>NC_065972.1:1250000-1620833 GCF_021464435.1 Cataglyphis hispanica
GAAATAAAGATTTAACTCTTCATTATAAAAAAAATGTTACTTAAATAATATCGTAAATTAATATAAAAATAAAAAATATTTAGGCGAGGAAACATGTAATATATCGAATTGTCTTCTCATTTCTCTTGGCTCTCATCAAAAATCTAAATAGCAAAGTTAGCTGTTGATTCTATAAAGTACTTAAGATCTTCACAGTCTATTTTTATTTAATATATATGTACGTATGAGAAGATGCAATATAAAAATTTGATTGAAGTAATAATTAAATCTAAAGTTCGTCTTTCACAAAGTTCTAGAGAAATAGTATCTTCTCAATTTTTTAAGATTCCATATATATAAGACGAAATATTTTGTATCGACATGTCAGTTCTCTATCACTTTTTGATTTCATTGCAGGAGAGATAAACGCGTTCAGATAATTTTCTCGTTTATTTTACTAACACGTTTTTTAATACAATTTTTGAAAGTGAAAGATGTCTGGTCATCTTTCGACGAGCGCGTCGTCTCGCAAAATCTTTACGGCGGTCCAGGAATCGCAGGTTGCAAATTGCGACACCAACGCTATAATGCAGGTAACGTGTTCCGCTGTTACATCATCTGCTCCAGAAAGCGTTAAACTTACTTACGTACATTATGGTGCACGGAACCGTCATCACCGAACAATTCAATGAATTTCGTGGCGAACGTGCGAAATGTATTGTAGAACTCGAGAGATGCGTTTGCATAAGCAAATGATGGATCTTTGGGCGTATTTTCTCGCGACAACACGCGTAATTAGATTTTTATTTACTTTTATTTATAAAAAAAATTAAATAATATTATATTCTTATATTTTATAAATATTTTATGTCACATATAAACATCGTAAATTATAATTACAATGACTTTTTAATTTCTTTCTTAAAAATATCTGTAATTGTGATAATTATTGAACATTATTTCGAAAGAATCTCTTCTCTTCTAATTTTTCACACACACACACACACAAGCTAAATGTAATTACATATATTTTATATTTTATATTAGAAATTATACACCGCATCAAATTGTATTACTTCGATATTATGCAGAACGTAATCTTATGGCATTTTTTTTGGCTCTGCAATCTTCGCAGAGAGCTTGGCGTGCCAATCAAACTCGCCTACTCTCGCGTTTTTATCGAAACTCATAAGATTCGCATTAGTACGATGATATTCTCAAATATATTTAGATCGTTCCGGCTTTCATGTAGAGCTGTTTGTCCTGCGCGCAAAGGCCGGGGTGCTTTTACCCTAATTACATGAGCCTAATGAAGGAATAAAATCAGCGGCGAGAGAGCGAAAGAGTGTCCGAGAGGTGTCCGTTCCAATGAACAAATTTCTCTATGGATTACGGCCGAATTTTTCCGACCTTTCGCAAAAACGCCGACAAATTACGTGTCGCGGTCTCTCGCGAATCGTATTTTTCGAAATTTCCATGTCGAAATTTGTATTATTATCGGGTTTATCTTTCAATTTTTGAAGCATTGTCGGATGCGAAATTGCGTTTCCGATACCGGAAATATAATCCGAAATTGATTTTTGTGTATTTTTGTGAAGGAATTTTCTTTATTTCTTTTTTATTTAAATATCGAATTATTAGCCCCGAAAAAAAAAACGAGAGTTTTGTTAAAATACATTTCATATTTTTAACTGAAAAAGATCGAGATTTATTATATTGTCTATTTAATTTTATCTTGCTTACTTACTAGTCGTCGTTTATGTTAAGCTTATTAAATTTTTTTTTTTTTTGTATTCTTATCTTTTTTGTTTATTTTATATACTATTTTTCTTGTCTCTTGAACAAAGAATAATTCTATTATTCTTAGCTTATACGTTTTCCATCAAACATAATTACAACGATTCCGCAAACTGGCTTCTACAAAGCCAAAGGCAGCACAAACTTCGCTTCGCGAAATAATCCAACGGCAAGTATCCGCGGCGAATAATCCAACTATGTTGTCGAATCGGCAAATGAAAATTCTTTCCAACTCAATTACGCTCCCGACTGCGGATTATAATAATCGTTCGTCTTATTCTTGCATGCCAACTAGGTCGAACAGCTGCCGTCAACAAACTAGGAACTTGCCAGGTGTTGAAACCGAAAAGGGAATAGCAATATTATTCCACAATTTTTTAATACGCGATTTTAAATATATTTTAAAATAATTTATATTTTTAAATTAATTTCAATATTTATACATATGTAATTAAACCTCAATTAAAATTAAATGACCATTAACATCTTTTAATATATATATTAGATTATATGAATTTATTTTAAAGTATAATAAATAAAAATACTTTTATAATCAAAATTTATTGTTAGATATTTTTCTGTAATTAAATTGTCTTGAATTAAAATTTTACTTAAAATTAAAAATAAAATAAGAAATTTAAAAAAAAGTTTAAAATAAGAACTTGAAAAATAATATTTGTAATATATTACGTTGTCGACTTTTTAATTTATGGATTTATTTACTTCTTATTGAGGAAAAATCTACTTTTCCGTATATCCTGTGCTCTTAACAAATTTTAAGATACTTCTGAAACTTACGTCCGGAAGTTCTGAGAGTGAAGGTTTGATTGATATTTCAATGCCGATGTCGATACCGATTAAAGCATTATTTTTCCACACAGCCGGAAGAACTTTTTTAAGCAATTAGGTCTTGACGCGAACTTGACAAACAGGAGATGATGGATAATTCTTTTTTCTTATCGGCGAACCATTCTTTTATCGTCGATAAATTTTGTCTCGTAGAAATCGTAAACATGAGAGGATATTCTCATTTCGCATTGCTGACGTCATCTCGCGGAATCTGTAAACAGCACGACATATTATCATACTTTAGTTTATCATCAGAACCCCGAAGGGATTTTCGCATGCAAATTCAATTCAATCCAGTGAATGTTCTCCTACTGAGGATAAATGCGGGAGAAGATTGTTCTCGCGCGTTGATAAGATCGAGGTGAATTTTATCTGACTCTGGCAAGGTACATCAAAATATTGAGGGAGATCGGGATTGTCAGTTGAAAAGTATTTTATTAAAATTTTTGGAAACTTTTGTTAGATGGCAGTCTCAATACTGCATTTCATATATTTTTTAAATAAAATTTGCCTGTTTTTTTTTCAAAGCTGACTGGTAGCCATCTAATCTATTTTACTTATAAGTAATTAAAAATATTATACGATTTTAAATTAATTGTGCAAAAAATATATGTCGTATCGAAGCTCTTTATCTCAATTTGCAAATCTAAATCTTTTTTTTTTTATTATTTTAGATATTTAAAGTTGATGATTAAACAATTGATATTTAATTTTTTCTATGAAAAAAAACTTATGATTACAATTTTTACGTTATATTAAGAAAGGATAAAATATATATAGAAATTGCGGGAAAAGAAGATTCGTGTATCAGGTAAAATGAATGGGGCTGGTACTAAAATAGTAATATAGTTTTATTTTGTCTTTTGTATACATGGATTCCTAAAATTGCGAGATTTCTACAATACTTATTGATTAAAGAACTTTAAAAAAAATTTGCCAAGTATTAAAATATTCCGCAGTTCTTTTTGATGGATAACAAACTTAGGAAACTTTTTTCTTCTCCTTCTTCTATTGGATGATTTTAGTTAGTTTGAAAAGCCACTCAGTTACTCTCAACTGTATGTCTGTGTGTGTGTGTGTGTGTGTGTGTGATTTTAGTTGACTCAAAAATGTTTAGAATTAGGAAACTAAAATGCAAACTAAAATATATATACATACTTTTTCTAAGAAACAATTCCATATTCATTTATATGGTAAAATTTATTTGTACACTGTTTTTTTTTTAACTAAAATCAATTATTCTCGCTGCAAAAATCGTGTTGCGCAGTATATTCTCTCATTACGAAATTAATTAATTAATGGACGAGGTTAATGATTGCCCTGATCGGGTTCGTGAACTAAAAAGGTGTCTCGGTAGAGTGAACTCGGTGTACGATGCATCATCGTCATGAACGAGCTTTCTGACGCCGGTGTCGGCGTGGGATTTGGTGTTGGGCTTAATAAAGGTGTACCCTGAAGGCTAATGGCCAGTGGAAGAGCACCCGACGTGCACAGGCCCATTGCCCCCCTTCCGCTCTCCGTACCGAAACGATATCTCGAAGGCCTCACAGACCTAAATGAATAATTTTTATTAAATTTACATAAAATAAAAGAAATTTTTTCTATAAAATTTTTACAAAACAATCATATTTTATTTTCTCTTGTTGTTTTTTTATTATATTTATTATATTTAATATATTTTTAATAAAATAATAATTTCTAAAAATTCTAATAAAAAATTGTAATACATATTATTTGAATTCTTAATGCAATTTGTTTTTTATACCATATCACGATGCTTAATTACAGTTCCAAGAAGCGCATAATTTTCAATTAAAGTTCTCATTTATATAATACTGAAAGTTTAATTAGAGAAACGCAGAATTAAATATAGAATTTCTGATTATGTTTTCCTTAGAAATGAAATTAAGCATCGTGAAATAAAATAAAATAAAATAAAAAGACCACAATTAAAAATTAAAATAATATTAAAATTCAAGAATTTTAAACTTATTATTTTATTAGAAATATATTAGAAAGAGCAATAAAAATAGAATAATCAAAATACATATTTGGAAAAAATTGAATTTAAATTATTACAAGTAATAATATAAATTCTTTCAATTATGTATATTAATTATTATTCGTTGTAAATTCAATGCTGATTTGAAAGTTAATTTATTTCTTTTTATTTATTTTTCGAAAAACTTAAGAAACTTATTAAAAGTAATAAAATAGAAAAAGCCAAACAATGAAATAATAATTTACAATGTGTATTATAAAATTGTTAAGATACTGAAAAAAGAAAAAAAAATAATAATAATTTAAAAATCAAAATAATAACAATTACAAAAACTGTTAATTATACCTCGAGCATTTGCACTTCAACAAGCGGATAAACGCGGCGCGGAAAGTCCTATTGAAAATGGTATAAATGATCGGATTGATTGTCGAAGACACGTAGCCCAGCCAGAGGAACGTGTCCACCACGTGTTTCGGCACAGAACACGCGGGACACGCAGCGAAGAAGATATTAAGCAGGAAGAACGGCCCCCAGCATAACACGAAGGTGAAAAACACTAGGCCCAGAACCTTGCTCGCTTTCTGTTCCGTCGCTACCGCGTTTGCGGCCAAGGATCTTTTCTTCGCTCGTCCTGCCAGGAATCTGAAAGGACACTCTTGATCTTGAAGAAAAAAAAAGACATGGAATTTTTTAACGCGTAGAATTTATAGTCTTTTTTTTTCGTGTTTCGCGGAAAAATCTGTACCTGAGGTTTAGGTTGTTGGGCGTGACGTTCAATTGCAGTTTCAAGGCCCTGAGGGTGAAGTTTCGTGTTTCGCGCGCGATGTTCTCCGGCGTTTGGGTTGCCTGATCCACTTTCAACTTGAGCCGTGATCCTGGAGCAGGGCTTCCGGCGCCATTCACTGTTAACTTTAGATGTGGCAGGACCTTTCTCATACCTCCGCATTTGTCGCTGTTCCGACAATTGAATTAAATTTTCTAAATTTTTAGTGTTCTCGAGAAAGTGTTAATCAAAATAACAGCATGTAAATGGCAGAAATAAAAAAAGCTCTATCCCCCTTTTCTGTAATTACTTTACAATTAATATACTTTTTAATAATAAAATATTTTTATTCATATGTATTTATTTTCTCTGTTCTCTCACCTACACGCACACATAAACTTATTTTATACATTTATATATTTTTATAATAAATATATAATATTAAGAGAATTTATATAATACAAATTATATTATAATTTGTATGTATATATAATAATAATTATTATTATTATTATTAATTTATAATTTATTTATAATATAATATAATTTTAAGTTACATTATCATATATAATGATTATTATATTATTTATTTTTAGAAAGAATTTCTCTAATTCTTACCTTTCCTTTTCAGCGCTGTAACCGGAAGTACGGATCAATCTCGCCGACGAAGAGGACGATCTCATGGCGGTGGACGTGGTGATAGTGGACGATGATGACGCCGTGGATGATGACGTTTTTGCGGATGCGTATCTGCCGCCTAATCGACGAAAGTGATCACCTTCCGGATGTTCGGCCGCGAATCGCGCCTTCTTGCGCAATAGCTGCACCGTCAACACGTAAGTCGCTACCATAACGATCATGGGGATGTAGAAGGCGACCAGGGAGCCAAACACGAAGAACGCTCGGTTATTGATAACGCATACCCTCGGATGCGGCATGATGTTCGAGGGATTGATGATGCCTGAAAGAACGAAATTCTGGCTGTTTCAGTTTTTGTCACACCTCTTGATTAACTGTCGATTATCCTTCAAGGTGCATGGATGCATTCTCCGAATTTGCTCGAAGTTTGTTTTGAAATTTTAACACGATAACATTTGCGTCAAAGGGAAAATTATTATCAAGCCTTGAATTTAAGCTCGATCAACTTTGCGCAATCGACTTTGTCGAGAGATAATAGCGGAGTTTTACGTGAAATTTCTGAGAAATTTGTATAACTTGGTTAATCAGAATTTTCATTGGATTATTTGCATAATGGGAGATCGAAAGAAAGTAATTATCCATATAAAATAGCCATCGAAAGTCTAAATATCGCGCCCTGATAAATGTGCATTATGTCTATTATGTGGCATCATCACTTTTTCACTCTTTATTTTGCGAAAGGTTTGTAAAAACCGAGAAATACCTCTTCTCGAGATATCTCTCGTATATGCTCTCTAGATTCTCTTCACATTTCTCTCAAAAATGTAGAAAAATGAAGATCCTTAAAGGAGTCTTTCTATCATCGCGAAGTGTGAAGATTAATGGAAAAACACGACTGTGCGGCAGCGATTTGTCCTAAATTTCTTTATAATAGAATTATCCGGAATAAAGGGAATTGTATACTTTATAAATGGGCAAACAACGAAGCGCAGAAACGCAATTCCCGTTACTCAAAAGCGATTCTTTAAGGTTTGTTTGCGCCTTCATGTTCGCCCGCTTTACAAAATACGTGTCCGTCCATATCGGGGCATGTTTACACCCTCTCCGAGAGAGAGAGAGAGAGAGAGAGAGAGAGAGAGAGAGAGAGAGAGAGAGAGAGAGAGAGAGAGAGAGAGAGTAAATGGAGATATGGGGAGAAGAATGTAATAATAATTTACCTAACACCGTGATGGAGCTGGAGACCAACATGGCCAGCAACCAGACAGCGGCGATCTTGAAACCCACCATCCGTTTGGTAGACGTGTGACGTGTCCTGAGCGGATTACGGATGCCCAGGTAACGGCCCAGGGAGATGAAGCACATGTGCATTATGCTGGCCGAACATGCGAGCACGTCGCATGTCACATACACGTTACACCACATCACTCCGAATGGCCAGTAACCTGGAAAGTTTGTGAAAGCCGAGAAGCTCAAGCTTTTTGAAGACTGAGTTGCGTGAAATGATTTGGCCGATTTTGGACGATCTATTATTCGCGATGAAATTGAGAGGTTCTCTCTTACTTCCAAATCCTCTTATATCCTCCATATCTTTAGAGAATGGAGTTCGCGCGCGTTTATGGAAGCTTATTTTATTGTTTCATATAAATAAAATTTATGCATTTATGTGTATGTATAATTAAATATAAAAATCAACTCGCTTGGAAATGTCATGTAGACGACATTCGTTATTAATTTGAAAAAAGAGGATTGAGAAGTTTCATATATGACATCAGCAGCAAAAATAAAATTCAAGTTTCAATAAAAAAAAAAAAAAATGGCTAAAAAAATTATTAAAAAGAAACCTGAGCTTTATCAAGTTTCAATCGTATCTCGAGTTATCGAATCGGTGAGCAACTAATAGTTGAAATAATATTTAGAGTAATTAATCGAGAGAGATAATAATTGATCGCATAATTTATTTTTCATTTAAATTTATATTATAATCTATTTTCTTTTAAAATTTTCTAATTAAACAAATTAAATATTTGTATAATTTTCCCAATTCTAGAAGATCTCACGTATGTAAAAAATTTCAAAAGAAATTAATTAATGGCGAATCTGCGCGATCTTTTTGCGTGGGTATTCATTAACGGAGTATATGTGACGAGAAAGGATTCGGATATATCGCGATATCACTATTGAATTTTTGGCTTTTATCAAACCAACGTTTTAACGTTTCCTGACGTACGTTCCCTTCGTGCGCAAGAGACTAATGGAAAAATAACTTAAGAGAATAGTCTTTATTGTAGCGTGCGGATAGAGGGAGAGAGAGAGACGTAGCTGTGGAACGCACGATGCATCCACGTGATGAATGGGATCACATCAAACGACGTCAAATGTCGGAAATGCGTTTACACAAACCGTCACTTTGCGCGGGCAGATTCTACAAGTCGGTGATGTATTTTTGTCGCTTCAAAGATTCGCGGTGGAAAACGTATCCGCTGATACGTTCCGAACAGGGGCTGCTATTCGATCGTTTGTGGTTCGATGAATAATAGCCGTATTTATTTCTCCCGCGAAAATTTATAATTCTCAAATAACCTGTAATTTTTTTTTTAAATATTAAATAATAATATATAATTTCTTATATATTAAAAATATGCCATGATTTAAATAAAAAAAAAAAAAAAATATTTTAAAAAAAATCAAAAAGTATTTTTGCAAAATAGCTATATCACTTTGTCATACCACGTGATATTTGATTATTTCGCAGAATGTTTATTTAGTAAAAGCCATAAAATTGGAACTTTCAGAATCCAATATTTCGTATGCAACGAACCCAATATTATTCCAAGGATTAAGCAAACAGCGAGTGACTATATCGTGTGATGATAGATTCTTCAAACAGATGATTTGCGAAGCATAGATAAAGCAATCCGATAAAGTATAACGACGATTTATAAATATGTCTTTAATTAATTAAATTTTCGATCGCAGATGTGAAAAGCTGTCGATTGCAAACCTTGAGGTCACGAATAATTTTATCATTTCATTTTACAAGGTCTCTCTTAATCTCATGTATACAAATTCTAATGCTAATTCTAATTATTATTGCCGAATATAATTGACATTTAACGAACCGTGAATGAAGATGAATAATTTGAGATATAGTATCCTCTTTTAATCAGTCCCTTATCATGAATATTATAATTCGGTTGTAATAATCAACTTAATTAGTCCGCGCGTCGTGCATTGTATTCGTTGTGAAAATTAAGACGAGAAGCGTAGAATTTCTGAGGACGCATAGTAACCCCAAAAATTTGCATATAGTCGCATTATATTAAGATCTCGCAAATACTATGTTGCGAGGAATTTCATTAGTAACAGATTAAAGCACGCCTTGATGAGCAGACACGCTGCAATAAAGACTTAAGTACACGCGAGAAAAACGCAAGGGGCAAGAATAAAATTCGAGCAGGGAAATTCGGAAACGTGAAATATGTATAAACGAGAAAAAAAAAAAAGAAACATGAATAACAAATAGAGAAATAAGCTTCAATAAAAATTATATACAAAATTTGTTCTAAATCTCATTAAAAATTTCTTTCTCATTGGATTTGCACATATTGTATTATTCAATTTAAATAATTTACGAGGAAAGAGAGAGAGAGAGAGAAAGAGAGATACTCGAATTTATTATTCTTATTATTGTCAATTCTGTGCAATGCTATACTTTTTTTCGTTCTGAAAGGGAAAGTTTAGCGAGTTAGCGGCTTCGAAATTGCGTGAGGTTTTTCTCGAGAGTGCATTGACGAAAAAGAATTGGGATGTAAAAAAGGGCAGCCCCCTCCCCCCCTCTCCCTCCTGCCGTTCCCTCGATAGTTCGCGCGTGAAGATGCGAATACGTCGCTGAATACGAAACACTCGCATTGTACCGGGGCGGCGAGTTTGCCAATTTCAGCCCCACAAAGGCCACTTTGCCACGCGCCGACGCGCACATCTCTCTAACAAGGTGCTCGCAATGCGCACACTTTCTAGTCATCTGTATCCCCGACGGGGATAACGTATGAGAACAAACGTCGGAAATGAGCCGCCGTGCGGCTTAACGAGTGTAACGAGAGCGAGGGAAAAAGGAGCGCGAGCTTTATTCGGTTGTACGCCGATTTCACAGCGTGTTCGCCAGCGGATGCCGACTGACACTTGCCTCTGCTACCCCTTTTGTTTTACAACCATCAATGAAACATATCGCGATCAGTAAAGTAAATAAAAAAAAAAAAAAGATAAATAAAAATGAGAAAATCTAATTACATTAGATTATTATTATTCAATTATTCTTTTGTATTTTATACGATATGATTCTACAAATGCTATAAAATGATTGAATTCTTAAAATTTCTTCAACTTTATATTTTTTTTCTAGATCGTTTATACAGTATCATAAATTACTGATCAAACTTTGTAATTAAATGTGCCGAAAGTTTGAGGATGTGCTTAACGTCAATTTCATTACGATTTATGACAGATAGGACGCGTCATCGCGAGGATAATTGTAGGCTGTCATCTCGTGCCGACGTAGATTGGACACTCGAAAGTACTTAATGGCCATACGGCGTGCTTCGTTGCTCGCAATTTCAGTCGAAACGCGAATTAATTAGCGCTATAATCATGACACCCTGTAATCGGATCAAGGACGTCGAGAATTATTCGGCGTAATATTGCCAAAACGCTAATTCTTGTTTATTAGTCTTTAAGAGAAGAGAGAGAAGACTAGTATAAATCATATTTCAGTGCAAGTATTTTAATATTTATTAATAATTTATATTTCTCTCTATATTCTAGTATATTTATTATATAAAGAAAGAAATCTAAAATTTCATCAATTGCGAATTATTCTACATATAAATGTGGTGAAGAAAATCTAATAACGAAATTCTGATCAAATTTCTTTATACAAAAGAGACAGACATTCGGCATTTGAAGTTTGTAAAAGAGTTCACAGTTTTCCAAAGGAGGAAAATTTGGGATTTAAATCCGCGATTACAAAATCTAAAAGTGTCAAAGGTTCAGACATTTTAAATTTAATGACCACACTGGATTCACACCCCCTGGCGTGGAAAAAACTCGGAGAGGATGATCGCTCTTACAAATATTTTTCCCGGGGAGGGAAATTTTGCGAATCTCGCCGTCATTTCCTCAGCGACATTAGAATCAGCTGTTAGAGAGGCTCGCGGAGATGGAAAATTCCCTTAATGTTTCACACCGGTCTTTCACATTAATGAGAGACTCGATAAAATCGAACGCGTCACGCGTACTGGATTTTAAGTATCCAGGACTCGATGCGCGCTCCTGGAAATTACTCCTTCCAGGTCGCGGAGCAAAAGCTGTCGCGTACACGAGATAAACGAGTGGCGACGATGAGTCCGCTAATGCCGCGCGTGTCGTCGACGTGTTCCACGTGAAGGATGGAGCTGGAGCGCGGGCACGTGACGCGAAAACTCGTGGATAAAGTCGTCCCTTGACAGCGGAAAGGAGAGAGAAAGGAACACGGAGATGGCAAGCCGATCGATCGTTCATAAATCTGAGAAGGGAAGAGATTATTCAAATTTTACCATGGATGGATGCGTCAAAAATCATAAAATAATCAACGGTTAATGATGTAATCTTCTCTTTGCTGCTGAAATAAATTAATGGATTTTTCTCATGTCATAATTAAAAATGTAGGAACAATTCTTGATTTAATTATTAAATTTCAAATTATATCGAAAGTAGATGCAATCTTGAACTTAATTAATATTAAAGCTTCGGAATAATAAATTAATGCGGTAGAAATCAATCATAGTGATTAGATCTCTCGGATCTTGATGAAATGATCTTGAAAATCTTTAATAAATTGCATCGGGGGACCAAGAGAGAGAGAGAGAGAGAGAGAGAGAGACAATTCTGAATCTAATCGTCAATTTTTTTTAGTTGTCACGTCACATTTTGTAATTAACTTTTACAAGGACGATGACGCAATTTTGTACTTAATTAACAGCATTATAACTGCGGGGCCACATTACCTGCTTGTATTATACATGAAATTTCGCAACGGCGTGCACGAGACCTGAAGAGGGACGCCCTCCGTGCGTGTCGTCTCTCATTTCCGCGTCGTTTCGCCGTATATCGCCACGTCTTAAGCCAGGATTGTATTACATGAGTAATCCGATCGCGCGTACGCAATTTCTTGTAGATTCCGCTTCGTTTTACCGCGCGTCTATTATCCTCTCGGCGGAAAATCCGTGAAATTCCGTCGAAAAATTCCCGTCGTTTTACCTCTTAACTCTCCTCCCCTTCCTACCCCCCTTATTCTACTCTGTCCCACTCGAGATTCTCGTTTCTCTTCTTTCCGATTGAGATACTTGAAGATATTTCCGAGATATATTTTTGCGTCACTCAATAAGACGAGAAACTGTAAATTCTTTCTCCTTCAGAAAATTAAAGGAACGATTTTAAAATTCAGATTTGAGAAACGGGCAGAAAATAATAATAATAATAATAAAAAAGTCTCACCCAGAAAGCCCGGTATGGCACCCAGAGGCATGACGAAGAGGCTGACGAGAAGATCGGCTACCGCCAGCGACAACAGGAAATAGTTGGTGACATTGTGGAGTCTCCTGTCCAATCCCACGGCTAGACAAACCAATATGTTGCCGAGACCGCCGGCGGCTATAAAGACTGCTACGAACAGGAAGCTCCAGTCGAAGCGACGCATCTTCGTCTCGGCAGTGCTGCCGATCTTGGATCGATGGGCGCAGGTCACGGCCAAATCCTCGGCGATACCGCCGACCGGCGAACATTCAAGAATCTGCGAAAAACACTTGGCTTTATGTATCGTCCTCTGTTCGTTTCAGACGAATAGCTGAATTCTGCGGAAATGTCGTAGCGGAAGGCGACAATCTCTTATCTCGTTGTCCCGGACTTGAATTATCGCTTCTAGCTTTGGATGAAGATCTTTGCGTGTCGCTCACCTTGAGACGTTTTTCAACATATATATATTTTTAGATTAAATTTTTTTTTTTTAGAAAAGAAGAAAATTTTTAATTTTTTGGGATATTTAAATTTTTTAATTATTGTATTTTAAAGAATTTTGAAGGCTCAAGGATAAATTAAAAATTACGAAAAATGTATATTTTGCTTTTAAGTTTTTTAAATTTTTGCTCTAAATTAGTGCTCTTTAAGAATTCTTTAAGATTTCAATTTTATGTGTGAAAATTGCTTTTATTTTGAAATTTGTGTTTTAATTATGTAAATTTTAAATCCTTGAATTTAAAGCCGCTCTTGAATTTCGATGCTTCATCTTTCTTCTCTAAGAACCTACTTCCTCGTCGAAGGACGTGGCGTTGCAATTTCTCATTGGTATCCTAGATAGGAAGACGCCCTCGATGCTCTCGAGGCTGTTGAGCAGCAAGGACACGTTGCAACTGGCATAATCGCAGGGCGTGCAGAAAAGGGTCATCGAAGAGGAGTTAGCAAAGGTTTCTCTTCCGATTGTGGTGCAGAGATGATCGAATTCGCCGGAAGCGGTATCGCACTCGTCGGCGCAGCTACCGAAGGTGTCGTTGCAAGACACCTGGTGCAAGATCGTCGTCCAGTTGCTAACCCAAGATGTAAAATTGCCTTCCGGGACCAGCATGACGAGCCTCGAAGGAGTCCTTGGAATTATTACTGTCAGTCACGATCGATGCAATGTGAAACAGGCTGGAACGATGTCCTTATGCCGGTTCAAGGTATTCCTAACGACAATCTAAAAAGAAATAATAGACTTCATTTTAATCCATTAAGTTTCTTATACATTTCTCTTAAAAATTTTTTAAAATTTATACGATTAAAAAATTAGACAAATATATTAATCAAATATTTATAAAACCTAAATAATAAATAATCAATGTTATAATACACTTATAAAAATTATAAAATTTGGCTTTCTTCATATTTCATTGATACGATTATTTTTTGCAATGTTCCGAAATTTTGATACGTCGCGTGTATCAGATCAGCTGATGCTGTCAGCTGATCACGCGGGTAAATCAATTAATTCCACTGCGCGTCTTTTTTAATCATGGATCAATATAATTGTGTTGTCGATATTTTTACGATTAGACATAAAGCATACTTGCATTGAACAGTTACAAATTTAATCTTAATTATAAAACTAAAGGTTGCCTCTTGAAAAAAGAATTTATTATTAAATATTTAATATAAAAATTCATCATTGTTCAGAATATTTTACAATAGAAGTTTTATACTTTTTTATTTAAAAAAGAGAACGGCAATTATATGTATACCGTACATATTTAATTTAATTCAGTATTCATTAAAATCTGAAGATTTGAACTTTTGAAAGATCTGAATCTTCAAAATTTCAACGTAAATTCTAAATCCGCGGATTAGATTAATTTTTCTGGAACGTAGGCGTGCACTTAATCTGTTCCTTTTTAATTATCAAAAGCGAGCTTTGTCATCGGTATCTTTATCGTCGGAAATTTACAGCGATAACGATGTCAGAATGGTGGAAGGGGAGACGACTGTTTGCGCGTTGATTGCGGGTGAAATCTTGCGGACAAAGCGCCGCTATTCCCAGGCAAACAAAGGACGAGACGTCGGCACGTAGACTTATCGGGGACATCGATAAATCGGTGTTAGATCGAATGTGCGCCGGTCTTTCTCTTCGGATATTTTAAACGGGGAGTTACAAAAGTGTCATCCCCTTTGGGGCCCGCTATTTATCTGCCGGCAGTCGCGCGACCTAACCGGTTGGATTAACTGACGTACCGGATATCGACAGCCTTCTTCCGTGTATTCTCCACACACCTTGCGACAATGCTGATCCCTGAACAAATTGCCGCATCGGCAAGTTTGCCTGCCAATGACGCGCGTTATCTGATCCTGTCATTCGTTGTAAATTGTAACGTGGGAACCAAAATTAAAATTTGAATGAAAGATGAATTCTCTCTCTTTCTTTTCTTTTCTCTCTCTCTCATTTTTTTTTCTAATGTTTAAAAATTTTTTTACGGTTTTGAATGTGTGTTTCTCAAAAATCATCAAAAAATAACTTGTACTTTAGAAGAGTTATTAATAAAAAAAATCATAAATTTATAATACAGTTATAATATAATTTATATTATGTGTAATTTATGTATAAATATTTATACAGGGTGGGTCGTTCGAGCTTTTGACTTTGAAATTTTATGGGAGACTTTTTGTTTGAATTATATTTCCTTTAAAATCTCAAGCCTACCCGTATACATATAATTTTTATTTTATAATAAATATGCGATTAATAACTCTTTAACATTTGTACTGAAAAGAGTTTTCCCTTTATGAGAAATCTATATAATTGACATGCAAAATCCATTCGAGACTTGCATTTTTTAATTAGCGTAATTAAAACTTTAGATCATCGCAAACGCGTAGATTTTTTGCGAATAAACCGGAAACCGAGAGTTAGTCATGGTCATGGACGAGAGAGGAGAGGAGGAACATTAGACACACTACTCGACTACTATCCGTTTGGGTTTACGCGGAAAATTGATAACGATACGTTAATGCACGGCATGAATAATAAAGTTGATGCATTATAGTCATGATGGAATATTGCGAGAGTGCACCTTGACTTATTTATATCTAAGAAAGTTCGCGCATCTCAATATTTCGTGTATAAAAATAAACATGACTTGCGTGTATTTAATAACATGTGTTACTGTCGTAAAAAAAGAAAATATATACATCCTTCATATACTATTCTGCTTAAATACTTAATGTTCATCTCTTATAAATTAGTAAATTAATTACTATTGTTATTTTTTTATATAGTATATTATAATAATTCTATTAATATTATCAACATAATGACATATTTGTTAACATATTAATAATGATAGAGAGAGAAGAGAAAGAGACGCGCGGATAATTAATTATAATGAATACATATGCTTGGAAAAGAGATAAGAGATAAATAATCGTGCACACGACGAAGTTTTATAAAAAATTACATTTTTCGAAGATAACGGTAGAAGATGCCTCCTAGCAGGAGATATTTCATCCCAGAGCTGTGGCATCTTGAAGCTACTCTTCGAATTTAATTTCAAAATTGCATCCATCCAGGTTGCGCTTTTTGGTTTCGAAGAGAAGCCGAAGAGCGCGGCACTCTAAGTGGCTTGATCCGCGAAAGTGCATCGGTTGAAGTGCATAGTACCGACGGACGTTACCAGAGAGAGAGAGAGAGAGAGAGAGAGAGAGGGAGTGAAAGAGACATCGGGACCGATGATGGGAGATGTACGGATGTAATTTATTAGCGGTCCCGCGTGGAAAGTGACACGGCTTCGCGATGACTGCCGATGCCTCTAAAGGCCAATGACAGCACGACATGTCAGCTGGGGAATAATTGTTAATTAGAGAATGCAAACGATCCCCCTGAAAGACGGTAGTCGCAAAGTTGTGTTTACTCTGCAAAGACGTCGTTAATTAATTAGATTGTCGTTTGCCTATCAAATCGATATATATATACATATTGTGCTCTTGATCGTGCTGTCTATTCATTAATATTCTTGAGTGGCGAGAAATATCACGGTCTGACACTCTAGCGTTAGCTAAGTTAACATTTACGTAAACTATCTCTGTTATTTTGAACACATTTTGCACCTTGGTAAGTTTGTCGTCCATTATGGCGCTAAAACTCCAGCAGCACTTTGAATATTAAAGTATAAATCCAACTCTTGAGTGTTAAAATAGAAGCAACGTGCTAAGATTAGGCGATTATTTTTTTACTTACGAAATTTATTATAAGATGATTGATTAAAGTCGCATTTTTGTTTTCCTTCTTTCATCCCCGTCCTATAATGTATATTAAATAATATATTAGGCTGCTTATTTTTGTTAGATTCGTATTGATTATCTCGTCAAATTCTTGAAATATTACGAGTATCTTGGCGTTGTCCCGATATATCAGAATTTCCAGATAAATAATTAAGTTCGTCCTCTACGCGAAACTTATCGATCTCTTCGGTAGAATGACGTGACTTAATCACAATTATTGAATGTTTCACGCTAATTTTTTCTTGATGGAGAGAAAGGGAACGAATCCCGAGGAAAAGTCGATGTCTCTGATGATCGATGTAATCTGATTATGTCCGCTTTCGACGGACGAAAAAAATCGGAAATTGTAGTATTATTTACATTCCTGTGAAATGCAAAATTTTAGGTTCAATGCATTTCTTTTTTATTTATACAAATGTTTTTGCTAAATAAAAAATATATGCGTGATAGGAGTGTTATGACAGCAATAGTAAGACAAAATAAAATCAAATAACACGAATAAAATGTCTATTATTTAAAAAAATGGCACGATATTAAAGAGCAACAGGTTCCGTACATCGCGCGCAATTTGTTTAATAAAATATTTTATCCTTTTTTATCGAATGTAAACGGCTTATATGAAGAAATCGTCATCATAATGATATCGATAGAAGGATCGCGATTAATGAGAGCGTATAGTCGCAACTAATCAAATTGCACCTACATAAGTGACTGCACTTAAAAATGTGCTTCAACGGGAAGAACTTTTTTCTTTGCACAGCTAAGTGATACTCCCTTAATACCTCCTTAATCTCAGTTGCTTTTATATTTTTTAATGGATTTTTATAGCATTTTGATTCTTAGAGCCTTAGCTTTACTTTCAACTCTAATAGCGATTTTAGTGAGGATCTGAATAAAAAAAAATAATAATTAAAAAAACAAAGTAAAAATATAAAAAATAATAATATAAAAGAATATATTATTTACATCTATAAAAAATTTTATATATCTATAAAATGTTTATAAAAATCTAAAAATTGATTGTAAAAAATATAATGAAAGAACATTGGGGCGTGGAATATTATTTCGATATTCTCTTCTTTAAATCAAATAAGATTGCGCGATGGGATGTGGATAAATTAGAATCGGGACGAATAAAATCTGTAAACCGATCTCGAAAGGAAATAGCTTTCGGTCGATTTTATACGATCGTATACTTACTTTTCCAATCTCTGTCGCTCGCGTCTCGACGCCATCGACACTCTCGTTTCGCCGTCGCTGGAGTTTGTTCATTTTTCGAACCCACGGCAACACTGAGACACATATCTCGCTTGCTCCGCGAAATTTTCACTCACGATTTCATATCGAGTCGAGATAGTTCCTTTCTCTCCTCGATTCTTTCGACACAGTTCTGTCAGATGGCAAAACAGTAAAAGTAAATGTTTATTTGCTTGTCCACGATTTGCCACCCCCATTCCCTTTCTGAGACCTTGCGACCTTTGGCGAGTTAGAATTTATTAGACGTTACAAATTTATAAACGACATCCCCCATAGTTATACGAAGTCAATCAAAGATTCTTTAACGAAGTTCGAATGGAACAACGTCCGTCAAAAGTACTGACAATATGAGTGGAAAAAGTCATCGAGGATTACACGAGTGTATGAAGGTAAATTTTATAGTTTGATGATTTACTTCAAGGATACTCTGCCAGGAATCGTATGTTTCTCTGCAACTTTTTCAGCCTCAAATTCTCTGATAAAGATTCAGAATTGATATTTTTTACTTTTTTTGTGAAAAAGAGAGAGAAAAAAAAATTTAATTTTATATTTAAAAATATATAATCGAGTGTTTGTTTAATAAAATTTGAAGATTTATAATTAAAAGAATTTAATTATCTATGTGTAATTTAGTTTAAATAACGTTAAGAGTAACTTGTTAAGAAATACTGCTGATTTGAATTTCAAAGAGTCGTGTGACGCCTTCGGTACGGCGACCGCGTAGCATACCATGAATTTATGCCATAGAATCTCATGGCATTATTTGAATCTTTGATATTCAAGATGGATTGCGGGCATTGGGTTTATTAAAACTCGAGTTGTTCGTCCGATATTTGAATAGCAAAGTAGCATGATTCCTTTTTTCATGTACAAAAGCTTGAAAAACTCGGGATTCGAATAAGAATCCCGAGATAGATCGACAACAAGATATTTGATACGAAATCAAAACGTAAGTCAAATCGAGGATTTTTCATTTTATCTATTTGCGGTACAAATGTCTGCAAAAATTATAATTAAGATAAATAATAATAAAGTGAAAAATTAATTAGTGTTATTTAATCAATTAATAAGTTGACAATTACGATAGGAATTGTTGCGACCTCAAGTTGTGCTCCATCTTAATTATCTTTCTATTTATTAAACATTTGTATAATTAAATTCAATGTTAATTTATACTTCAATTTACTCACACAAAGTTAGTAACAATAATTCTCACATTTATTTCTAATGCAGCGATTCTATCGATTTTTAGCATATAAATATTGATAAAAATTATCATGCGGATAGATAAATTTCTTAAAAACCAACAGAGCAGCACTCTTATACACGGCGGTCGATTATCTCGTTAAAAATTTAATCCAACTTTGCTTTACAAAACTTTTGATAGATTCGCCTATATATACGTTATATTGGTGAAGCAACAAAATAGGCAACTAATGCAAATAGTTTAACATAAACGCTCTCCACAAATTTGTAACTTATGTAAGTTTGAATAAATCGACAACAAAATATTAAACACCAATTAGAAATTAAAATTATGTCTGACAGGAGAGGACTTATTTCACCTACTTGTGTGATGCAAGTAAATGTCTCCACAAAGATTATTTTATGGGAATATATCAATTAAATTTTTTTTTTTAAAGTCAAAAGAAAGAAGGAAGTAAAGAGAAAGAGTAACGTATTTTAAGGACACAATCGCTTGTTTCGGTAATCGTAAAAAATCTCTAAAATCTCTTCAACTTTAATTCTTTTCACAAATATCAGCATTTTTTTTTTTCACGAAATAGTCTCGCGATGAAACTAACTAAATAATAGGCTGGAATGCACGCGTACTCGCGCTCGGACCGCGCGGATCATACTGAGGAGGGAACTTACGGAGGCTGCGTGGTGAGATGAAGGGAGATGAGCGCGAGACGAAGGAGAGCGATGCGTGTTAAAATTCGCGCGCCATTCGATATTTCCCTTCCTGTCTCCCCCATCCTTCTACCCCGACTCTCTCTCTCTCTCTCTCTCTTTTTCATTTTTCTCTCGCTTCCGGTTTTTTCCCTCCCCGCCGTCCCTTCCATTATCTTTAACTTTCTTTCATCTCTTCTCAGCAAACGATTGCTTTCTTTCCGTTTCGTGTCTCGTCGTGTTGTACATGTCTTTTGCTCCTTTTTAGTTTCTTTTTTTGATTTTCTGTTTTTTAGAGCGCGATTTATGATGAGAAATCATAAAAGACTCAATCTGGATAAAGTTTCTACGTGAATGAAATGGTGAATTCACTCTTAGTTCACTTCTTGCTCTTTCAGCGTAGTTTGCGAATTACTTCGAAAACAGCAGAAGATATTTGAATACTTTTGTTCTTCATGTTTAAGTTAGTTTTGAAGTTAAAATTGAGAGAGAGAGGCAGTTGCTTTAGCATTATTTACTCATAATATTACTATCGGAATATATAGATTAATTTTTTTCTCAGCAAAAATGCCGAGGCATTAGTAAAAAAATATTAAAATAAGATATTGCAATATTAATTTATATATTTTTAGGAATTGTCAATTTTCGCGATATTTTAAAACGCTTCAGTAAAAAAAGATGCGCCTTTATCGAAGATGTGCATTTCATCTTGTCAAGGTAAAGCTTTCTCATTAAAATCAATTGGTTTCGTTAATTGCACGTTATTTCTTTAATTAAGGAACTTTTGTAACTTCCGAAAGCTCGAGCAGCAGTTCGCGAAATCTATCACGATTATATTAAAATTCCTTCTGAAAATATCTGGAAAATGTTTTAATATTGTATGCTGTCATATTATATATATTGTGTAGAATTTAATATACATATATGTAATAATATTATTGAGAGACAAAAAGAAATAGTTTTGATGATATATATTTTATTATACATTCTGTGTGTTAAAATATTACGCGTTACATAAATATTTTTTATTATATATTATTCTTATTATTATTTAGAAAACTTCTTTGGATGGAGAAAGGATGTAGAAAAGAATCAGCTCTAAAAAGAATCTGCAAAATTTTGTGTGGCAAAAATTTAAAAAAAAGAAACACGCGAGAGATATATACGCAGTTCGTGTTTGTGCTTTTTTTTTCGATATACAGGATTTATTAAATTATTACAGCTAGTTATAATACGAGAATACACACGATTTTTTACATATACAATATATTATGCATTATTTACTTCATGCCATTTACTTCACACACACGTACTCTTTCGCATTCTCTCTCTCCTTTTTTTTTTTCTGAGTAAAACTTTCTTGTAATCTCTTTTACATATAAAACGAATTATTCACGAGTGAACAGCGAACGATCATGAACGACATACGATTTTCTTGCTAACTAACAACGCGCGGCTCCAATAAATAAATCGTTCCTATAGTGCAATGTACAAGTTATATAGCAATATAATGGCTCTGTCATCTTTCTTACGATTTACATTTGTAAATTACGGCTGTAATGTGAACCCCACAATACACTTGTACATCGACTCGATTACATTAATTACAGTAACACTCTCGAGAGAAGCGCGCATAATTTCCTTTCCCTTCTTTATTTTCTTTAGTCCATTTTTTTCTCTCTTTTGTCTTTATACTATTTATTATTATGCGCGATGCAATAAGCTAACTATTTTTTCCATTCTATGTCGAATGATGCAGCCATTCTGATAAGAGCACGTACACGTTTCGCTGTTTATGTTTAATCACCTGACTATCTATTTCCACAGATTTCAGCTACAATGATTTTCAATTAAACGAGATACAAACGAGAGAAATGTGAACTTTCCAATGCAAAGAATATGTTGTATCGAAGAAGCGTAATCGTTTACCTCTCTTATCGCAGTGATACTGTTATTCATTAAATACAGAGCATCCCAAAAAAATATCGCATCAGTATTCTATCTTGAAAAAATTTGAATCATCAGGATTCTTCAAAATATTAATATTTAATATCAGTAGTAATTTATACGTCTAATAGAGCGTATAATAAGCGATTATAATTCAATTTTTGAAATATAATAGAAAGAAAAGATTTTTAATTCGATAATCTTGAAATAAATCGATAAGATTTGCGTCATTTTTATGCGACTCCCTGTATATAAGCGGTCTTTTCCGTATCGCAAGGAAACAATCTCGAATATTAGAAATTACAGAGACGGCATCCTTTATATTGACTTTAATTATCTCTCTCTCCCTTGATTTTTTTTTTGTGCGGTATAATTCTCTTCTTCTGTGATCCTCCCTTCTAACCGGATGACAATAAAAATGTTAACGACCTACCGTTTGCGGTCATATAAAAAATATGCGCGCGTCCGCGGGCGAATATAAAATATACTCTCATTATACAAGCCTTGCACATATACACACTCATACACGTCGCTTAAAGCGATAATCGAAGTGCCGGCGTTCGGCATTTGCCGCACAATTGCAAATTGTTCGTCCCTTAATTAAATATCTAGCTTTCGTTGAACATGCACGTTCTTGTTTTTATTCGATAACGAGGTAAAAGAATGAATGGATTCTTCCCGAGAAATCCACTAATAGGATATTTAATAATAGAATAATTAAATGAACGGATAGGATAATATTAATAATATTTAATTTAAATCAATGAAAAATATCGATCTAAAAATATATATATATATATATATATATATATATATATATATATATATATATATATATATATATATATTCATTGTTTCAATAATATAAAATGAATTTTTTTAAAGATGAAATTATTTCTTGATAACTCTCCTACATGTATGTTGAACTATATATATTTTAAAAATCTATAATTCCTCCTGCATTAATAATAAATAAATTTGATACAAAGAAGCCGTACTTAATTGAAAAATTAATTATGTAATTTATACTTTCTCGATCGGCTATTGATGCTTTCTATGAGAAATACTTCTGTTTAAGAAAAAAAAAAAAAAAAACGGAAATATTGGCTTTGGTATGAGAAAATACGGCTGGATTTTCGTCGTGCGTTTCTTAAACGCGCAACGAAGAGACGCGGACCACACGTTCAGCTATCTCATCTAAATACACGGTTTATAAATGCTAAAGTGATAAAAAATACTATCTTGCTTTTTTTGCTTTCCGTATATATACATACATTTACATGTACAATATGCTGTTTCTCCATAGTTTTACAATTTGCGTCATTCTAATTAATGTCACCGTTAATTAATCTTCGTTACCAACGTGAATCGCGTTTATCATTGACTTGACTTTCTTTAAAAATTGAAATTAATAGTTGACGGCAGGTTTCTTGTCGTTTCTAATGAAAATTGTCATTGAATTCTGAGAAATTTAATAATGATTCGAGTTTACACTTTAGAGAAAATGCAACTCTTTTACTTTTTAATTGTTTATAAATTTTGGTCAATAGAAAAACTAATGAAAGCTGTTTGAGATGATAGAATCATATATATATATATATATCGTACATCTTAAAACTTAGGAAAAATAATTTGTTCCAAAAATTCTTACATAAATGATTTGCCGTGACGTTGCTACTTAAATGGCGGAGATTATTCGACGATTTTCGTCGATTTTTGTAGCAAAAATCTTCGCGTTCGAGATTGAATTAGGCAATCGATATTAAACTCTCTGCTAAACAACTTTATTTTATAATACCGGGCGAACCGAGATTACGCGACATTTTCATTGCGCGAAAATTAAATTCTCGAGCAGTCTTGAAGTACGCGTACCATCGTAGGTATTTACGATTGTGTTAAAATGATGTTCGCGCCGCCTTAATTTTATCAATCGGGTGTTTTTTAGAAGTGGGAGCGGGGTGGGGGTGGGGGAGGAGGAAGGGAAAGGAGAACGTGCAACGGATTTTAGTGTTACAAATCTTACAGCGTTACCAAGTACTACAAATTATCCATAAATACATCTATGAATTGACATTTGCGTTTCGAAACGTCATCTTTCCTTCTCTCTTCCGCGCATTTTGTCGCGATCAAATTGTCACATTAAACACTTCTAAATAGGCTCCTTAGAGCATCGATTTCCTACAGATTCGCGGGATAATAATTTCCCAGTCTCGTTGTTGTGAGAATCAAATTTGTATATCGTAGTTTTCTACAAAAATATAAAATAACTTCTTTTTTTTAATCTCCTTTTGCGACCAATTATTTTTATCAACTGTAATTTACTGTAAACTAATTCTTCACTGGAACTAATTCGAGGATTGTTTGTTCTGTTGTTTGCAAACAATATTTGCAACGCGCACTAACTGCATGCATTTATTGTTTGCACCGATAATCGATTCGAGATTTCGACAAAGTTTTTCTTCTCGCATTTTAACTTAAAGACAGTATACTGGCCGTGTTTAAAAAATCACAATCACTAAAAATGGCTGGCTATAAACTTGAGGCTCTCGCACGTTCTTGAATTTATATCAATCTCATATTTAATTAACTGACAATTTATTGCTAATTAGTCGTGAATTAAGTGATAGCTATCATGTTTATGAAATGGTTATGAAATGAATTAATATGTAATTAATAAATTAACTAATTGAATTAATTTCGATTTGCATTTTTTGCAGAAAAATATCGAATCTCATTTTATATATATATTACGTATTATTTTGCAGCAGCTTTCTTTCATTGTTGAAAGTTTCACAATAAATACATTTCATTATCTAGATTTTTGGATGTTCTTCCTCTCTAAAATCAGTCTTCGGAGACAAAGCGTAAAATGACGACGGTGTTAAATTCGTGATAAATGTCAATCACACAAAACCGCCGCATATCTTTCCCACAAATCAAGACTACCACAATCTAATGATGAACACGCGCCACAAAGAACAACGACTGAATGAATTGTGGCTCAATTATTTTAATAAATATACAAACAACGATACCTTAAAAAAAAAAAAAAACGTTAAGGAAACTCCAATTTTCTGTGCATCTTCGATAATCAGTGAAAATGACGAACGATTATTAAAGAAGAATTTTCTCGACGCTACTTCCGATTTGGGTATTCGTTTAGCTTGTCTGGAAATGTCCGAAAAAAAGCGAGCAGCTCGGAATTCCTCTCTTTTGCAGCATCTTCTTTTTTACCACGTGAGTCCCTTTCGAAAGTTTTTCTTCTTGTTTTTTCCTTTCGCCCGACTTTTCTACGCGATAAATCTTAAAATGTCCCGCGGACACCGTCGTGTGGGGGACATTTTGTACTTGAGGATAGCAGCGATACCGCGATAACAAATTTCAACGTCGTTTAAGTTTGTTGTTGCGGCATCGCTGTTATTGGCATCATTGGCGACATTGTGCAGCTTCCGTCTTGTGTGCGACACGGCGGTGTAAGAGTCACACGATCAAACGCATCGATACGTATCGATGAGGAATCGGCGGAACAAGGTCAAGCTTCCATTTCGCCTTTCAGCCTCAGACGAGCAAAGTCCTCGAAAATTATATCGTCATCGCCGTCCGCCTCCCTGCAGAAAAATTCAAAGAAAATTCAAGAATTATGATTTATAAATATTTGACTTTCTCATAGAAATGCAAGAATATTATTAAAAAAAAAGAAAAAAAGAATTTAGAAAAGAAAGATTCAGATCTATTTTAATGCATACAGCGAGTTACTTGAATATATAAAATATCATATCTTTCTTTCTTTTTAATAAAATATTTACTAGATGTAATATTTTATTTATATATTTTTATTAAATATAACACAATATTATGTCTATTACACAAATATATGTATAAATGATGATATTATTAACAAATATAATTTATTAATCACGTTTTATTAGAATTTATCGATAGTGAAAAATATGATTTAAAAATTATATTTAAATGTAAATTCTTTAGATTACTTACGTATCCAGTTGTATCAAATTTGTGTCGAGCGGAACCTCTCCGCTATCAGTTTTGTGCGTAGGGCTTGGTCGAGCTGTGGACGGCATTGGTTCCTCCTCTTCCGGTTTCGGATGCATCAAAATAAAGGGCAGTTCCGCGACTAACTCCCTAAATAGAGTAATAAAAGAAATCAAATTAAAATTTGAAATGCAATATATTAAATCCGTAATTAAAAAACTCTTAAATTTTATATCCTGACACATTTAAATGAGACTTACCCTCCAAGAGCACCAAGGCAAAGTTTGACTTTGACTTTGTACTGGACAATTATGCCAAGGTTTTCACGTTGCGACGGATCAACAACGCTGCAAATTAGATTTGTCATTAATAACATTATTATCATTAATCGACATTAATATCACATAAAAGCTCACGCGTGATTAGTTGTGTTACAGCATCATGCAAAGACGAAAAGAAATAAACGGAAAGAAAATTGCAGATCAGATTTGTTTGTTAAATAAGCGAGCAGAGCTTTTAATTTTAAATACATAAAACATTTATGTAAAGCGGTAATCACGTACATATTTTGTAATCAAGCCAATAATAAAACTATAGTTTCACAGCGGCAAAGAACAAGTTGAAATTTTTTCATGCAATTTTATGTAAACACAATGCGGTGGCGATGCCATATTTTTCAACAATAATAAGCACAAGCAAGAGGAAGATGGGATTTTGGTTTAAATATTTGTCCTAGGTATTCTAAATCTCTTAGATCCTAGTTTTTTAATCTTTTTAATACCGCTGAAACATAAATATATTTTAAGAAATATTTAAAGAGATTTATTAGGTAGAAAAAAAATAATGAATAAAGGTTTAATTTTTTGCTAGTTATCAAAATTTTTATGTCCGATGTTAGTCATTGAGTTTAGTTGAGTTCAATAATATCAAAAAAAAAAAAATATATATTTAATTTTTGTTGAGAGGTATATATATATAAGAAAATATAATAAGATTTAATTTTTAAAAGTTTCTGATATTAAAACTATAATTTGATTTTAAGCTTGAATCCTTATCAACGAAAGACCAATGCTAAATTTTGATAAATTGGCATCGAAAGAGTAAAAGTCACTTGGATCTTAAGATCTATGGATTTCATTGATTAATTCTGAGGCTTCTAAAATTGTGAAAATTCTTCAATTTCTAAATTCTAGTTCAAAATATCGAGATCTAAGGAATTTAAGACGTGCTCACGTGAAGACTATTTCCAATAAAGCTGAGTGATACGAATTTCGCAAAACAAAATGACACGTCGACAATGCCGGTTGTTCGTCAGTCGATGAATTGATCGAAAAATCAAAGAAAAATCGAAGAAATAATCGTTAAGAAAAGCTTTCGTTGCATAGACAGCCAACATGTATCTTCCGTCCATTGCGTATGAAAAGCGTTGCGGACGAGAAAAATTCCCAAAGGCGTGTTCAGCTGCGCGTTGCGTGCGAGAAACGTGTGTTTATATGTGTGTTATATGTAACAGACACCGCCCGCATTCTTGTCCCACATTTAGCGCTAAAAGCTGTATTTGTCCTCGTCCACTTTTCCAAGAACGGTGTTGATTACTTTTTCTTTTCTTACATTTTTTTTTTATTTAAATATCTTATTATTTACGTGTCTAACTTTCAGAAAATTTAATTATCAATTAAAGAGAAAGTAATATTATATCCCATAATTATTACTTTTTTGTATTTATATATTTTATAAAACAAATATTTATATTTTTTGTATAAATTCAAATACGCATATTACAAAGAAAATCTTTACAACTTTTTTTTTGTGCTTTTTTTTATGCCATTGCTGTGAATCATTGAAATTCTTTGAAAATATTATAATATAATTAATGCCTTAAAATAGCAAAATTTTTAATAAATTTTATGGAAATTTTTTTCCCTCTCTCTCGAGCGCTAAATGTGTGATTAATAACACAATGCGGTGTATCGATGTAATCTAAACATGTCTGCGTGTATCTGCAGTTTTAGGCATCGCATCCTTACAGGGTGCTCGACGCCAAATTGGTATCCTCGTGTTTGAGCTGGCCGTCGAGGGCGAGCCCCCATTTATCTTTGTTGTTGGCCAGGAGGGGTGTTAAAGTGAACACCTTGCTGAGCGTGAAACCCGGGCCCACTGGGCATCCCTCTCTGACATTTGAACACACAACCAGCATGAGTGTCAGTGCGCGTCACGTGCGGATCGAAATTGCGAAATTAATATCGCGTTAGCGTAAAGATCGTCGACAAAATATTTAATTCTATCTAATTTCTTATTAATATCTAGCTTAATAATAAGTTATATTTATTTTTCATAATATATATAAATACATTTATAGGTATGTTTTCTAAAAGTAAATTTAAATATCATCTATATTAAAAAATTTATAGAAATTGTCTAATATTAATTCTAATTGATATCTAGAATGGTAATCATAATTTTATGATTTCCTGCCTTTGGGCCAAAAAAAGTCACAAGATTTTGTGCGGAATTTACGCCTAATCAAAATGAAACAGTAAATAAATAAATAAACGAAATTAAAATTATTTTAATCTTGTAATACATACGCGCGATAGAACGATGTGTCAGTTTGTGCATTACACTGCGATACAAATTACAATTACGAGAGACGAGAATAGAGCAAGGACTTGACAATCTTCAGTGTCTAAGGAATATATATAGAGTGTGAAACACTTATGTGTACTAATAGAAGAGAAATTTATTTTAAGAAATTATAAAAAATGTCAAGAAAATATTTTTTCTAATATAGAAAAGAAGTTAAAATAAAAATATATATATCTTAAAATAAAAGAAAGAGGGACGAGGACGGAGATAGAGAATAAAAGTGCATGTGTGAGGAGAGGGAGTTTTGCTAAGGAAATGAAACCACCACCGATCGAGATCTATACGTGATTACAGGCCACCACGTTAAAAATCCCCAGCACAAAGTCACTAAGAATACTGCCATTCCATTTTTCATTTATTTTGCATTAATAAGAAAAAGAAAAAATAAAAGATAGCAAGAAAGAGAGGCTGAAAATGGTCTTGTCTTTTTAATTTTACTTCTTATCATTCTTAATATCTCACGCTAAAAACAGGATTAAACAAAGTGACTGACTTTTCGAATAAAGAGAATGCGATTAAATAAATAACTGCTATTTCTCTTTTTGTTTTTGATTTTATTTATTCTTCCAAATATTCTAATGAAATTTATAGAATTTATTTGAGATATAAACAAATAATTTACGTGTCTAAAGCTATATTTTATTATACTTTTATTAGTTTATAAAATATAATAACTTTTTTTATAAAATTTAAAATATTTATCAAGAATTAATTTAATTCTTAACTTTAATTTAACTTTCAATTCAACTTTTTACTGTCATTCTCGAACGTCATTAAAGAATTAGTATTTTATAAATTTCTGTCTTTTCTAATAAACTTTACAAAGCTATTTTAAAAAGATTTGCTAGAGCACGTGGTCGCTACGTCTCATTTTTATGGAACTCGAGCACGACGAATTCCTATAAAGTCCGTACGTTCGTCATGAGATATCGTCGTGATTATAGTCGCATTACAGAGAAACGACGCGAGCTTGCATTTGGCCGCTTTCCAGCCTCCCCGTTATCTTTATTTTTCTCCCCCTTAGTATCCGGCAGAAAAAAGGTGAAAGAGTAATGAGGGAAACAGCGAGCTCTTAATCTCGCACTCACATTGTACTAGACGCGAGATTGGTGTCCTCGTGTTTAAGTTGACCGTCTAGAGCTAGGCCTCGCTTGTCTTTGTTCTCGGCAAGCGTTGGCCTTAGAGAAAACACCTTGCTCAGAGTGAATCCTGGCGAAACCCCTATACTGCCAGTGCAATAATCTTATTTTCCTGCTCGTTAAAATCCTGCTTCTTTTTTCGCATGTTATCGCGCACGTCACGCAATGTATAAATCGCTAAAATTTTATCGCAGCTCGAGTTGATTGCTCGAGAAATGAGGTCTTTTAGCGTCTCTAAATCGGCGACGTTTTGACGTAATCGTAAATAATCAACGTTAAATTAATTGCCTGAATCATTAATGGTCTGAGAAATTAATCGCTTAATAAATAAAAAAATTTCGACCTACTACAACTATTTTTATCGTAATTGAAAAAGCGATTTCCTAAAATAAAACAACTTCCGCAAAAGTATCTGTCTGTTTTATAAATTAATTTTTATTTAAAAATACGAAAGAAATTTATCTGTGTCTTTAGAAAAATTTCATTTAATTCCTAGAAATAATAAAGAATTTAAAATAAATTTAATTTCTTTAATTTCTCTCGCCAAAGTACTATATCGTAGTCTCTCAGTAAGGGATGGGAAAAATAATCAACTGGAGAATACTCACTCGCTCTCGGCCTCGGCGACGGTGCACTTATATTGCGCCGTGGAGAACAGGCAGATGTCCGCAAATTGCCTAACCGACACTTTTATCTTTTTCACAGTCCGGTTGCTATTGTTCGCTATGTGCACGTTCACAGCTATGTTCTCGCCGTGATGATAAAGCTCCTTGTCGAGGGAGGCCTCCAGGTGCAATTTGTTCGGGGACATCATAAACTCTTTGCTCACCTCCACCGAAGGCTGCTCGCCCTGTTTCGATGGCGCATACATGATCTTCCTGATCGCCAGCCTCACGCAGCTCCTGCAAGTTAAATCAATTAATTGATGAAAGCAGTAATTAAATTAATTGTCGCTTTAATTATTAATCGTCATAAACGAAAGTATTTCTTATGTAATATAAAAAAATATCCCGAATCAAGAATGTGTATAAAATATATTTTATTTTAAATAAAGATTGCTTTTATTTCATTTTCAAAAAAAAAAAAAAAAAAAAATTTATTAAAAAATTTTAAATAACAATTTCTTTAACTTTAAACAAGAAGATTTTTTTTAAAATTAATTCGTACCTTTTATGCGGTTTGTCATCTTGCGTCTCACCTACGAATGCTTTCAACTCATAGTCGACACCGCAGGGTTTGCCGGTGTCGCCCGGGGCCGGTTGTAGGGTGACCGAGGCTGGGCAGTGAGGCGGTAATTCGAAGTAAAAGGGATACGCATTGCTGCCCAATTTCTTTATCAACCTCTCCTGCAATCGCGTCAGCTCTCTGGGGGGCTGAGATCCTTGTACCACCGGATAGATCTGTTCGGCCGCGAGATAGAGATCCTTGCGAAAGGTCAATCCGAGGACATCGAGATCCTCCCTGCCGTACTTGAAGGCCGCGAGGACGTGACCGAACACCTTTCGCTCTTTTATGTAGTCGGGATCGATCAGGACGACTCCATCTATAATCGTGAAAATCGTCTCTCTTATCGCGAGATTCGAAGAAAAAGATGCCACGCAATTACACATATGCAATAGTTATTTTAAGAAAATATATACATCCCGAGTGTATACGTCATTTCTGCGTGAGAGGATGCGCGCGTAAATTGTTTATGATGGATACTTGCCGATTGGATCAACATGCGTAATGTGATCGACGAAGTCCCTCTTGCCGAGATAGACCGTGATCTTGCCATTGAGGCTGGATTTTTTGAAGACACGAGTGGCCTGTCGTTTGTTGACACTATCTATAGTGTCCATCGCGTTGCTTTTCGGGCTAACGCTGGCTCCTAACTCATTTGAGTCCTCAGTATCCGAGAAGTCCGACTCCGAGCTCTCCCACTGCGAGATTAAATGGCGATAAGGCCATTTGTTAATAATTATATATAGAATCATATTTACAAATTATATCGTACTATAGAATCATAGAATATATCTTTTTTCCTTTTTTGATAGTCTTTACTATTAAAATATTCTTTTCTATATTTACCTCTATTATATTCTCTCCTAATCCTTTCATTTTGATGCAAATATTTGCATTTATTTTAATCAATTAATTTAATAAAAAAGACCATGTGTCATTAATATTTATGTGTCATTAATATTTATGAATACTACTAAAATCTAAATCTATCGCCGAATTATTTGGTTTAATATCTCTCATATTATTTTTATAACACGCAAAACTTTCTCTTCGCTCTTTCTGTCAGATATTTGTCCCCAAAAATTCTGCAAATAATTGATTTTGTAAAAAAACAATGACATGATCTGTTATCTCTTTTTAAAAAATTTTCCCTCGTATTTGCGTCGTTGCATTTCAGGAAATGTTGCTTCTTTATGTAGGTATTTACAATTTCTTTAGATTATTTTTATTATTTTTTTTTTCACTGTCACAGTAATAAATCGTTTGCACTAGATCTTTTTTTCAGAATTATATTCAAAATGCGATCGCGGTGAAAGATGTCGGAACGCTTCGGGGCAACGCCGAGCTTGCACTAAACTACTCCGGCAAATGGATGTCAATTTCAATCGGCGCTCAAATAATACTTAATACGATAATGCCGGCATAATAATTCGTACTCGCGGGGTTTTACACGCCGCGTGCCGCCATCGGTTACAGATGCCCGAATGACGAATGTAACGCGAGATATAATACGAGACGAGATGGATTCTATATCGTGTGTCGTGCAAATCTCGATTGGTACGTTCAAATTTTTATAGAATCTAATTAAAATTTGAACAGGAATTTTCTTCTTCTCGTTATATTATTGCGGATTTTAATTTTTCAGATAACAAAGTTAAGCTAACACAGTTCCTTTTCTCATTATAGCAAAATTTACTTTGAATTAATCAAAACATAAAATTGTGTAACCAATTTCTGTATTCACCCGTACTTAACAGTCTCTCCATTAAATCGCTGATTAAATTACACTTGAACAAAAATCGATACTAACTTTGTTAAGGAAAAAATGATCAATTTCAAAAGAAAAATATCCCTGCTATTTCAATCAATCTAGCTATTACCATTGCGCCATTTAATTTATTTTTCTCTTATAGAAAAAAAATATCTTGCTATTTAACTTATTATTTATTCTTAGAAGAAAATATCGTTTTATTTAATATATTATTTTTCTCAGAAAATTATTCTGCTGTTTAAGTTTTTTTATTTCTACTTTTTTAAAGGTTGTCTAATATATATATTTTGTTATGTTTTTTATATATTTTGAATGCTCAAGTATTTTAACACTGTTTTTTTTTATGTACACCATATATAATCAAAAGCATGCAAGAATGAATATAAAATTGTACTGTATGTCTACTGTCGATGTAACGGGTCAGCGCAAAGGAACAGGGAACTTGCGTACGCATTTGACGTCACTGTGCCAAATGTTATCGCAGAGCATCGAAATACACACTTCATTATCAATTTGTGCACCATAATCAGCAGGGACTCTCGAGTATCTTCCGCATCGCAAAGATAAAGCGAAACTAGACTCAGCACACAAATTTCATTTTCTTTAATAAAAATTTATTTGCTCCACGTATGTATTGCCTTTGAATCATATTAATTATGATCAAAAATTCATGCTAGAGATATTTATAGTAATAAAAATAAACTTTCCGTAATATATTTTGTACATGATATGTGTCTCGATATAATTTCAATGCTGAAAATAAAAGAAATTACGATGTTAATCTCATTTTGGAGAATCTTCGTTCATTAGCTATTTACAATTCTTGACCGACGATAGTCCTATAATTTGAATAATTCACGGCAAACTTTTTTTTTTTGCATACTCAATGGACGGAAGTTGGTCTTACGATTCATTTGACGTCACTCACATGTGTTATCTGCATGCCCTGGAATAAATGTTCGGCATCGCTGACTCGAACAGGCGCTCGTTATCGCAATCCCCCATAAATCAAACAAACGTAAAGAAAAAAGAAACAATTACGCCCAAAAACGTAAATTAAAAAATCGATAAATTTTATTTATTATAATAAAATTAAATAATAAAATTAAGATATAATAAAATTAAGAGTTAGTTAATTAATAAAAAGAGAAAGCGACGTGTCAAATTAATATTGACATAAATATTAATAAATATATTTGCATGTGCAAGGTATTTTATTAATATTTATTTAATAGATTATCTCTTTCTCAATTTGTAAAATTATTGGAGATAAATCTAAATCCTGATGAAGAGTAAATTAATCAATTCGCAATTATCCATTTTAATTATGCTTTTCTACGTTTACTTGAATATTAAGACGATTAACGATGATTGAGAAAAGAGTGGATATTAATTATGATTCGGTGTACATTACATTACATATTTTACGCTTCAATTATTGCTTTCATTTTCTCCTTCGGGAGTTTCTATAATGAGAACTGTCAATTTCAAAGTATAGTCCAATTATTCCGCTATCTCGCTAGATAATCCGCTATTGTTTAACGAGCTTTTATTATACGAATTCGAGACATGATTGTGCTTTTGATGGCGAATAAACGACGTAGAAACGAACAGAGTAATGGCATTGCATTCTAAGTCGCCCGCAGTTTATAGCGCTCTTATAACTTATTGCCGTGATTCTATAACCGGCGCAAAACTACCGGGAATCGTACTACTCAATCGCCGTTGACGTCATTATTCTGTATACAGGGTGCCCCTGATTGATGTTTAGCTTCTCTGATTGAGAAAACTAGATTATTCAAAAGCTGCTCTTGCATTCCATTTCATTTCATTATTCAGGATTGCGTCGAGGATTCTCGCTCCATATAATGAGATTCTTGAACTAGAAGAGTCGATTGTTCTTTAAGCGGATTTGATTGGTCGCCAATTTCGGATTTTTTTTTAGCAAATAATAATAAATATATATATTTTTCTTTTAATTAAAAAAACAAGAGAAATAGTTGGAAGCTGATAAAGTAGGTGCTTAAGGCTTAAATGTTATAGTAGAGAAAAAATTCATTTTGACGCTTTGCAAAAATGTTTGCAGTCGAGAAAGATTTCGAGTAGCAATTTTTCGAACGTTGTATTTGGTTACAAACACGTCAAAGGAAAGTTTGGTTTTCGTATTTCAAAACCATCGGCAGGTCGATCTTGCCGGAAATAACTTATTTACGCGAAGCACATATACACACACGAGTTACTCAACAAGAGACAGAGAGAAAGAGAGAAAGAATATATAGAGTGTTCCCCAAGACCTTGTCTGTCAATAACGAGCAATTTTTTTTTTTTTAATACACATTATGATTTTGAATCATATATTTTAACACATTTCCAATTTAATTTTAATAAACTGAAAGAGCACATTGTAATACGCTATATTACGAAACTTCCTTTCTTCTAATAAAATTATCGCATAACGTAGTAAAAATTTCTACGGGACGATAATCTCATACATTATCGGATTAAGTAAACTTCTCCTTATTAGAATTTTAATCGATATTCACGACGCTTTTCATTCATGATTTTAATCTCAAAGAATTGATGAAGTAATGTTCTCTTTTTTTTTTTACTACGCTCTTATTAGCGTCGTTCAATCTTTCTTCGCGGATATAACCAGGGGATAATATCACGATCGGTGGGAAATTGAGCAGGAAATTTTCACACGCACGCGCGATAAGCGAGCCGCCGTCGTGTGTGTTGCAGGATTTATATTAGTCATTATCTAGCGTATTGCGCGACGGGCCATGTTGCGATGTTTTGCGTCGCACGAGTCTCCCTGATGGAATGGTCCATATATGATAAATGATAAATGATAAATCACACCGAGGTAACGTGTATCGCGTTACCTTGTGGTTTGTGTCATCTCAAAAAGATCGCAGAGCGATAAATTATCAAGCCTTTTCTTCAACATGTTATTTTGCAGCACGAAAAGACATCTAAAAAAGATTAGCTCCTACTTTCGTCAATTTAAATATAAAATATCTTGTTTTTAGGAGATCCAGCTCCTTTATTGCAACTGAATTATGACATTAAAGATGACAAAACATGTAAATTTTTTCGTCAAGATGATGTGAATCAAAATTTGTTAGGATTCTATAATATTTGGTTGTAAGAATCTCAATAATTAATTTAGAAAAATGTTTGTATTAATAGTGCGATTTCATAAGCAAATATTCGTGTATATATATGTTGTTGTTTTTTTTTTAATATTTAAATGTATACATAAGCGTGTAATTGGCAGCTATATTGAATGTCGCGTCAAGGCCAACAGGTAAGGCATTAAGCTCTTCCTTAGTTTCTGGTTTTGCAACAATTCCATCCTTGACAGAACTTCGTCAGAAATGATATATAAGTGGCAGAATTAAATTTCTACGTATAGTCACTGTATTCTCGCATATCGCACGTTTGATATGTGATTTGATAATTCAATTCAATGATAACCGCGCGCGATAGCCGTTGTGAAGGATATCGTTGATATAAAACGATACTTCATATGATACGCAACGATCCGATAATTAAAGAAGATTTCAGACATCTCCGTTATTGAATAAAATCATCAGAGTCACGGGTTTTAAGGAGATCCGATCTGTTTTGATGGTCTGAATTTTTCATAGTTTGCCTCGAAGAGCAATCACACCGACCGGAACGAGTTAACGAAGTTAGGGTCCGTAATTTCGCGTGATTAAACTATTCCGGATTAAGTTAAGGTCTCTCTCACGACTTCGCAGAATACGAATATCGATCCGAGCGTCGCCTCGTGCACTTCGACCACCCTGTAGTCTCGGGGGACATTTAACGGCGGAAAAAATTATACGACGAGAGTAAATTGTTTCCGAGAAAAAAAATGCGTTTTAATTATTAGATGGAATGAAAAAATTGTACGTGGTTATATATTTATTCGAGAAAAAAAAAAGAATAATAAAAATTGCACTCGAATTAAAAAAATATATGACCACGTATTGTGTTTCGTCTTTATTTACATAATAACCTTAAGAATTATGTAATTTTAATTTTAAATAGACAATTTTTATTGTTTAATTTATGCAGTCGATAAAGAAATGAATGCAAGCGAGCTTTAATTGAAAGCGCGACGAACTGTTGCATTCCATTCATGGCGGAACATAATAAATGTCTTTATTGAATAAGAGATAAAGTCTATAGGCAATTGGCTGGACACGTTTATGCGTTGTACAAGTCGCGCTAATTGCCTTATTTAATCGTCGTGTCTTTGGCAATCTAGCTATCGATCATCGATAACGTCAAGGACGCCGCGATGCTTTGCGATAATGAACGGCAAAAAGAGAAGCGCGATTTATGTTTATATTTGATTACTATGTAACAGAATGTACTTATCGTCACCGCAAACGCCGCGAGAGAGGTCACGGATTTAATTAAAAAAATATAAAATAATGATAGAGATTATAATAAAGAGAGAAAAAAACGTGAGAAATGGATGCACAAATTGTAGAAGCACACATAAAATTGATAAATTGAAATCATGCAAAATGATGATAAATTCTAGGAATATAAAACGATATCTGTTTCTCTGTAAAAGATGTATAGAAGAAGAAAAAGATATTATATGCTTTATTTATATCGATGGCATCAATGAGAGAGATCTAAAGTCTTGTAAAATAGTTTATTATCTAATAAATAATAATTTAATAAATAAATAATGACCTAATATATATAATAATAATGCAGTATCGCATGTCGTGATATTGAAAATTATGTAATTTTTATAATATTAAATATGCTTCTTTAGAATGTACTTTTGTTTTTTCCTTTTTATATTTAATTGAACATGGCACTGATTTTAATGATGCATTAATCTTAATCAATTATCCGATATCGTCATTTATTTTCTTATCGAGAGAAGAGAGAGAGAAAGGAACACAAATGTTTATATGATCCGAGGATACAAAGCAAAGGATTAAATTCTCTAAAGTGCATCCGTTGTAGCAATTTTCTTGGCAATTTTCCCTCCGAGAGAAAGAGGGAGGCTTATCACATCGATATCTATCAACGTCAGCGTCCACTTTTTTTTACAAGCGTCCACCGATTTCGAATCAACGGCAAACCGTGTCGATCAACAGTGGAGGAGAGAATACGCGTCGATGCATCTCCGGTGCATTTTCCATCGGGGGTGCAATTAACGTCACGTGGAAAAGCGGGCGGTATATATCGATCGATAGACGAGGCGACCTGTTCGGTTCGATTTTCGATACGCGGGTCAGAAACCATGCGATTGTGGATGCAACATTGATGATGTCTCGAACGAGATAGCTGGTTAAACATACACATCTCTCGACGTCCCCCGTGCCACCTCATCCCCTGCATCACCCCCTGTCCCGTTATCACGCAACTCGTGCAAGAGAGCAACCACTCGCATCGATAACGATAATCGCGCTCGTGTCGACGGCTTTTATAAATGAGCATTTTCGGGTGAATGCACGCCGTAAATTCATGCATCGTATAAACAAAGTCTGCTGGAATACTACTCGAGAAAATTACGACGATATTATATTGTATTAATATAATAAAATTTTTGATAATATTAATAATGAGCAAATTTCTTTACGTATCCAACAAATATTATTATAAATATTAAATATTTGTTATATATTAACAAATATTATTATATATCATTCCGTTTGACAAAATATTGTAAAAGTGTTGAAATAAAATAAACGAATTAATGTTAATGGTGTAAATAAATAAGAAAAAAAAGAGAGAGATTTTCCAAATAAAATGAATAAATTTGCGCGAGATGTGCCTTGTAATTGCATTAGTTGGGATTTTTCTTTTGAAATTCGTTATCTAACGTAAACTATTACATAAAAGATACGTAAATTGTTATTGTTAACGAAGATAATTATCATTACGTAATTTACAAGCGGAGATAAAAGTGAAAAGCAGAAGAGGATCTGGCAAGCGTGAAGAAGTCTTCGATAATAACAATAATTAATGAGAATTATCGGAATGTGCTATTATGCAATGGCAGAGATGAAATTCTTCTCTTAATCGAATAATCCGTCACGCGTATTCGAGAAGTGACAAGTAAAATAAAATGTCACAGTTTCGGGAAACGATTCTTATACGTATAATTTCATTTCGTTAAATTTACATACGCGACACGTATCTATTTGATATTCACCGAGATGAAATCCCGAGGGAACAGCCCTCAGATTGGCAAGATTCACTCGGGAAAGTCCACGAGGTTTCTCTCATCCCGGTTCGTCCTGCACCGGATGTGCGATACGCGGTTTAATGCTACGGTAAAGCAACGGTCCGGACATTCCCGCAATAAAGACACATCCGGATGGATTATTTCTGCATAAAGCGTATAGCGAATATAGACAGAGGACCGAACAATATGGCATCCTTTATTTTGAAGATTCGCGGCTGGTTCATTTTCCCCTCTCTACATATATGGCTTTATGTGATTACGTATCAATTTGTCTGACAGGCTCTAAATCCTAGAACGCTTTTCTAAAATGTGTAAAAAAGTTTATGCAAACAGAGAGAAAAGATTTGAAATTTACAAATACCTGTCTTCCAAAAATCAGATCTCCTAAACGTTTTATGATTGTAACAAAATTAGAATTAAATTAGATATAATAAATAAATTCAACGCATTTTTTTTAGTTTTCTGAGGGATTATCGCAGATGTATGTGATTAAATAATTTATGGAAAAAGGGAAAGAAACTAGCGTTTCATTAATTCGATAGAACTGTTTACGAGCGCGCATACACTTGGCAGGTCACTTTTGGTTTTTCGGAGTCGCCAGAATTCCCGGAATTCCGGCTGGCTGGCGTTCCGTTGGAATGACTCAAAGAAGGAGCGGGAACGACCCGCCGCTCTTCCTTTCTCGCGCGTGTAGATAACCGCGGCGAGGAATCCTTTTTCGTACAAGAGTGCAATCTCCTTTCGGAGGCTCCGTGTCCCGTCGTGTCCAGGCGTCCGAAACGAAAAGGCGGCCCGCCGAAACGCCAAACGCGAGAGAAAACGAGAAGGTCACGATGACGATAGATTCCCGGTCGATTTTCGGCCGGGAAAAATGGAATTTCTATGCATCCGGCGTGATGCGGATGCGGTGCTCGACCTTACCTAAGGTCCCGCTGTCCTCCGCGGGCCCACACCCTCGGCCTCTCAGACGCTCCTCCTGAGGCTGTCACCGTAGCCGTGGTGCGACGCGTCGCGACGGCGCGACGCTCCCACGCGACGCTCACCCCTGCGACTCGCCCGCGTGCCAACACCACCGTCTTATTTATCGCGAAGGGTTCTCGCGCACAAAGAGGATGCCCGCTCTGGTCCTGCTGTGCCCGCTCATCAGTCGGAAACGCGCACCGTGGTTACTGAATCGAAGCTGCAGGCACGTTGCGCGGAACCAAGAACCAGCGCCTTCTGCGGCCTGTTCTGCGCCCGGTCGGCTCTGGGGAAAAGTTCCTATTTTCCCCTGAATTTCCGATCTAAATCTTAGACACATAGATGGCTCAAATTTATTTATTTTTCAAATGAAGCAAACAGGTGTTTGGATAAAGGGAAAATTAATAAAGAAGAGGGTTGTTTTTTACTTTGTCATCTTCTTGTTTCGGTTCTTCTTTTGAACAAGTTAATTTGAATTTGTCCAGAGTGCTGGATGGATAGAAAATTACTACCTTTACCGTTTGTTTTTTCCATCTGCATAATTCTTTTAAATTTTTTAATTATATTTACAACAAAACAAGCCATTATTTTGAATCAAAGTTTAAATAGAAAAAAATTTTGTAGAGAATGTCACAGAGAGAATGCGTAGATCAAGAATCTCACTTATCAGACATTTATCTGAAGTTTAGGCAAATAATTTAAATTTTATCTCTATGTGAGTATCTTTTAATATTATTAGATTATAATATATATCTTACATCTTATATTTAGTTTTTATTACATTATATTCACTTTTCTTTTTAAATTAAAAATTAATAACTTTTTTATTAAAATGTAACTTTAATTCACGTATCTTATCTTATATGAAGAATATATAAAATAACATTTTAATTTAAAACGCTAGTGATTCTTTAGTGAAATAATGATTTGGACAAAAATGATTCCGGACAAATTTCATGCAGTCATCAATTTCTCTGGTACCTGTCTTTAATACCAGAGGTCAGTTTCAAACAACTTTTTTAACACTTCTTTTTAGACAATTTTTCTTAAAATCAGGCACAAAAATATAAAAAAAAACAAGTGAGGAATTTTTTCAAAAATTTCCAAAAGTACTCTATGTTAAAATATTTTTAAAAACATGTACAGGTTTTCATCAAATCGTAGCTCGTATATTTTACCAGCAGATGATATATGTAATACACGTGGTGATTAAAGATTTTCAATATTATTAAAAAAGTTCTAGGGGAAGTATCAGCTGACTTCGTATAATAAAAAAAATTATTATAAATTTTAATGAATTATTTTTCAAAAATCTCCGATGAAAAATATTTTACCTTTACCGTTCTCACTCTAATAATGCGTTCGGATCAGAAATGCGTCTTGGGCATCAGCCTAAAGTTCTCCTTCCACGACTGATCTGGGGGAAAAGCCGACAGCTGTCGTGACGGAATTTCGTTGGTCTATCTCGACGGCAAAAAACGTCTCGATTATATCCAGTAGCTATTATACACGTCAATGATGGATAGTGTTAGTTGGCGCGTAGTTTACATACGAGCGTAGATGCGTAGTGTTTGATTGTGACAGAGGTAAGGAGAGCCGTGTTTGCCACTACTTTTTTATCAAACAGTGTTGCCGGTGCAATTATTTATCTTCTTTCGACACCTCTTATAATTGTGTTGATTGATTGCGACAAAAAATTAATCGGAGATTTAGTCGATGATTTGCGACAATCGTTATCCATCAATTGTTACATCCTGTTTATGTGCTCCGATATCAGAGAGGCAAAAATTTTGGAGTAATCAGTGACATTGACTGACAGCTCCCACGTCGAGTGACGAACCGATTTGTTTTCTTTTGCAGGCAGAGCGAGAACCCAAAATGGCAGACGACAAAAACGACGACACGCTGGAGCGGGATTCGGAAAGTAAATTGGATCCGGCGGAGGAGAGATCGCGGTATTTTAAAAAATTGGAGAAATGGCTCCAGGAGGCGTACGCTTGGCAAAGTGTTGCAGCGATGTTTCCCTATTACGTGATGTCAGGACACATGGCGAATCCGACACCCGGTATGAATAAAGCGCGTGTCGTTTTCATAAATAATATGTCGAAAATTAAGAATGAATAAGAAGAATATCTTTATTTCGAAGAAATTTAAAAAAAAAGCTTTATCAAATTTTATTTTATTTTATATAATATATAAAAATAAAATATATACATATATATATATATATATATATATATATATATGTACTTAAATAAAAAAAACTTTATTAAATTTGCATTATATAATTTAAAATATTTTATCAAAAAATTATAATAAAAATTTTCAAAACAACATGCATATAAAATAAATACTGAAAAATTTTGAAAAAGATAAAATTGTGTAGTTAAATTTAAAATTTTGTCAAGATAAGTAACTTTATCTTTAAAAATTTTGTTTTTATTTTATGAGAGTAATAATATTTTTTCAGCATCAACAGCCTTTCAACCAAATCAAGTACCAACAGCTTCGAATAGATCAGGAGTGACAATTGGAAACACAGACAGACAGAACGAGGAAGTGAGACAAAGAAGGCCTCAGGAACAAGCAGCAGGTCCTTTCCAACCCCCTGGAGCTGAAGGTTAAAACCTTGAAATCCTGTTTGAAGAATTGTTAGAACACATATCGTTTGGAAAACGTTTATTTTATATTAACCCTAAATTTATTTATTTTAGGTTACGAATATCGCATTCCTCCGATTTGGAAAAGGTTCGCCGCGGAATTTATAGACTCAACGATGCTATTTCTTTTGAAGTTCTCTATCACCTTTATCGCAATCGACGTATTCGATTTTATGTACGTCAAATAACACAAACAGTAATATAAGAAAGTTTATAAATTTCTCTTTTTTGTATGTTGATAAAATTTGTACTAAATATTTCCAAACTATTACGTCTTTCCTTTCATTGCAATAAGTAATCTTTTTTTTTTATATTTTATTCTAATAATTTTTAATATTCAAGAAAATATTTTCTTTTCTTTCTTATATAATACACGATCTTTTTTTCATTTTACAATATATTTCGATCTTTCATAGAAAGCGATTTTATTTTTCTAGAGAAATAGAAGACTTGGATTTGTTGCAAACAAATTTGCGTATCGATTACAAAATGGCTTTGGAAATGACTTATGGAATTCTGATCTTGGAAGTGATTCATCGCGTGATAGTTTGTATCTTTGAGGTAAAAGACTTCTCTGTGGAATCTTGTGAAAAAATAACCGAGCGTATTTTGTAAAAATAATTTATTCCGTAAAAAAATGAAATTTTAAATAAGAAAATTTAATATTAATTTAATCCAATTTTATAAAATTTATTTTTCTAATTGTTATTTTTTCAGGCCTTTTGGCTTCAACACGGTGTGTACGGTTTTATCGGAGGCGCTACTCCTGGCAAGTACATGATGGGCTTGCGGGTGGTTCAGTGCCGAAGTATAACTCCTGTGGAACGTCCAAACGAGCCGGACGTGGTCCTGGTGAGTCCCGGGACCGATCTGGGTTTGCCGTTGGCATTGGGTCGATCGGTGGTAAAAAACTTCGTGTTGGCGTTTCTGTTCCCGATCTGCTTTTCCTTGTTCTTCTTCAGATTTAACAGAACCGGCTACGATCTAATTTGCAATTCCATCGTTGTGGAGGATCCTTATAGAAATTCGAACAACAATCGGATACACCAACAGTAGCCCGTCTGAGAGAGAGGGAAAAGGGATGCTGCATGGAATTCTGTGATGTGTACATATATAACGGCTGTCTGTGCTTCTTGTACTAATGTATGCGTGCGGGATTATGCGTGTGTATATGGCGTGTATATAAGTGTAAAAAATAAAAATTATTATTATTGCGGCGAGAAGCTATTCCAGAAATTTCTTTTGTATTTAGAGAGATGGAATTATTTACATATAATTACTAACATTTTTTATAGAATTCGATCTTTAATTAAATTTTGACAATTTTTATTTCACCTGTGGAGTTAATTAATATGATAAAATAATATATTAGAATAATTTTTACAGCAGATTTTTTTTTATATGTATATCGATGATTTATCTTTATTATTATATCTCTTTTATATCATGCTGTCATAATCAGTGAATCATAAGATGAAAATGCAAAATATGAGCATTTTTTTCGGTAAAATCTTATTATTGTTTTAATCAATATCTTTAATATAATTTAAAAGAGTATGTTATCGATATACAACGACATTAATCCAATCAAAAATGGCGCCCAAATTTAATTATATGTGATAAAAAATTGTAATTAAAATAAAAATTTGTAAAAGTATGGAAGAAAAAGATAGAAGTTGAGCAAATTTTAGAATAATCGACGAAATTCAAAAGGATAAGCTTCATAAACTATATGTTATCTGTGTGTTTTTGTAATTTCAGTATCAATATTAGCGACCATATTTTTTCACCATATTCCACAACGCTTAGGAACGATTTTCAATTGGTCCATCCAGGAGAACAATATAAGCACATGAGAACACCTTTGTTCTACCGAACACACTTTTCCTTCTCGGAAATCGGTGGCGCCGCGTTTTCCACTTGGCTTTCCAATCGTCGCTACGTCACTTCCCGGTTAAACGTGGCCGCAAGGAGTGGCATCCAAGCTAGCGTCGCGAGCTGTCAAGCTGTAGAACCCGAGAGAGCTAGCGGAAAGACTGTTGAATCAGCCGGCGCAGCTGATCGGCTTAAATGACTCGGCGGGCCGGCAATTGAGCGTGTTATCGTTGCCTGCGTCGTTACCGGAACCCTCTTCAGGCCTGTCAAGTATCCGTTTCAGGCGAACGAGAGACAAAACATGTCGTCCTCGGGCGATTTCGGCAATCCATTGCGGAAGTTCAAGCTCGTCTTTTTAGGCGAGCAGAGCGGTGAGTGTCCCAATAATAGTGTGTTAACAAGTGTGTGTTCGCGTCGCGGTGTTCCTCGAATACGGATCGATCTCCCCCCAAGTGGGATGCGCTTGACGCGAGACCCGGTTCTCTCGGCCAGCAGGCCCCTGATCGGGGTGACTACCCTTCGCCTGGTACCCTTCTAGGTTATAGATCAATATTCTCCATTGCCGCCGACTACACGGCGACGCGTCGCTATATTTTAAATTCTCGGTCATTTCGATCGCGCGTTTAGCATTTAAATATGATGATCGAATATATGTACGTCGGGTTATATTTCGATAGGCGCGTTTTCCGTTAAATACAGAGCGCCAAGTGGATTTTTAAAGCGTTTCTCGATGAAATTTCTTTTCGAGTTGAATGCTCTTTTGACACATATATATTTCCATTATTATAATAACAGCGAGAAAATTTAGATATTAATTTTAAAATATAAATTTAATCGGTAGATTGTAATGTAAAAAAAAAAAATGTAATTTTTAAGAGAGAAAGATAATTTCCCCCGAGAGTCTTGGAAATTAAAAATTAAGATAGAGCTATAAAACTGTGGAATTTTGAGATAAAAATTTGAGGGAATTTGAGGGAAATTTAAAGTTGCAAATATGAGTTTAATAAATGAGCCATGGAATTTTTTATTGCAGTCGGGAAGACGTCACTTATTACACGATTTATGTACGATAGCTTTGACAACACATACCAGGTATGTAACGATTTAATCGTCTCTTAATTGTTAATCGAGTGTAAATTGATAATTTTTCTTGCATGTTTTAAATCTGCAAAATTTTTGTCAATTTTTTTTTTATTGTATGTATATTGTATATAGGTTATCTGGGAAATAATATAGGCTTTATTTATGTGTAGGCTATGTTTTAAACTTACAGGACAATACACTAATATTTTAAATTTTACATGCAAACATCGTTAAATTTTTATTTCAAATTTATATTTTTTTTATTAATTTTTATAATTAATTTAAAAAAGTTTTGTTGTATCTATATTTTAATTTTTTGTTTAATTTTATCTGTAATATCAGGTTTTATTAAAAATGAATAAATTTTTGGGTAAGAGATAATTTCTTTGATTGATAAAATTCTGCTATCATTTGCGTTATTTGTCCTGATAGTAAACCCGGCTATCAATCTTGATAAATTCTATATTGAATAAGGATTTTGTTTGATTATAAACTATCATGCAATATTATCATTAAATAATTATTGTATAATTAATTTTTAATTAATTATATCTATTGGAACATGGCTGTCAAATGTAATTTGTTATTTCGAATTGTTTGCTCGTTTTTTGTATCAATTGCATTTTATACATATTTTGCTCGTTTCTTTTTTATATCATTTTAAAAATGCATGCAACTATGAATATTTCAAATGCAGGAGGTGTAAGAAAATACAGTTAGAACGAATAGACCTAATGCTAGTAGGAGAGGCAGTAGGGAATCGAGATATCGACTTTTTCTGATCGACAAGGATAGAAAGAGAGATGGAAAAATTTGCAGAGCGCTGATAATTCATATCTTAAATTATTTATGCAATTTTATAATAAATTACATTACATTTTAAATTATATTATTCTAAATTTTTAAATAGAAACTACTCAGAAAAAATAGAAAAATATGATTATTAATATTGCTTTAAACATAATTTCTATCATATATATAAATAGTTAATATAATAATTAATTAAATATTGGTACTATTTTTTATTCTTATTATTTTAAATTATAAATGTAATGTCAATATTTGATATTAAATATAGCTTTATATGATTTTATATGATTAATTGAATAATATCGTGAATATTTTTAATATCGTGATACATCGATATGTTGCAGGCTACGATAGGTATAGACTTCTTAAGCAAAACTATGTATCTCGAGGATAGAACTGTCAGACTACAGCTGTGGGACACAGCGGGCCAAGAACGGTTCCGTTCTTTGATACCTAGTTACATCAGAGACTCCACAGTCGCTGTCGTTGTTTATGATATTACTAGTAAGCATCAGATATATAAAAAATATACGGTGTCTTAGAAAGCTGTGTGCCAGCAATCTCTTTGATGTTTGAATGTAAAATTCTCTTGTGAATAGTATATATATTTTTTTAACATTCGTCATTTTATAAAGAAATTTACATAATTTTGTTTAAGCTTTAATTTTTTTAATCTCATCTATCTAAAGATTCTGGATTTTTAATCTTTCTGAATTAAAGGAAAATTTTTCTAACAAATTTCCGGGAGCAGGTACATTAATTTCAATTTTTTATTTTGGGCAAAATTTTTATAAACTTTAATCTATTTTGACATATATTTATTTGATATTAATCACAAACATGAAATAACATAAATTTACTGCTGGCACATGCTGTTATTGGTACACCCGATAAATGAATGATGAAATTAAGATTGCACATTTGTCAGACGCCAATTCGTTTCACCAAACATCCAAATGGATAGACGATGTGCGGACTGAAAGAGGAAGTGATGTGATAATTATGCTAGTGGGCAATAAAACAGATTTGAGTGATAAGAGGCAAGTTTCGACGGAAGAGGGCGAGCGGAAAGCGAAGGAATTAAATGTGATGTTTATCGAAACTAGTGCTAAGGCTGGATACAATGTGAAACAGGTGATTATTATTATTATTTTTTTTTTTTTATTTACATTCCATGTAAGGAAAGATTTTTCTCCATGGCGATGGATGAAAGAAGGAATAGAAGAATTATATTTTGCTTTTAATTATTTTAGCTATTTAGAAGAGTAGCGGCAGCTTTACCGGGTATGGACTCCACCGAAAACAAGCCACCCGAAGACAGTATCCTTTGCGTAAGATACTTACTGCACGCAATTTGCATGGCACATTTGCAGGAACGTTGCGGCGACTTTTTTCATTTCATGTGTACATAAACCTCATCTCACTCATTATTACAATTGCCTCAAAAATATTTTACATTTTATTACTATTGAATCTTTTTATTGACTTTTTTTCAGTTGAAATAACACAAGTTGCTTTTTATTAATCTTGCAATTTTTCATTTTTTAATTAATTAATCATAATTACTAGTATTTCTTTGTAGGACATTGGATATGAAGTTCTTATCGCGCGTTATACATGTTTATTTATTTAATCTAATATTCTTTTGGAAAAGACATCAAATATTTAATTTTCATTAACTTGGATTTTAGTCTCTTCTCTCTCATAAATACATTCTTATTTCTTAGTAGACATTAAATATATCTTTATGTTCTATAATTTGTCTCTTCAAGCGCTAACGTTTTTTAATTCTAAAATTTCTCAAGTATTTAAAAAGGACTTGTTAGCCATTCATTTCAATTTCTCGCTCTTAATTTTTGGATTGGATTTATTTGGCGATTTGCCGGATCTTCCATTTATTTATTAGACTTTTATGTTTTCCTTAATACGTTTTTTAATCCGTAGTGCAAGAGGTAGTGCTCAAGGATACTCCAATCGAACTGAAAGCCTCGGAGAGCAGTTGTGCATGCTAAGTCGTCGTCGGCCTATACGGTAGCAGGGTATCGAATCGAATCGAAAGAGGCCTTTGTTAAGTTTCGACTAGGGCCTGAACCGTTCCAAACTGTTTTGGAGCGGTTTGGGAACCTCTTTCGAGAAATATAAATTGATTTTCAAAGGAAATTCTTGAGAAGGGTTTAAATTTTCGATTTTTTGAAATAAGCACTTGTATATAAGTAAATATTACAATATATTAATATTATCACATGTATATATATGTACATATATATATATATATATATATATATATATATATATATATATATATCATAATTACAGATATTACAGATATTACACTGTAATAATATTAATATATTATTATTTACTCAACAATATTATGATTTCTTCGAAAAAATCGATAAATTTTGTCTGAGAAATTTCCTTAGAAAAAATATCTATAAGATTATCATAATATATAAATAATAATTTAATATTATTAATTTATTAATTTACTTTTATTTGAGATAATTCAAAGAAACATATTATTTTATTTCCGTTCGATGCCCTGATTGGTAGACAAGACGGAGCTAAGTTAACTTATAAGTTAATGACTCTTAGAACCTTAGGATACCGATTGTATTTGGCCTGTGCTTTTTCGCAGAGTCGGAAAACTCCTGGAAGGCTACGTGCACTAAAGCAGCAACAATTCTTATTAAAACGAGAAAAAAAGTTTCACACACTATAGCTTAAGACTGCTTTTACACAATGACATGTTTTCGTATGCTAATGGATCGTAGAAAGGATTATTAACCCTCACAGCTTTGATTATATGCTCTTCACCAGAATTATGGAGTATCTTTAATAATTTACAAAAAACCATATTAATCAATCTTTAAATTGAAGCAAATTAAAAAGGTAATAAGTTTTTTTTATATGTTTCATTATTACTATAATTAAAATTATTTCGATATAAATGTTATAATTAAAATTATTCGAATTTTGAAAATTAAATTATATGAAGTATGTTTGAATTAAGAATAATTTAAGTTAAAAGATTATTATTTAGAAACTTGTTACGTCTAATTTAGAAGCTTATTAGTTTATTAATAGCGCTTCATATATTTTGGGCGAGAGAAATGCTGTATTTATTACATATTTATAAAAATAGAGAAATTTATAAAATTTTATTGTTTTTTTTTTTTGGTTTTTATTATATAATTTTGTCCCCATTTAGTATAAATCAAAGCTAGGAGGGTTATTACAGTCCTTATTAAGGTCTCAAAGTTCACCTAAGTTTATTTTGCTTGTTAATATAGATTGTCTAATATCGTACAGTATTTTTTTAACTCGTGTAATTAAATATCAATTAAACCAATAATTGCTCAAATTCACATTAAACAAATGATAGGAAAATGGCATTTATCGTATTCTTGTTTATCGGCGTTTCTAAGAACGAGATATTATTAATTGTCGTACACATTTGCAATAAAAGAAACAAAGACAGCTGCAATTTACATTTATGATATTTAGAAACATTTGCATCAATTAAAAAATTACAGATTATAGATTACAGAGTAAACGTTACATGTTGCGTAAATGCAGTCCCTTTCGAGATAATTGAATTACATTTTTCAACAAAAGATCAAGTTCTGATAGCTAATAATACATAAATTTTCGCTTTATATAATGTTAGAAAAAGATATGACTAAAACCTAATGTATTAACCATTTTTCTCATCAAACTAAATCTAAATAAATAGATATCTGTTAACGAATTAATAGAAGACAAGAAAGAAAAGAAAGAAAAAAGTGGAAAGGTATTTGAGAGAAATTTTTCTACGGAATTTGTGGATAATTAATTAGCAGCTAACTCTATATCTCTTTTCTACAAATATTTTTAAAGTACGTAGCATAAATGACAATCCTGTACAGTTTCACATTTATTCAAGATATTAAATTTTTTTTCTACAACTTATTATTTATATATTCTTTTTAGATTGACACAATTTTGTTTAGAAAGAAGAAAAAGAATCTTTTGTCTGAAATTACATATAAAAATATTAAATAAAATTAAAAATGTATGTATATATAAAATAGATTTTTGGTTTTAAAAGTTAATTGTCTTTTTTGTTTACAATTTCTCTGTTAACTATAATATTTTATTTATGTAAAAAAAATCTTAAAACTTTATTATTTTTCATATTGATTCTATGCCAATGGCTTTTTTTATTTTTCCTTTTGTTCTCTTTTTCCATCTGAATTTTTCTTTATTCTTTAATTTATCTTTCTTAAAGAATAGAATTTATTTTTAAAAATCTATTTTAATTAATTTATTTTCGCTTTGTATTTGATTTTTTGATTTTTTATTTAATAATTTTTTTTTTTAATAAGGATACTCAAAAAAATCTTGAAACATAAATATCAAAACAAGTTAATTATTATAAAAAAATATTATTAATATCAATTTTAATATTTTTGATGATTAACATAAAAAGTTTTGTGACTCCTTTAAAGATCTAAAAAAATATTTATTTTTTATATTAAATTTGAATCGAATAAATATATTTTGATTGGTAGAAAATTAATTTTAAATATTAAATTTAAATTTATATGTGAGCAAATTTTAATTAGATTCTTTAATCGAATTTTTTGTAACACATGTTTTTTATTTTATTCTACATTTTGTAATATTTTTTTTATGGTTCGATTAGAAAATACCTTAAGAAATTTGCATAATAAAAGTAGCGCTAGAAAATATTCTCCGTCCCGTTTTTGACTTTTATACACTTCTCAATTGTCACAGCTTTGATAGGAATTAATTCGCACGCGCGTGCGATATTGTAATAATATTAAATCTATATGCTCTGATGAGAGAGAGAGAGAGAGAGAGAAAGAGATGAATTATTAATCAAAAGAAAATTAAAGGGAAAAACTGATTATATTGATTTGGCAGCGATAATTATTGAATCAGTAGGTTATGAGTAGACGAATATCTAGAGATTTGATTAATAAAAAAAGAATTTGTCATCATTATAGTATCATTAAGAATTACACTGTATGTACTCTCTATCTGATTTGTAAGAGCTCATTGTAATGCCTCATCAACGCGCATTAATTAAGTTTAATGCTACCAATCAAATGTTTACAAAGTGCAATAATGTATTTATTGACCAATAATATTGCCAAATTACAAAAATTACATTAAATTTCTGACAGTTTATTTCTCGAAACACACATTCTCCTTCTATTGGCACGATACAAAAAAAAAAAAAAACATGGCACTGATCTAATTAGAATATATGATTTATAATTAATTTTTTTAAGTAGACATATATATTTGATTTGATTTGTGAATTTTCGTGAAAAAAACACATCGAGGATAAGTGGCGAGTTGAAATTGTCAATTGATCAGAATGTAAGTTGAAAATGCCAGCACACCTTAACACACAAAAACAGCTGTCGACTTGCAGAATCAATCGCCGATGCAGAACGGCTCCGAGTCGGAGGGCGAGAGCGGCTGCATCTGCTAGGGGGATTCATCGTCACTGCCCAAGAAGGGAGAAGAGGGCGGAAAAATTGCAGTCAATCTCCCGGCACGAATCACCATACCATTGCGAGACGCTGCTGGCTTCTTCTGACGTGATTAAGGGAACAGGGAGCCCCTTGTCGCCGATCTCGGGCTCTAAGTATCGTTTCAAGTGCTACTAGACGAACTCGAGCGATATCTAATACTAGCTACTTGCGTTGCATTCGGGCATTGGCTTCGTGCGAGAGAAAGGAGATCGCATCCTTTGTCAGGGTATTTCCGTATTACGTTTAAACTTGAAACGGTGATAGCTGCGAAATCTACGTAAAGCTCATTTAACCACTTCTTCTTTCGCGCATTTAATTATATATATTTTTTAAAGAACGATTTTCTCGTATAAAATACATTTTGTATTTTAACTAATCATTTTATAATTATTTTATAAATTATTATTTTACTACATCTTTATATTAACTGATATATAATTTTATGTACAAACAAAAATGATTATTATAAAATCGATTATTATTATATAAAAAGAATTAAATTTTATTATTGACATAAAATTTATAATACTTTCAATATAAATTAGCTGATTGGCACAAGAGGGTTAAAGTATTTTGCAATAACGTTTTTATGATCCTTAAAAATTTCTATTATCTTTCGATTTCTGAATTCTACATATCACGATTCTTATGGAAAGTTTCTTCCCAAACTAACGAGATTAGCCTTTTATCAGCAATAGTTGATCCTTTAAATAAGATGATGTAAGTAAATTAGATCTTGAATTTTGTGAGAGTAATTATTTCATTAATAATCTTGTATTTTTTATTATTGTAATTCAAATAATAATACGATGAAAATGCTCCATATATAAAATGCAATCTCCAATTAAAAATTGGATTCCAGATTTAATCTCTGAATTAAGTTAATATTATTAATAAAGTAAAATTAATTTATAATCCACAGAAAAATAAATAATACGATATTTATTGAAATATCAGAAAATCAGAAAATAATTTTAATATATTTTACTCGTAGAAATAAAATTTTAATATTGTGTCGTGGCATTTTTTTTCAATTGCGAAAAGAAAATATTAATGATTGTTTTATTAAAATCTAGGTGCGTTATACTTGATTAAAAAATCATCATAGGGAAAGGCTTCATTTATCTTGTTCGCGATTAGTGTGGAAATCACTGCTACATCCTTCCAAGTTTAAGCACACTGTCTCTTTGTTCGGAGATTCTGTACGTAACTAAAAAAAATGCGCACAAAACACCGAAGCTTGCAAAAAGATTTTTGTTTGTGTACTTAAATTAAGAAAGGAGGAAAAAACACAAGGAAAGAACATGACTGAAAGTAATCATCCTCGGTGGAGTTAATTAAGTCGCTATAATAAGCTTACGATGAGTTCGCGAGTTTCTTAAAAGACAGCACGTTTATCGAAGCGAAGTGTCGTTTGTTCGAGGATATATTTCTAATGTACCGTGTATTACGAATCTTTATAGACGTTTTTCAATATCTCTTGATAATAAGCGACTCTCTACTTGATAACGAGATTGAAGTCTGTAGGCCGACGATAGATACGCAAGTGTGCACAAACGACCAAACTCACTCAACATAATCTTTTCTTATTCTAGGCCGTCGCCTTTTTTAAAATCTTCTTGTAATATTCTGAATATCGAAGTGTTAAATTTTTACTTCAAGAAAAATGATAAGAATAAAAACTACGAATTGTCTGACAAAATGTCTGAAAAGTTAATAATTCACATTTCAATTATGTGAATAATTAAATTTAGGAATTTAAATTATTAATAATTTTTAATTTTTTTACTACTATATTATATATAGAGATATATGCAGATTTAGATTATTAATATCTATAAATTCAGGTTTTCTAAATACGATTCATTAATATAAACAATACATACATATGTAAATATAAAGTACATTTAAATTAGTTTTAATAAATTTCAGAAATTATTAAATTGAATTGGAATTATTCGTAATGTTTGGCCGTTTGTACAAAGAGAAATGCCTACGCTACGCCAACACGTAAACACTCGTCGAATATTTCTCTAGAAGATGATTAATCGAGGCTTATCGGGGAAATAAAAATTATTAGCCGTGCTTGACGCGAGATCTTTACAAACCCTGTAGCAATGTCTCTATCCCTTTGCACTTAAAGATTCTTTAATTACGACAATGATTTATTATTATTTTAAATAAGATATCAAATTTATATATATATATATATATATATATATATATATATAAAATTGTTTTTTCATATTATTATATTATATTATTTTATATTATTTAATAATATTATATATTATTTTTGCATATTAAAAAATGTAATAAAATTTAATAAATTTAAGTTTAAATTAATAAAATTAATAAAATAATTAGACTGAAGAATAAAAATTCATTTATTACAAAGAGAAAGACTTCTCTTTGTTTTTAATGTAAAAAGTGAAAATTTTTAAAAACTAATAATGGAGCAAATTTGAAAAAATTGTGTTTTTTTTTTAAATTAAAAGATACGTATATAGTGCAAGTGGATTGATGCGCAAAAATGTTTCTCTAGCCAGCTCCTATATAACGTGTCGTGTAGCGTTAATCCGATATTATTGCACAGCAATATTGAGTATATATCGCGAAATGGTTTTTTCGAGCACTATTTCGAGGCTACACATCCGAGGACGAATCTAGCAAGTTTCATAATTAAATTAGAAAGAAATGTAAAAACTCAATTACTTTCACGCGAAGCTTCATCGTAATCATCACCCGTGTGTATGTTAAATTTGTATGTTATTGTGATTATAATTTGTTAGCACAAATATAATATAATGATCCAACGTTACGAATCAATCAATCATCTCACCATCAATTAATTCCACTATCATTGTATTGCTATAATAATTAATTAATATGTAATATATGATATAATATTACATATTAAATAATTTATTTATTAATTTTTGCATACAAGTTTGGGTTAAATTTTATTGGAGGAATTTATTGAGAATTAAGATTACACAATCAAATACATATTATTGATTTAATAATTAAATTGATTAAGAATAATTTCATTTTTATTATATTTTAGAAATATATTTTTAAATTGATTTGCAATTATTTTTCAAGCGGTACAAAATTCATTTAAATCGCGAAAAAAATAAAATCATATTTGTGAAATTTTCCAGATTTAAAAAATAGAATTGCCTTCTAAATTCCTTTTTTAGACGTATTCCTATTTAATTTATTCAGCAAAAGACATTTGTCCGCAATAATTTAAAATTACAAAAAAAAAATAAAAAAGAAGAAATCAATAAAAAAAACTATTAAATTTATAAATTTGCCATTTATATATAAATTCTTTATGAATGAAACGCAATATGCGATTTTTGTAGAAATAATAGTTATATATAATGTCCGCGATAGAGATCTAAAAAATTGAAGAATTAATGGAAACGATAAAGTTGCGGGCAATGTCTTTCACATGTAATGTAATTGATAAGTAAACCGATGTATGTGGCGATCTAGTCGAAATGGTCGAAATTATTGTCGTATATCAAATCAAATAGTCACTTTACTTAATTGCTCATTGATTAATTGATGTTCAACTGCCGTTAAATGTTTGCCTTTCGGCAAACAATCTTCGTATATGTAATTACGAAATATTATATATTAAGTATATCTTCTCTTATTTAATTTAATATGTACAATTAGATTAATTTTTTAATATTAAATATTAATCTAAAAAATTTATAAATTCCTTTATATTTATTGTTAAAAGATTAAGATTTTTATTTGATATTAATATTAATATTCTATATCAAGACATTATATATTTAATTTTAATATCAATGTTACTTAATATTTATATTATTCTAATTGAACGTTAATATCAATGTTCACTATTAATATTATTATTTGATATTTGATATAATATAAGAAAAACTTGATTAGCTCTAATTAGGCTAATTAAATCGGGATGATAGTAATAAACGAACGTTCCGGCTAGACCGAAGCCTCAAGTGCATTTACGATTCTTATTATGTACAATATACAAAGAAATATAAATATATAAATATTTCAAAATAAGCTCTCTTTGTGATAGAAGTATTATGCGAGATGGCGTGCGACGGAGCGGTTACTGTTTTTCAGCGGTTTTGTTATTGTTTCTTGTTTACTGTAGCGTAAGACAAGGTCCTAGTCGAGTAGCAACGCATTATCGGTTCAGCTTTCGCGCTACGTAGTTGTAGCATGCGTAGATATCGTATTATTATAAAGTAGAAGGCAGGATAGCAAGTTTTGTGTAAACATAATCGTTTTCGCGTGTGAACGAATCACGATCAGAGGAAAGAAAACTGACTAATAATTATGTGATGCGAAGAAACGGCCGGAAATATAATATCGCACCATAATACTTATTGAAATATAATGAAATCAATTAACAGCTGCTTAAAATGTGAATCTTGTGTGTGCGTGTGTGTTAATATTATATATATTATAAGATTAATACGCTATTCCCTTCACTATAATTCCAAATTTTTATAATTTATTTACAATTTATATTTAAATCTTTATACTATTTAATTTTTATATTATGTGTATCAAATTGCACACAATGCATATCATGTGGTTTTTAATTAATAATTTTAAAAGCCATCTCTGTCCCGTGAGGAGTTTTGAGGAAAAAACGAGAGAAAAAGAATGGTAGCATTCGCTTTTAACTGCCATTATAAAAGCAAACTAAAAGCGCGTCTCTGATCGTAAGGTTCGTTTGTCAAAGACAAAGGAACCAACCCCATCTTTTTGTACCTTGTGTCTTATAAAGCCTCGTGTTAGTTCGAATTGGGGTTTGCGAATAAAGTTTTGCAAACTTGTCATATCATGTGTATCGCGACTATTTAAACCGTAGAGCTTCAACGAATGAAAATAACGAGAATAAAATTTTATGTTCACTAAACCAAAATTATGCGCATGTTTACTCTGCCAAAAATCTCTAAGATTCCTAAAAATTCACTTATTCTTAGTGAAAAATGTATTGCTTTTTTTTTACATACCTTTATGTGTTAATAGTATATTTTAATTTATATTTAAATAATCTCTATTTATTTTTAAGAATAATCAATTAAATGATAGCATCATTTTTGTATTGATCTTTCTGTGAACTGATAAAACCGGGCGTTTTATTTTCGGGGGAGATTGGATTGAGGCAATCGATAATTTATTATATAGTTTATTGTAATGTCAATTATATACAAATTTAAAATTACGTCTAGTGTGCTTTCCACCACGTTGACATATCGTTTTTCTGTCGTCGACGTGCAATATTATTACAATCGGAGCTATTCCCGAGCTCCTCGCTGGTTCTTCACTCGTTAACAGCGCGTCAGCGACAGACTTAAGCTTAATTAACCTTTATTTACAGTCGAAATCGCGCTCAAAAGACCCTTGAGCAGTCTGTCGCCGTTTGTGAGAAACCTTTCGTTAATCCTTGAAAAATTGGACAACTCCAAATTTAATCCTTCTTTCTTTTAATTTGGTAAATTTAAAAATAATGAAATTATACGATTATAATGAAACTAAAATACTTGAAGAAATGAATCCAATAAAGTTTGTATGATACAATAATAATAATTCTTATAAAGTGACATATAGCTAATGCTTATGCGAATGCCTGCCTCGCATAGTTTTTCGGAAATGTTTACATCGAAAACAAGAAGAATTGATTAAATTTGCAGTTGCTCTATTTTTATTATAAAACTTTTCTTTTCTTTTTTTTTTGTATCGCAATAGCTTTTCGTTCTCAAGAATTCTGACTAATCGCGATTTTTCATTCAACGATCTGCAATTTCTTTTCGAATCGCGATCGTTTGGCAGTATACTGTTGTGTACCGTCGATCGTAAAAAAGATTGTTCGATTGATGCGCGATCGCCCGTTTAACCCTTTTATTCTCATATAATTATTCGTTCTATTCTGCAATGATCTTTGTCATGATTTAGTTTTATAATATACTTTGCAACAAAAGGAAGATAACAGAATATGTCGTTTTATGTAATAATTAGAGATACAATTTTTATTCCAAATTTTAATAAAATTTTTGCAATGCAAACTTATTTATTGTGGAAATGTCAAATGATCATTTTGAGAAGGAAAGGGTTAATTCAGATTTTAATTGAGCATTTGAACGATCGACATCATGAAAATAAATCATCGTGGCAGCGACTCGAATCATTATCATGATCACTCGGAAGAACGAGGACAGTGTCGGCACGACTCAAATCGACTCGAACCGTCAGTCTATATTACGTGGAAAAACAATGAAAGAAATAAAATAAAAATTTGTTACGTGTAGAAGTATCGCTAATTTTTGCTGAAATAATTATTTAAGAAAATTAATTAATTAAAAATCAAAAAACATGCGTGTAAAAAAGGGATTGACATACCATTTGAATCCTTAATATAAACAAAGGGCAAAATAAAATAGGATTAATAAAATAAGATAAAATTAAATAAATAATAAAATTAATAAATATAATCGAAAATATTTATAAAAATGTATAGACAAAACTCGAAAAAGGTAATTAAACAATTCGTACGTTATATTAGTAAAAATTAACCTTGATTCGATACATGAATAATTTTTGGAATCACTCTTAGAAAGATTATTCCAAAATTCTCTTCTTTCGAAGGTGAAGAGTTCTATTTAACGCGGATATTTCGTCAAAGACTATGTAATGTTCGGCAGTTGGTCGCACAAATTCGAAAGGTAGAAAACGATAACAGTATAGTGTCGACATTAACGGGGACATAGCGAACGGAAGCAAAGCTTCCGGACCCATATTTTTCGGATCCCGTAGTCTTTTCTGGCTCTATACAAAAGCCTCTAGCGCGGATTTGACTTCCGGCAAAAAATCTCAACTACACACCGCCGCACATTAACACGTACTTTTTCCTCTTTATCACTTCTTATCTATCGACAAAGTCACGATCGCTTGGAGGAAAACTTTATAGAGTCCTCCCCGTACGCCGTCGAGTGTCAGGGAGACACTATTATCGGAATGACTCCTCATTATAACTTTGGGTTTTGTTTCGGGATCTTCATATTTCTCTTCTGTTCGCAACTAGACTGATGACAAACAATGCCGGACAACTTCAAACTCTCGACGATTTCAGAATCTTAAAGTTTTGGTATCCGTTAGAGTCCGGTTCTTAGCTTTTTTTCATTACCTAAAAACGATCGTGTTCCATCTTCAGGTTCCTTGTGACGTTCATTGTCAGGATGACAATGAGAACTTTATTTTGAAATAATGATTTTTTTGATGATCGGCGATTTCTAATCTACTCGCGGCGTAGAATATTAATTCATCGGCCGCGCTGTCTCCTAGAGTCAGACCCTCAGCTCTTCCATAACCTGGGGATGATTGTGTCCCTTCTTCAGGGTCCCGGTACCGCTCATGGCCAGGCTCTCCTGCTGAAGTTGATTGGGACTGATGATGAGATTCTGGCCGGGTTTGCCGGGCTTCGTGTTCTTGGGCGGCGGGGGCGGCATAGGCACGTGACAAGTATTGTTCTGGAGATCGGCGAACTCCGGCGGCGGTATGTGCTGGATGTGATGACGTTCGGCAGTTTTGGTCTCCAGCTCGCCGCAGATGTTGTTGGGCATCTGGCCGTTCTCTTGGCGCTTTTTCGAGCAGCCCTGATGCTGGTGGTTGCTCTTGTCGCGCTGATAATACACCCCGGCGAAGATGAGCACATTCAGGATCAGCAGGCTGCAACCGATCGCGATTGTCACGCTTAAGGCGGTGGAATAAGCCGCAAAACCATCCTCGGGTTGCGCTGTCGTATCCTCGAAAGCTATGTCGCTGGGCGTGGCCGTTGACACGTTGGACGAGGATCTCTCTATAGAAGTTACCTCCAAGGTGGTCGTTCTCGCGGTTGTTGGCAGTCTTTGAATAAATCTGGGTGGCACCTGGGGAAAATTCTTTTTAAATTTGATTGATTGATTTGTTCTGACGCGTCTGACAATTACGCGATTAATTGATAATTGTTCTCTATAATTTGATTTAAATACCTGTTCCGCATCGAGCAGATGATGCGACCTAGGAACGTCGTCTGAGCCGGGTTTGTGAAGGTCGGGCACTAGGTTTAGCCAAAAAGAGAGGCGATGAGCCCTGTAGTGATTCTTCAACTTTGACTTGTTGAGTTCTACAAAATTAACAGAATATTTTTTAATAAAATATTTTAATATAAATATATTAATAAAGATACATAAATCAGAAATTTCTCGATATAAAGACACAGATTTTAAAAAAGAATACTTGATATATCAATAAATATAAACGCGCGCGATAAAAGAGCATTTCACATTGTGTTACAAGAGAGTCTAAAACGTCTTGTATAGAGGCTGACCTATGCTAAGATATTTCTTGTGAACGGCCTCGTAGGCAATCCAATCGATATTCTTGACCTTGGTCCTTTCCGGTCTGGAGCCAAGGGGCCCAGGATCGGGAGTGCCCTCGTTTGGATTGCTGGCAGTCAGAAACGATCATTATAATGGCGGTTCTCGGCAAAGTTTTTATCGTATTTTGCAGGCGTCTCGTTTTCACTTTATTTTATGACTTACCCGGTGCGTGCAAAGTTTGTCAGATAAAGTATCATGCTCTCGGAGAGCGCTATCTCGGACCTGGTATAATTCTTCGGCCAATGGGACAAGCCTCCTACCAGGGGTGCCCCGAAAAAATATGGCAGCTCCTCTCCGTGAATGCATCCCGGCCTCTATACAACACATATTTATATATAGTATATAGTACATAGCATTTAGAATTATTGTATGCAAAATATAAAAACATAAAAAAAGTAAAATTAAATATAGATATAAATGGAGATAGAACAAAAATGAAAGTAGGAATTTAATTTCGTCTTTGCGATTTTTATTTTTGTCTCCATATTTTCATATAATTATAATAATGTTTTAATATAAAATTCTCTTAAAAACGTTCAAAATAAAAGAGAGGAATCCCGTAATCGATTCGAGATAACTTCGATCTCGTTTAAAGACTCAATCGACTGGTTCAATCGAGGGATTGACCGGATCCGACTGACCGCGGAATTCAAAAGAATTTCTCCGGACGGCTCTCTTTTGCACCTTGATCATACGAAAGCACTCATGGAATCTTCCGTTGAGATTGTAAAAATGTCTCGGCCGATTCTCCGCGAAGCCGGCGCGTCATTTTAACGATCCTGAGCGTGGAACGTCCTTGGAAAATTCGAATCACGCGAGCTCGCTCTTAACGTGTCTAGGGCCGCTTTAATTCAAAACCGGTTCTAAAATATGAAACACATTATGGAATAATGATTATCAAATAATACGGAATGGACGACTCATATTTTCGTGTTGTGGGGTAATTATATTGGGTAACAGCAATAATCAAGTTGTAATTAAATCATTATTCGTTAAATTTCAAAATAATTACATTTTCACAAATTTACGTGTATCAACATATTATTATCAATAATTCTTGTTTTACGATTAAGTTATTAATTACACGGAACGGAAGCAGGAATATTCCCTTGAAACGCATTAGGAATATCTCAGAGCGTTGAGTTTGTCCCACGGTACAGGAATAAGAAAACACGTCCGCGTTGCATTGCTGGGGGACGATATCGCGTTTCGTGTGCGACCGAAACGTTTTTCTGCATGCAATCGTAGCAGGCGCAATAAGTTCGTTGCAGCGTTTACGCGCGATCCTTATTCTTCGTTGGCTCTCCGCGATGCGAGACGTGAAAGGGTCGAAAAGGACGGGGGCTTGGCAGGGAGACGAAGGGAAGGACGCGCGCGTTGAACGTTTAATGCACTTTCATTTCGCCGGTTGACGGCAACGGTGATCGCTAGGTCGAGGTGCTAGACGATATTCGTATGCAAAATGCATCGGGTGTAAGGCGCAAAACGTGCGGTAGGGAGGAGAGAAAGAGAGAAAGAGAGAGGGAGAGAGAGAGAGAGAGAGAGGGCGCCGTAGTTGAAAGCTGCAGGTGCTTGCGAGGCGAACGTGGAATTTCAAATTCTCTCCTCGTCGGATCTCGCTTGCGCGTTTGGGCTCTCTTTAAAATTGTACCGTTGTTTTTTCGAATTTACGAGGCGGTAGATATGAAGGTGATAATTTATTTAAAAATTTTTTTTACGCCTTTCGAGAAGAAGATCGAGGAAAATTTTTATTATGTCTCGTAGAAAAAAAGAGAGAGAGAGAGAGAGAAGAAGAAACTTTTACGTCTTTGAATCCCTCGTACATTCACGTCTTATTCGTCCCGCATGTACATATGCTTGGATAACTAAAATGTGCTACACGAGGCATCGCTAATATATGCATCAGGAACACATGTTCAGATATCTCGAAATTCCGCGCAACGGTAATAACTAGTCTCATCGTCGCGATGCAATTTTCGAATTTCCCTTCACACATCCGTTTCTTGTTACACAACCTCCAGCAGAGGGCAACGGCGGGAGGGAGAGAGGGGATATTGTTAATATATGTAGCATTAATAATCGCGGCACCAAAATTCATTCGAAGTTCGAAACTAGAAGCAGGCAAAAGGAAAGGGGATGAGGGAAACGAGGGGTTGTACGCCTCTCATAAGTTTCTAAAATCAGATATGAGCAAGAGTCACCGCCGTGCCACATTTCCGGTGAATCCTAACTTCCGTTTCGTGTGTAATATAGTTAAGTAGATAACTAAATAAATATAAATAAAATAGAGAATAAAGGTAAACTAGTCTTATCTATATTCCTTTATAATTTATTAAAATAATTCTGCATGAATTTAGTTGCAATATTTTCATGTATTTAAATTCAATTACGATAAAACCAATATTTATTTTATAAATAGAACGCTAGGTCCCATAATTTAAAGAGAAGATTTTTAAATTGAATGTATTATATAATAATAATATAAAATATACTGTGTAAATTATATTACAAATATAAATATGTATGTATACAATATCAGAGAAATATTTCGGAATATATGTTTGCACAGATGTCTTTTATTCTCAGGATTCTATAGCATCTGGAGAGTCTTTCAATTCCCTTTTATTCTAGCTTATTCGATAAAATATTTTCTTGGTTTATCACAAACCTGAGGATAGTCTCCAAATTTCGTTTGATAGTCGAAGACGTATAGATAGGAATTTCTATGGGATTGGCTATGAAGATCCGCGGTTCTCGTCGCTGGAGCGACGACATTCGCATCTCCCAAAGCCTCTAGGGTCTCGTCTCTGGAAAAAATTAATAATCCTCTTTCATAATATATTTTAAACATTTCTCAAACGTTCATTAAAAATAAATTTAAAATAGGTGATAAAAAATTATCCTTAAAATATGCTTGAGAAATTTAAAATTACATTTGTATATAATTAATAATGTTTTTTTTTTGTAATATTGTTATACTATACTGTTGCAAAATATATTTATACTAATAAAAAAAAATAAAAAGATACTTCAAAAATTTAAAATAATTTTTAAATAATATAATATATAAATGAATTGAATAATTCGTAAAATGAAGAGTTAGTAAATTAGCAAATAATTAAATGTAGGGATGATTTATTTACTATTAGTGCAGCGCGTATATAATTAATAATAATTAATTAGAATAATGATGGTAATTAAATAAATGGAAGGATATCGGTTTAAATTTTGCTGTCAATCAAATTTCTCTGGAATTTACCTAATATTAACGGGATGTTGGACAGGTCGCTCCCAGTCCGTGTACTCGTTTATGATGGTTGCTAGGATCTCCGGCTGATGATACGTGTACGTGTTTCGCACGAATTCGCGCAGGATTCTCGTCCTCCTGTCAGCCTCGATCCCATATTGAGCGTCATCGGCGGTTAAGGAAAAATATGCTTCGGAGCGAACGACACCCACCATCAGGTCGTATCTGCGAATTCACGAATTCACCTTCTTACGCATTCTTAAGAGTAGAAAAAAAAAAGATGTCCCATGAAATATTAACAAGAGTTTGCAATCTGTAAAACATTTTAGGGCATATAAGTTTCCGTCTCGAAGTATATGAAAAGTTTTCTCGAGATACGAGAAGTTTTTCCTTTAGCCTCAGGACTTTTTACTTAAAGAATCACATTCTTGTCTAATGCAAGGCTCTGATGTGTCACTCATAAACTATAAAATATTCAGGATAATAGAAAGTTTTCGAAAATATGAAAAAAATTAACTATATATATATATATATATATATACAGAAATCTTTACGGCTATTCGCATTCTTTAATTTGTAGAAAACGTTAAGTACTTAGAATCTTCCATCGGCACTTTAGATATGAAAGTTTTTTTGGATCTTGTCAGTTTTTCTGTTTACACGCGAGCGTTTTGTATTTTTCGAACGAAGAATAAGAAAGTTCTCCTGAACATTGTAGGATGCGATTTTATTTTTCTCCGTCGATGGTTCCCCCGCCGGGCAACGATATTGTTTCCCGCGCTATTTATTTTCCCTTGTCTCGAAGCTCGATCTCGCGAGTTATAACGATTGAGGCAAAAAGAAAAGTCGAATGATACCTCGACAGTTTCGCCACGACGTCCTTCCTCAAAAGGATATTGTTGAGCGTATTGATCGTGTCGACTTGTAGGGTGTAGTCCTGATCCTCGGGATCGCCGGGATCGATTACGACACCGTCTATACTTGGACCGAAGGCTGGCGCAAACTCTAGTCCTTTAACAGGCACCGACTCTAGTTCGCTCAAGGACACGTCCCTTAGGCACCTCAGCAGGTTCTGAGGATCTCCCGTCGCCTGCGACAGAATAAAGCCGTGTTCTATAAATGTGAGAAAAAGAGATATCAGTGAGTCTCAATTTCTTTAATATCGCACAAATATTACGACTAAAAAGAAAACTTCTTTTTGTCACTTGCACCGCGGTTAAAGCTCAACTTTCCGCGAAGTAAATAAATGAATATAGAATAATCTGATCCCCTTAATCAATTATGATAATATAATAAAGTATTGTCAAGATACAAGTAATAATTTTCTAATTAAAATTAATTATTCATGTCGCATGAATATTTACAAATGATGTTGTTTAAAAAAAAATCCCATACCTTGAATGAAATGTTAATTTTGCGAATCATAAAGTTGCATAAAAATACACGGCGTGAAAAATTTATAGAACCCACTCCGCGATTGGCATCTATCGATATTTTGCGCCGAGGGGGAAGGTCGACTGCAAACTCCCATTCAATTAAGACCGCGATTTGCGAGACACTGTTGCACATAAATGTGTAGCAACATTGCGCTTGGTAATTTTATTGGGATGAGGCGCAATCAGGGGAGATTTTGCCCACTCGGGGGCCCTCGTTGTGCGCGGCCAATTTGCACACGCGGTCGGGGTCGACCGCGTTTCGTCAGCGACCGACTCGACATTCGATTGCGGCCGACCCTCCTTTCCTCCCCTCTCCGTCCATTTCCCCACCGCCGCGTCGGCAGCTGAAAGACGATTACTGGCGCTAAAGCAGTTCATTTGCGTACCGTCGAATTAAAGCGAATCGTCGGCGAAGCGCGATCTTCATCGGTCCAGCAGATCCGGACGCGGCTGAATTCCGCTGAGCGACGCACGAAAATCTTGTTTACCTTGCCCAGAGGAGGTAGGCAGCCTCGTTAAGGTGCCGACTCGCCTTCCAAATGGTGGGTTACATCCATAGTGGAGAAAATACCGTTGGAAAATGTCGACGCGATATGCGTTAACTCTGGCACGTCTTTCGTCTAGGTCCGCCACGTGATTTATCTCTCGCGTGTTAAATGCAGTTTATCTCTCGCGTAGAATTCAAGGGAGCGATAATGGAAGAGAGAATCGTCAGATATCATATTTTCTTTAAAGAGAATAAATAAACGCTTTATATATTATTCAAAAGAAAAGGAGAACTCCCAGTTTAAGTGAAATTCTCGAACAAATTAGGAAAAAATTAATGTGTAGCTACAAGAAAATATTTACAAAATTATTTCTAAAAAGAAAAAGAGTTTTAAAATATCGAGATAAAATTAAATGAATTTCATAAAATATTCCTTTTTCGGCGAATACAATGTCGAGGCGGAAAAAAAAAAAACTCCGTTACCCGAAAAAAATACGGTTTACCGTGTCTAAAGGATTCCGAACGGTTGCGGTACGCGATTGAAGGTAACGATTAAACGAGGATTAAGCGCCGATTGTTTCTCGATGTTTCTGAAAGTGCCCGGCGGAAAAAGTGGCCGCGCGCGAAATGGAAATCGAGACCGGGGATTATATTATGCCGTTCGGATCAGCGAACTTGTAGCGGGAATCAATTTTATTTCACCCACCCATCCCTCTCTCATCTACGCTCCCTCCCCGCAACGCCTTCCTTCCACGTGGGGTATTCATGGAGGGGAAAGTTTGAATTGGAAAAACACCGATGAAACCGGGTTATCTTTTATTGCGTTATTTTTGACAGACGAGGATGCGAGGACGGGATTATAAAGGTTTATATCTGGGGCTCTTTCAACGACGATCGGGAATATCGTCGCCGGAATTTACAGCGCTGCATATCAATTTCAATAAAGAAGACGTGATGGCGGCTCGCCGCGGTCATAAAGTGGGCCAAGTACGTAATTCACCTTCAATAAAATAGCCGTCAAGCCGGGGACAACATATTTTTCATGGCACAGTGTCAGGATTGTATATCCTGAGAAGAGAAGCGAGATGAAGAGAGAAAGAGAGAAGAAAGAGCGGGGAGAAAAATGCGGAATCATCTGTACGATGATAGAGTGTGTATACGGCGCTTCTTATTGAATTCTGAAATAACACCTGCCCTTTATTCATTTCTTTTCTTTCTCTTTCTTTTTATTAACATTGCTTCATATAGAATTAAAGTAACGCGAGCGTTCGAGCGATTAAAAATATTATCCCAACCCAATAAAAATAACAATCTCTCTGCCTTGTTACAGTTATATGTATACGAAAATTTGCATCCAATGCCAATTTGCAATTTGCGAAAATTCAGCTTCCCTTCTACTATCGAAAATGCGCGCGCGTGCTCGTCTATTGGGGCCAATGTATGTCTCGGGTGTATATTAGCTTAATTGAAACGACCCGTTAATATAATTGGTGTTGCGCAATTAACGCTGTAAAAACACGGACGAGCGAGATTATTCGCGTATTTGATATTTTAATTTATGTCCATCCGCTCTTATGCAACGGTCGTTTCACCGCCGTCGTTCGGCATTATTGTGAATTATGCGAATAGGTGCTCGAAAACGAGCGAATAAGAATTAACGCAAAGAGAGAAAGAGAAAGAGAGAGAAATTGTGTGTGTGTATGTATGTGCGCCGAGGCGATGAAATATAACGGATACGTGTCCTGTCGATCGTCCCTGTAAATTGATATAAACAAAACGTATCAAAATTCAACGCCGGAATTCATCGATGCCCTTGTTGTCGCGTAAAGTTGGAATCTGTTTGAAGCGCTTTCAAATTTTCAAAAGATTTTTCGAAAACTTCATTCTCTAATTTCTTCTCAGTTAAAATATTTATTAAATTCAATTTAAAATATTTTTTTTTTTAATTTTTGATTTACTCTCTCTTTTTATCGAAGCTAATTATAATAAAAATTTAATTTTAACGCAATTGTTCTCGAGATAATAATTTGAATTTTACTAAATTCTATGTTTAATAGAGACGTGTATTTTTTTATATCCGTCATACTTTTCAAGCAAAAGACTGACGAGACAAAGAGAAAGAGAGAGAGAGAGAAAGAGGATGCTGGAAGGGTTAATGAAATTACAGACTGACGCGCGGGATAATTTCGGCGCGATCGGGTGGACATGTGTTTGCTGGTACTCACCGACGAACAATTTAGGTGTTTGGCGACCTGCATGGCGTAATTGGCGGCGCCTCTCACTAACGCCCAGGGTGAAAGTGCACTGCCGGACATCAGGACGCCTCGATGGAACAGCAGACCTGCAATCGAGCCCGCTGTTGTTAATAACAGATACAGTGCGCTTTGTAAGGTTCGTTACAAGCCTCAAAAGCGCTCGGGCACTTCGAGCTGACCTCTCAAATTTAAGCGTATAATTTATTCATCTCTTTCATAACAATGATAAATAACAAATACGAATATCTGCTTGTCGTTAAAATATTTAATGACACTTAATGCATCCCATAAAGTAAAATTTTTATTTTCCGCAAAACACTGAAATGGAGGGATAATTAAGTATTGATAAAAGAATATCTCTCTTTCTTTCCTGAGATCTTGAAGCAATTTTTCCCTGCCTCGTTATCCTTGGCAGTTCTAACGCAATCTTTGCATCCTTTGCATATTTGGTGGAAATGTTCCACCCTTCGTAAAAATTCTATATCCTAGAATCACCGCATTCGCGAGACGCGATTTCGGAATTCTTCCCGCCTCTTGGAAAGGTCTTCGGCTTTATCTCGGCATTCGCAAATCATATCTCGTAATGCAAAAGTGTTTGTTCGCACGGCAAGGGGGGAAAGATTATATATCGCGACGCGTAGAATTGAATTTTGAGATGATTTCGAGGTCGATTCCCTTCGCGAACGGAACTACGATATTACCTGAGTAAACGAAATACAATCCGAGTTTCAATGCATAGTAACGCGAATACTCTCATCTCGATCGCTCGATAGATTTATTTCCAATCAACGATTTCCATTACGATGTTATCAGCGATTTCCGTTCTAAAGATGAGGAGGCCAAGAAGGCGCACCGAACATCGCCATATAAAAAAAGATGTGTGTAAATAAAAGAAGAAGTGTGTAGAATGTATGAAAAAATAGATGATATATTACGGACTTAATTTAAAACATTGCAAAATATAAATGAAGAAATTTCTGTAAAAAATATTTAAGCTATTATAATTCATACAATTTTATATAATTTTACGTCAGCGTTAATTATGTATGTCTGTCTGTGCGAGAGAAGATTTAATTAATAACGTTGTAAATTATTTACGCACGCGTGTTATTATTGATGTATTACTATTAAGTAATTAGAGATGAAAAGAAGAATTAATAATTAAGTAAATGCAATCGTGTTCATTTCTCAGGAAAAGGAGCTAATAAAGCATCGCTTTTCATTTCCATTTAATTAAGAGTTTCTACTTTCTACCTTTCTGCAGAAAGTAAAGGACAATGAAAGAATCGTGAAGTTTCTTGTCTCGGTAATAATAATAAAATATGTATTATCTTGGGGTAGCCCCAAGTTGGCCTTGGCCTGGAGCTTATTAGCGATTAATTTTCTCATCACGTGTCGGAAAATTGGACATTACGTAAGAGATGAATAGACAAGAGAATGCACGGCTTTCGCAGCGCGAAGAAAATTAAGGCAACAGAGCAAACACGACGTGTTGCAAGCTTCCTCGTGTTAGTTGGTCTATTATTTAATACAGAAGACCGGAATAAGTTACTTAATCCCAATCTTATGTGTCGTTAATCTTGATATTTCGAGGATATAAGGTTCCTTCCGCGAAACATGTTATACATAAAGTATTTCTCTCAATGTTAACTAAAAAATGTAAAGAAAATTTTCTTATTTATTTATATATAAATAATTATCATTAATTATTATTCATCATTATATTATATTCATATATTATTATATTCATATATTATTTATCATTAATTACATACAATTAATTAAAGACACATTACCGTTCAATTATTTTTATATGGCAATTATTTTATTATTAATACGATATGTTATATTTAAATATAATAAAATTATATGTAATTATTATTAACTTTTGGGCGCTTAAGCTTCAAAATTCTGTCAGTATTTGAGAATTTGCAGAGAGAATTCTCGCTGTATTCGAATATGTCCGAGCATACAATGCGGAAGAGCTTTAGTAGAATAGAAGCGACAAGCAACGTTCTTCCACGCGTAATCCCAATTTGGTCGGTCAGTCCGAATCTGAATATTGAACGTGAAATGTTCTAGAGTGATCTTATTAACCCCGATACATGTCGATATCCTATTGGATCTCGTTCATTTAGCTAAGGAGATATCGGAGTAAATTCTGAATATCCTGAGGGACAGCGTTCTCGACGTATTTCCGACATTACGGAATCAAGATGGCCTCGTTCTTCCGATATCCGTCGTCGTCGAAAGGACGACACCGAACGATAAGACGGGGTGTCGAAGCTCGCGACATTAAAGGACTATTAAAGGATTATCGCCGGCTCAAATTCCGTCGCGTTACTTGGATTTAATGGCAGTCCTCCATAATACTCGAGGATTAATTAATTCCTTCGAGGGAACAGGATCCCAGGAGCCAAGCGTCCGACGAATTAAAGGTGCAGGATCAAAGGAAACGAGGTATCAAAAAGAACATTGAAATTTAAAAGAACAAAATCGAATCCACAAAGAACAAAGGAACTTGGAGATTCAAGATGCAGGATTTAAGTAATCGAGAAATCGAAAAATCGGAATTTAGAGAAGTCGAGATTTAAAGACTCAAGCGTATGAGGTATTCAAAGAGCAAGGAGAATGTAAAACAAAGAAATCTATAACTTAAAATCTAAAATAATTGGGAAAATGTAAAAGATAATTAGAATGCAAATAATTAAATGATAATAAAATTTAAAAAAGTTTATCTTTATAAAACAAAAATTAATGTAACAATAAACACTTGAGAAAATTTTAAGATATTAAAATTCTACAGATTATATAGAAATTAAAAAAAAATCCAAGAATAAATTATTCTCCCAATTTAATTATATATATTTATTATAGATATACGAAAGAACTTAAGTTTTATTATTATCTGTATTATTTATCGCGCTGTATCGCGATCAGTTTTTGCGCGAAAACAGGATAACGAACGAGAGGAGACGAGGTGCGATATAATTTTTTGGTCGGAAATCGCTCGCCATTATTCTTCGTCGTATTCTTCGATGAGTCACACGGTTCTGCTTTTATCAGCGCGAGACGACAAAAAAAACGAAGTATTGCAATCTGTTTCGGAACCGCAGAGCTTATCGCCGGGACCTTCTGGATGATAATTCACTACAGCTGCGAGTTGTCAATGGTGGTCGGGCCAGCTGATTCCCACGTAATTTATGGCGTCTGGTAAACCAGCCCATTATTCCTAGCTCCTCCGTATCATTGTCTCGTGCGGCTTCTCGCTCTTCGACCTGTGCTCCTTCTCCCTCCTCTCCTCCACTCCTCCTCTCCTATCCGTTTCACCCTGTCGTTTCTGCGTGACGTTATCTGTTTCCACGTCGTGACGCGACAAGAGCAACAATTCTCCATGACTTGATCCAAGACAATAAACTGTTGCTAGGATTACTTCTCTAGAAGCATCCGAGACTTTGAAGATATATCTTGGCTTCTGAATAAAATTATGTAATACTTTTTATGTATAATAGATATGTAAAATGTCTTGGACCAATCGTATTTTTTTATGAATTAACGTCGATCGAAGTTTAAATCTTTTTTTTATTAAAGAAAAACAATTTATTTAATAAATTAAACATTTTTTAATCTGCTTATTAAAATTTTTTAATTTTATAAAATTTTCTTTTTATAATTAAAATTAATTAATGTAGTAATGCTTTATATATATATATATATATATATATATATATATATTTTTTTTTTTTAAATAATTATCTAAAGAGAAAAAAGTAAAAGTTTTCGTGTTGAATATCATTAAATTTCACAATACACATTACGGGTTGAAGGAAGAAGGGGTGACTCACCATCGGGTACCGCGTGGCTGGTCATGAGGAAGTTAACGCAGGCGGCTCCGGTACCGTGTCCCACTAGCGTGACGTTTTTGGGATCGCCGCCGAAATAGGCGATGTTCTCCTGCACCCAGTGTAACGCCGCTATCTGGTCCATCAGGCCGTAATTCGCTGGCGAGCGTAAGTGCGAGTCTGTGTTGGCGTTTAGAAAGCCTGCAATCAAAACAAGCCCCGCTTATATGGTTAGCGCGCGACGATCCATTATCGCCGCGGTTACGGCTAGTATAACATCACCGTGATCGTGCCGGAATTACCGCCGATAGTGCTAATTCCAATCGTTCCCTGTCACGGACCATCGGGCGACAGATGAGATAAATCGTCAGGTGGGACTAAACGTATAGGAAAATGAGAAAACGAGATAAATTTATAGGATATAATTATAATGCTTGGCTGGTCATTACACTTGAGTCTAATTGATCGCTTTAATAATATTTACACACAATGTGTGATATGTATACACAATTATATCAGTTCTTTATTAATTGTGTAAAAATGTCTTTTTAAATGTTAGAAAAATGCAAAAAAAAAAAAAAAATGTTTCAATTATCACTAATAAGTAAGATTCTTTTTTATTTTTATCCGGTGAAAAAAAATTCTACATATCTTTGAAGGGCACGACCGTCTCATTCGACAGCATAAAACTTAATTTACGCAATTATTTATTCTGCTGGAGTGGGAAAGTTGTGATTTTTGCGCGTCATCCATTCGCGGGACTGTCCGAATTATTTGAGCTAGATTTTGTACTGTCCGAAACCACCGGAAACATGTGTATGTGTGTTGTCGCGCACCCTTTTGCGCGAAGGGATTAAATGGCTGGGGAGAGGATGTAGAGATTGGCCCGTCTGGGGCGAGCGAGCGTTATGATTTAGTGTACAGGCACGTATCACGTCCTACTTTGCGTATCGTTTCGCCGAACGAGAGATATCGCTATCAATTGGCGGAGTCGAGGCGATATTTATGACGGCCGGATGGCGCCAGTGGCAACAGTCTTACCCGGCTTGTCGGCCACGGCATTGTCACGATACACAAATCGTTCGACTTTGCCCTCGTCGAAATACACATTCGTCAACGGACCGACTTTATTCGTTTCCCTTCCGCTTCCGCCGAATAAATCCGGATTCGTAAATCTGCCAGATGTCCAAGATTTGCTCATGTTTATTGCTGTATTTATTCTGTCGAGATAGTATCGTCGCAAAATCAAACAAATGCCAAAGAAATTATGTTGGCACGGATCTTCGGATAAGAAGCTAATGCCAACCAAGTATTTTTAATCAACGATTGTGATCGTTTTCAATTATAGGATGAGTTCAGGTAGTAGCGAATTGTCGTACTAATTTTTTCTAACATTTCTATATGAGAATTGTTAAAATTAATAATAAAAAAAATAGAAAACTTTTCGCGAATAATTATCCGTCAAGCAATTTCCTAATTGCATCTCGCGAAACTGGAAATTATCAGCAGTGTCAGCTATGTAGTCAGTTATAATTCCAGTCTCTCTCTTTTAATATAGACAGAGAGAAGGAAATTAGATTAGCGTTAATTGAGTCGGGCCGACCCTTCTGAAGGGAGGATAGTTTCCGCCTTTCCCTTTCTTTCATTCGACCGGAATTAGATCGCGAGCGCGACGATTGTTGCTACTGGCAAGTTCGGACGTAATATTTCCAGTAGTAAGACTCGCCGTTCGGTCCGGCGGTGTTTACCTCGCGAAGCCCCGCGCCATTAAATTATCTGTCATATTTACCCGCCGACGTACGTGAGAGTTGTTTTTCAAGATAGCTAAGAGGATCACTTCTATTATAAGCCGAGCCGCCATGTATATATATATATATATATATATATATATATATATATATATATATATATATATACTTGCCGGCGCACATTAACTTTGGGATACTCGGTGCCTTAACAAGGGAGGCGTTACTGTCGTCAGGATCTAGGTCAACGATGTTGCGCCGACTGTTTTCCGTTGGCCTCGCCAAATCGATAATTTGAAAAGCCGTGCTGAGTGGAAAAACGCCCAGTCTTCGTTTTCCTAAAGCCCTTACGGGATTAGGTAAGTTCGTATAGATCCTTACAGGATCAGGTAGTATCAGACGGCTCTCGCGGATTGTTTAATAAATACTCGCCTGATCAAATTTCCACGCAGGAAAATATTCGTCTTTCTTCTCTTTTATCTTGAGATTTTGCAAATCTGCTTTTTCTAAAAATTTTCTATAAAATCATTGTTATTATTTTTCAGAAATATTTTTATGAAAAAAATGTTTGCATTATTGGTGGAATCTTTTTAATAAAAATTTTCTCTCGTCAATAAAAAAAACTTGATTAAATTGTTTTATACTTGCTTCTCTTCTCTAGATTTCTTGGACTTTCTCTTCAAAAGTTAAATTATTGTTATTAATTATTTTTGTAAAAGTTTATCTCTCTATTATTTCTTTTTTTGACTGAAATTTTTATAGAATGGACTTTTCTTGCAGAGATGATTATTATATTCGCTTTCTTTTTGCTCAAGTAAATACATTTCTTTTCATACAAGAAAATTCGTATGTAATTGGATATTTCTATTATTAACACGATCTGATCTTCGTTATATCGGGTGGACGATGCGACGTGTATGTACGTTCGCCAAATGTTTCCTTGGATTTTCGGAACATTGGATTCCTGCACGATTAAATTCTTTCGAGACTTTGGTGCAATACGACGTTTGCATCCCTTCCCATACGACGTTACAATCTCTTTCCCGTCTTACGAGATGTTTCCTCGTCTCGCCTTCCAGCCTCCGGGCTGTCACGTCTCATTCAATCCAATAACGATCCTCCGTGCCTTACGTCGAAAGACGGAGAAGGGAAGGGAGGGAGAGAGAGAGAGAGAGAGAGAGAGAGAGAGAGAGAGAGAGAGAGAAGAGAAAAAAAGCTTTTTGGTCCGCGCGTTTACACGCACAGAAAGAGGTGCGAACGTGAAAGCGGAATAGAAATAAAGCACCGGTCATGTCCCATTTGATATTCAACCTCCGGCGTATCTGTCGCATCGCGCTTCCGCGTCTCCTATTCTTCTCGTTACAATGGAACTGCTGAACGCTATTCGTTGATTTAAATTTTCCGGCACACGCTGGTATACACGCGCGGACGAGGGGCGTCAGAATGGGGTGGGAAAGGGGGGGGGGCGGCTAGGAGGGAGGTAGTGGATATCGTTCGGTCGGTGCGGCGCTTTGTGAACGCCGCATCATTTTTCCGAAACGAAGGAATATAGTGGGAGGGAGGGGAGAAAAACGCGGGGGCGCGAGACAGAGAAGGGAGGAGGGGTGGGGGAGGGGGAGGGGAAGGGGAAATTGCGGTTACCGCGGAGTGGAATTTCCTGCGCGTCGCCATTTTATCCCGTTACTCGCTATTGTGTTTTTTTTCCTCACAGCTCTTTTTGTTTTTCAGCCCGTCCGTTATTGAGTCCGCGAATTCGAATTTATCGTCCCGCTGTCATCTCACGTCTGCCTTCATCTTTCAAATTCGATGAGGAAAGTTTCCTTCGTGCGTCCTATCATTCGCACTCTTCCGTCTTAATTGTTTGATTAAGTAGGGCAGATAAAGTTTAATTTAATCTAATTTAATCTAATCTAATCTTACAACAAATTTTATTATACCTCATAATAACCAGATTATATAATCTGACTTTAAAAACTCGTAATAATTTACTTTAACTCAGGCGTAAAATTCTTTAAACTGCTTTGATTTTTTAATTTACAGTTTTTATTTTATTTTTTTCTTTTTTTTTTTTTTAGTGTTATATTGTTAAAGAAGAGGATGTTAAGACACCCAGATGATAGACGAGATCAGCGGGAGGGAGAAAGAGAGAGAGAGGAAGCGGGTGGAGTCAAGAATTTAGTTTGGTGAAACGGAAGACCTGGCCGTAATGAGTTTCCTATTAGATTTGGTTGCTCGGGTTGCCAGGCAACAAGCCGGGTCGCACCGGAACTTGCAATCCCCGTGGCGTTCGCGGCCAAACTTATCGCTATTCGCTCCTGAGTTTTTTTCCACGGCTTCTTATTCTCGTGGATGAGCGTCGTACGTCAAACGTCACGGAGTAACAGGTCGGGTCTAATGGCATCTCGCGCACTTACGAGCGGTGTGAGACGAGTATTTTGAACCAATCAAGCAGGTTTCAAGGGTCGGTTGCACTAATACCGGCCCTGCCCAGTCCTCCCTTTCGCGATCATGGCCTTCTAGTCTGGATGTTGCCTCTGGATAGTGCAGGAAAATTGGATAAACATACTTGGGGGTAAGTGACTTTGCAACCGGCCCTAAATAGCTAATGAGCTACGGTTGACTGGCTCGTTTCAGATCTCAACTGCTGGGGGCCAGTGTTTCACACCATTAAGCGAGCAACTAACATATGTGATTTATCTGAGTTTCGAACAGTTCGCGAAAGTTATATCTGACTTGACAAACGAGGTTAATTATTGATGTATTTAACGTAGAGGAGAGGTAGAGGAATTAAAAAATAAAAGATTGAAAATCTCTCTGCGGATAAACTGGGAATTCGGAACAAGTGCAAATTTTTTTAAGAGAATTACAATTTAGAGAATCTCTTCTTCTCCCTTTTTTTTCCATCTTTTTTCTATATTCTGTATCGGAAAGTAAAATAATTGAGAAATCTGAAATTTTAGAAATTCTGTAAAGAGAAAACGAGAGATGTAGTAATCGAAGAATCTCTCAAATTGATATCAAAAAATTCAAAAAAATTTGCAAATTTTTTTAAGAACAGAAAGAAACAGAGTGCGTTGTCAAAAATTTAAAAACCAAAGAACCCTCAACTCCAAAAACGTACGTGCATCCAAAGCTTTTTGAAATACGAGGATCCTTCTGGACTTACGGATCTAAAAGAACAGAAGGTTTCTCCCGGAAATCCGGGATTCCGGATTCTGGGAAGGAGATCTCGAGTCGTCGACCGCGAATCGGGAACGAAAGAAATCTGTCATGACTTACCCAGGATGCCGAGTCTGTAGTTGATGGTGACGACGACGACGCCTCCGTAGCTCGCCAGGACGCTGCCGTCGTAAGGATTTCCGCTGCTCCATTCGTAGCTCTCGCCATGCACGAACACAATCACGGGATACCTTCTGCCGCCGCCGTCCCTCGCGCCGGCTGTAATCAATAAAATTATCCTGTGATCGATCGAAACTCTCGACACCTGATAGTTCGCATCGTGCATCCTTAAAGGGTCATTTTTCAGTCTTCCGAGTTTCTAAGAAAGTTTTGACATTCCGATAAAGTATTACGGTATGTATCCTGAGAAGGAAAAAACTACACAGACTAGACATCGGTTAGATTTTTTAAGACAACAATAAATTATTAAGAATCACGCTTATCGTTAGCGATTAAGAGAGAATGTGTCTAAAAAACTTGCATGGCACAAAATTAGAATTTTATTCCACTTTTTTTTTTAAGGATAAGCAAATATATATAGAATAAAATTAACAAATAATTAATAAATCGAATAATTAATCAAAGCAACATAATCTAAATTAAGTAACAGAAAAAGAAATAATGCTATTTAAAAATAAAAATTATATACATAAAATTGTTATTACGAGTGATGTAACAGTTTCATAAGAAAAGGGATTCTTTTGAAGCTTACTCGAGCTTATTCGAGTTATGAACAAGCATGCGTGTCGGGCAACGTGTCGCCTATCGCTCTTGAGGTAATTAAAACAAGCGGCGGTGGCTCGCACACGCGAAAGGGGTGCGTCAATCTGATTTAACATGGTAATGCCGGAAGGGTGAACACGCGAGGGGTGATCGCTGCGGCCAGACCGAGTACCGGCTATAATTCAACAAATCACGCGTCACCATCCTCGCGATAACAGCCCGCATCACGATCACCCTGTTGCCTTCTGCAGCCTTCAACCCTTCCCTGAGCCCTCGTGAAATGCGACGACTGTACGACGAGTCTCATCAATCAGTTTACAGCTAATCCCTGCCAGATTTCTCGCGGAATTGCAGTTATTCGTTGTTTTTCTGAATTTATCACAGTTAAAAATCAAATAAAACTTTTCATATTAAAAATAAAATACTTATAGAAAGGTTTTTTATTCATTAAATTAAGGTGGAAAAGATTGTTATACTAAACTTTATTTTAATTTATTATAATATTAATTATTTTTTTTAAGAATTCTTAAAAAAGAGTATATAATTTATAATTAAGAGTATATAATTTAAATTAATAAAGTAGAAAAAAATTTTCTAATAATGTGTAAAAGATTTGCACTCGAGATATACGATTAATTTGACATTTGCTTCTGCGAGAATAAACACGTCGCGGAAAATAAATGGCACCAATGCGATTAGGGGAGTAAACGGTCGCTTGATTGTCCGGTCATATTAATTAAGTGACCGTTCAGAACGATGACGATTCGACGGCAAAATCAATTAATGGACCGCAACCACGCCGGCTAATTATTATTTTCATTATCGTCCTTGTAGCTTCCTCATGTGCTTCCTAATTGGCGACTCCGCCGATTGCCCGAAAATACACGTCCCCGGACACATGTTGTTCGCTAAAACCGTTTCATACGACTAGAAACTCACGGGAAAATTCTACCGGTAATTGTGCGTACATCCTGTAATAACGAAAGCGTTAAAACTGGCCAATTTTCCCTCATTCTTTTTCTTAACATTGAAATAATTTTTTTATAAAACTAAATATTAAAAAGTGCGCGCCATTAATTTTTTTACGTTATATATTATTTAATAATCTGCAATTAAAAAAATGCAAATATCTAAAAAAAGAAATGTTTTTTTGGAACAATTTGCTATTTGGATTGAGATATGCAGTAAGATACGGATCACAAGATCAAGTGATTAACGTAACGAAAGATCCTGTGGTAAATCGATCGTTTAATAATTAATGATTTTAAATTTATGATTTAACAAAAGAATATATAATATTTTGCGCAGATGTATTTTGTAAAATATTTTTGGGGAAGCAACGAGAATTAATAATAACACAGTTTCGGCCTTGGCGACCTATAGCGACCTATTGTTTACATTTTACGGTATTGTTGTCATTCGCCATTCAGTGACACTCGAGGTAACATAGCAGTACAGTCTTTATCAAACTGTACAATATTTTGAGCGATTATTTATTATTTCAAAAGAAAATCAAGCATCAGAAATAATATATATAATTTTTAATTTTATTATATATGATAAAACATATATGTATATTGAAAATTATAAATGTTTATACATGTATTTCTTGTGCATAGATTTTCAAGAATTTTTTAAAAATTGGAAAACAACACTTGATAATTCGCAATTTCAATTTGGAAAGTAGATACGAGAATCTCGAGTTTACAATATTCTAGAATGTAAATATTGGAATCCGATATAGAAAATCTATAAAAAAAAAGAAAAAACCATTTTCCGATTGCAAAAATTTCCGGAAATTCGAAATTTAGAGTGTACCAAAGGATTTCGCAATTATACAGCTTTGTTTTTTGCAAGAGAGAGAGAGAGAGAGAGAGAGAGAGAGAGAGAGAGAGAGAGAGAGAGAGAGAGAGTAAGAATCTCATTTCCCGTAGAAGATAAAATATCGGGACTTCAACTCATCTCGAGGCCGCGATACATTATTTCGGCCGTGAATAAATTTACAAGCGCCCTGTCAATATTTGATGCGATCCGCAAACAATTTGGGACGCCTCTAACGGACTTTACATATTCATAAAGCGGTGCTCCATAGTTTGATATCGCTGGATGGTAAACGAGAAGTACCTGCGTTCCCGTTAGATCGCTTTATTTTACAAACTCGATATTGCATCCGCCTTCTTAGGAACCCTTCCTTTAATCCTTTTCAACCCTCCGGGCTGGCAAATGCCGCTAGCTAGGGGAAAACAGATTGTGCATTCATCATGCATGAATCAAAACTTTATCTTCCACAAGCTGAGATCCAGATTGACTTTACGCTATCAAAATTCAATTTCAACTTTCTTTCTCATTGCCACACGTTATTCGATATCCTATATCGAAAAAATTCTCGAGAAAATACTCGTTTAATTCAAATATAACCGCAGTTTTTTGCCAATTAATTGTCAAGAGATTAAATAAATATCGTTAAGTTTTAGTTGAATTGAAATTGAAACTTTTATTACCACAATATTTGATATCCTATACTGAAAGGATTCTAGAAAGAGAGAGAAAGAAAAAAAGAAGAGAAAAGAAAACAAAATTTTTATTATATAATCTATGATTAAATTTTTAGATAAATTATTTCTCTATAAATAAAACGATGATATATTAAATATATAAAAATGTAAAAATATTAAATATTATCGCGTTTTCCAGGAAATTTCAAATTTTATTTTACCAGAATTAAGTTTGGCTTTTATCGGCACATAATATTTATTATTCTAAAAGATATTATTTTAAAATTAAAACTTTGTATATAATTTTCCAACATTTAATGTCTCTCTTTTAGAAAATTGTTTTTTTCCGAATTATTACGCGAAAGGGAAGAAAATAAAAATAAGCATAAGGAAAAAGAAAAATAGAAAATGGCTAAACTGAAAGAAAAATAGGCAGCAGGTTTAACGTCAGGATAAAGTAGCACAATGATGCGCGGCGGCATTGCCGGGATGCGACTGCAGTGCGCTGCACTTTATCGCGTCGTCCTGCGAGCTATACAGTGACACAGGCAGGATTACGGTGTACAGATAAGGATGACGACGGTGCGGTTATCACGGCTGCATTCATTGCTTGTATTCATAGCGAAATCGCCGCGGTAAAAGCTTGCATACAGTCCGGGAGCGACGTATATACCGGATACGCTCGTATTATTAGGGATGTCCTGACAACTGCACCATACGGCTACTCAGGACAATGACGTTTAACGTCCTCGTAAATCTTATCATTATTGTCCTCTCTTTCGATTTCCTCGCGGGATAATTGTTCGTTTTAAATAAGGAAGACGCAACAAGTGATGCAAGATCAATAGAAAACTTGGGGGAGTTAATGTGTCTAAAAATAATTAAAGTAACAAAATTTTTTAAATTTTTTCCAACAGCAATAGATAATTTGAAACATTATCTTCGTGTAAAAATCATATTTTTTCATCTTTATGTGTCTTTTTCTTTTTTTTTAATTTTAAATATATTCAATTTAGTTTTAGAAATTACGATTTTTAAGAAATTTCGGATTTTCTTTCTGAAGGGATCATCAGATATCATCCGTAAATTTCGGACATTTGATTTGAGCATTCACGAATTCGACGAACATAAACGCAATTCTTGTATCACACTCGTCCCGACTCTCGTTCAAGGTCCTTCACGATAAATTCTCCTCAATATCGGCTTAACTATCTACTTGATTCTGTCGATATCACTTTCCAAATCGGCGCGCACGATAGATTTAAAGCCAGCGAAAGAAGAAAGAATAATATTCTTTTGGAGTTTTTGCATCTCATTGCTCATGATTTTCGCGTCCAACATTTTTATTCAAACTAAGATCGAGTTACATCACAAAAATACCATTAAATTGTGATGTTGCATCATTATTATTTTCTTCAGTCGAAAAATTCGAGATGTAAAAGTTGTCAAAAAAAAAAGAACCAATAGCAATCGACAATAAAATGAACATGACGGACGGCTGTCGTTATTTTTATATATTCGATGCTACCTCTCGCGTTTTTCTTTATAAAAAACTCTCTTTAAAAAAATATGTTAAAATAAAAACAGTCAAATATACATAGTCTTTTTATCTATTATATATTTCCTTTTGTCTGCGCTCAAATTTTTTCGGATCTAATTTCAAATACATTTCATCTTCTTTCTCTGACAACGCTACCCTTTTTGATTTGCCTCTCTGACAAGGATATCGTGATACCACTTAAATAGATATAATACCGTGAAATTCTGCTTAGCGTGTTAACTACGTGTTCAGTTGTAAGTCCGAGGGGTAGTCTTCTTATCCGGCGAACAATCTCAAACTGCTTTACGTACCCTTCACATTATCCCTTTAGCCCGCGACAGAATGAGCAAGTCTCCATTTGCGGAATCTGCCTCGTGGATAGCTCGACAAAACTGGGAAACGGAACGAATGGCGGGTCATTTAAGATTCTCGTGCTTTTTGAATTTTCAACCTTCATCCCGCCATGCCCTGCGAACGCCGATAAGGGTCGCGGAAACGAGCATGAATAAGCTCCGCCGTCGGTTGAGATTTCCGCGTCGTGAAATTTTGCTAGTGAATATATACATAAAAAGCACCAGGTATTTTTTTTTTTTTTCATTTGTTCGTTCGTTCGTTTCGTTCGGACCCCTCGCGTAATCGGCCGCATTATGTGCGCCCTCGTCCCGAACGAGTCGACGAAGAATTTCGAGCGAACGGCCCGAGGGAAGTTTCGCCATTATCGCGAAACGAGATTTTTCGAGCGTAACCGTCGAAATTTATGTTTAAATAGTTATGGAACGTGTATTTTAATGGAAGAATGATTTCAACGAGAAGCCAAAGAAGTCAAATCAAGTGCTCGACAAATTTAATTTTTTTCTTTCTGTATAAGATTTAAATATCATATGAAGTTTTGTGAAAGAGTAAGGGCTCTCGCATATTTAACACGCAGGCAAAGAAAATTTTTATAAAATTCCAAAAAGTTTTACGTCCTTGAATTTTAATCTAAATCTTTTTATACGTCATCCCGTATTTCATGTTTCATATTAAAGTGGAATTATCGTTAGAATTAAATTTGAAATCACAGTATTATACATTGTAAAAGATTTTCGACGAAAAACTTAATAATTTCTTCAATTCCCGCAAATCAAATATGTAGATGGATTCTGTTTTTTTTTCCCCCGAGCAATTTCAAGGAATCTCTCTTTAAAATTACAAGGGGATTACAAGAAGATGTTTCCTGGCTCAGGTCGAATCACGCGGCAACAGTTGCCGGAGGGAACAATCAATAGTCAGAGACAACTGCAATACGACGTGACGAGCTCTAGACCCGTCCGTAAATTTCCCAGGCAAATGTGGAGTAATGCTAGAGAAATATTTCTTTTTCTCTTCTCTTAATTTAATTTAAGATATAATTTATTATAGACTGCGCGAGATTGATATGTACCGTTTTTATATTTAAAGCAGTAAAGAATTTCATTCGAAATTTATTCGATATAAAGTAAAAGTAATATAAAAAAATGAGTGATTCGATTAAGCGACTCGAGACTGTTTCGCGTATTAACAAACTCCTTCATTCAGAGCTCGCAAGAGCTTTCGTTAATCGTTATTAATGATATTTTACTAATTACCATCGCTGATATCAAAATGCCATTTCAATTTCCATTAAAAGCCCGCTTCCAATATTCCCGAGATATGAGAGACTTTGTTGAATTACATCGATAAATTGCAATTTTATAATATTACATTTGCGTAACAAGATATGGAAAAATGACGTGCATAATTGTATGATAGAAAGTCGATGGAGATTCCAACCGGGAGAACCAATTTTCGTCAAAGTGTAAAGAATTTTGCATTTCAAGAGAATGAGATTGAAAGGAATAGAAAAATAAATTGAGAGAAAAATTAATAAATATAAAAAATTTATTAATTAAGGCAAAAGAAATTATAAATATTGTTAATATAATGGCTACTTTTATTAAAGAGTGTCCGAACCAATAAAAGAACATGACAGGAAGAATTTGATTCCGGAGTTTAACAAAGTTTCAAATCCCGCCTCTCCTTCGTCGCGAAAAGAAGAACTTTTTGCGCGATGATTTTTTAATACCCCGTGTCTCGGGCGCGCGCCAACGACAAATTCCGAGCGTAGAAAAAAAAAAAAAGCTTCCCGATTTTGCTGACGGTGTCTGTCCGCGACGATGGCACTTGATAGATGATAACAACCGATTCGCCTCTCGTCGACCAAAAGCCATTCACGGAGCGACGCAGCGGGGACGGTAAACAGCCGTGACGTGCGTGCGGTTTTGGAACGACGAATACGAAAAAAAGGAAGAGAGTTGAGAAGGAAGAGAAGAGGGGGAAAAAAATAATTAATGAGAGCGGAGCTATTGTCGTGTATCGCTCTGGCTGATGATGGATCGCGATGGGGTTATCGGCACGAGTTCTCATCGCCTGTCCGAGCTCGATGATGACACGTTTATAAAGCGGATTTTCTGCGTGCCAACATCGCCCGTTTTCCCGAAAAAGACCATGCACTGTCTCTATCAAAAGTTGTCTGTTTAAAAATAAAATATTTTTATTAGTTATTAATAACGAGAGACAAGTGTAGTGTAAAATATATATTTTAGAAAAATATAATTGATAATAAATAATAGTAATAGTAATAAATAATAGTAAATAAAAAATAACACTGAAAATTTATTATTTATACATATATAGTAAAAATTAGTAAAATATGTTTAATTTAAATTTTAAGGAGAAATAATTTCCCGATATTCTTATGATATGTCTTAAGATATGTCTGATTAAACAATAATAAAGTATATATAAGTGCAAATATAAATAATATTTCTTAAATTTAAAAAGTTTTTAATTCTAGAGCAAAGAGAATGTAGAAAATCGATCAATTACTTGAAATTTTAAACAAGTTTTATCGCCCAATTGAAAAAGCCGACAATTCCAGATAACAAAGAGCTAATTTAAAATTAAAATTGATATTCTAATTAGATGTGTTTTTGTGATTCTAATTTAAATTTAAAATAAAGATTAACTCTCTAATTGAAACCTCCTTAATTGCGATAGTTTTCAACTTTAATCAACTTTAATTGAAATATTTTTAATTCCAATAATTGGACAAACAAATGTGTTTTTGAAAAGTGTCCCCCTGAACTCTGATAATTACCAAAATGATATACGCCGAATGAAAGAGCGCAGTCGTTCTTGATGCAAGATACTTTGTTATTCGCTCTTCTCGCTCAACATGTCGTTAATTTTGAACAAGTAAATGTGCGCACATGTTCGCCGACCAACTTTGTCTAACTCACTATCGCGCACACTCAACTTTCTCTCTGCTTTCTGCAAATCAACCATGTGAAAATTCATAATTTCAAGATACATTAAATTTTTAAAAAGAAAAAAAAAATAAAACTAATTATTCTATCTATATTTATAAAATATACGCGCGCTTAAAATATCAGAGTTTATTCAAATTACTGATTAATCAAAAATGATAGTATTTCAATAGATATTTTGTTATTTAAAAGGGAGGCAAATTTGTTCAATTACACTTATAATGAGAGAAGAAAATAATTACGAGTATTATCTTTTTTTTTATTTTAAATTTATATATTTTGCAGTTAATATATTTTATTTGTAATACTCATTATACTTTCGCATAGCGTGTCATTATGTTATGTTAGTATATCATTTTTAGTATTTGTCATTTGACACAGAGAGGCACTTTGTTCAATATGGTCTAAAGAGAGTGTCTGAAATATTACCAGCGCTATCACTCGGTTATTTAAAAGAGGAGCTTACCGAAGTAATGAGTGACGCTCTCGGCGATCTCATTATAAAATACGTGGCGGGAGCAGATGTTAGATAAATTTCTAATTTACTTATATTAACTTTACTGCGTCAGGCAGTGACCTTTAATGGATTAATGCAGTGAGACTATGGCGTCGCGTTCATCCGATCATTCTAGCAGCTATAATAATCCAAAAGACGCCCATAACAATTATCAGATAAGGATAAGCTTTATGCTCGAGTTCATTCTCTAGAATTCAAGCTTTTCGTAAGACGTAGAAAATTTTTGAAATTTTTAGAAACTATGGTTATATATATATATACAATTTTTTTGGGCGATATATTAATTATTTATTTTTTATTCAATATCTTATTATTAATTTGCTCGTTTTTATTAAAAATACGCGTTTTTGCTGTCTGATAAAATTGTAAAATTTAATAGTAAAAAAGGAGGTAACGTTGATTACAAATAAATATTTTAATATTTGTCGGATCGTAAATAATGAATTATACATAAGCTGATTTTGATTTTATTTGCGTTGCCGATGTGGATGAAGATTCTAGTATCTCTCGAATCCTCGCACAAACCATGCAGAATCCCTATCTTTCACCATCACCTCCTATTGCTTTCCGTTGATCTCGGAATGAGTCCAGCATCCCGGCTGGTCCATGCGTATAAAATTGATGGAAAAAAATTCCATCAGGGAGAAATATTTTACTGCTATTGCTTGAATTTCCGATCCGGCATCAGGAAGATATGGTGACCATAAATTCCGCCGTAGATAAAGGACCTTCCATTCTCTCACCCCTTTTGCATCGATACCGGAAATTACATTTCCATAGCCGATGAGTTTTTTAGACTCTTAATTACCAATTAACTGCGCGAATGTTTATTGAAATCCCGCGCACGTTTATCTCGCGCCGGGCGGTTTTTATCGAAATTAATTTGGCTTATACGCGAATAAACATATAGGAGGAAAATACTCGGGATATTAATAAATATGAAAATATAACTGTGCAAGAGAGAAAATACATGTAATATTTTCTTGCAACAGCTTGCCAAAAGCATCAAAATCATTATCAAAAAGAGTTTTATAAAAATTCTCGCATATGTCGTGAGAATTATAAAGTTTAAAAGTACGTATATTTATTTATCTCGAATTATATCTGTCTGAAGGAAATAATTAAAATCAAGATTAATAAAATATAAAATTAAAAAATACTAAACTACTTTTTTAATAACATGTTAATTAAAATAAATAAATATTTATTTGAAAGCGTCATAATAATCAGGAACTCTTTATACATCCTGTCGCGAGATCGCTGATATGTGACTGTGGAGTAATTAATTTCACGAGCACACGATAAGCATATTTTCTGCCATATGACATTAATATGCCGAGTATGCTAGTGGAGAGTGTGATATTTCAACGGCAGTTGCAATCCCAGCACCATCATGGTTCACTACCGTCGCGGTCTCTTATATTCGCGATATGACTGCCGAGCTAATGGTGTTCGTGTCAAAGGTGGTGGCGGTGGAATTTTGGATGTAACGTCAATATTTAATGCCTTCCCCGGTCTTGCTATTCCGAGGATGCGAAAGATCAAGGATACGGCAAATGTTAAAAGTAGAAGTAGAGGAAAGGTTCTAAAGAGAAAACCGGATGTCAGAAGTCGAAGACAGGGGGATTGAAGAGAGATCAAAGTTTACTGGAAAACCAAAAGATTGCAGTTTCTCGTATAAAGATCAAAAATTAAAAAGAAAAAAGTTACAGAATAATTGAATTTTAAGTAAAATAAAATATTTTGCAGCCGGAGAGATTTGTAAGAAAAAACTTAAAAAGAGACTTTCATTTTATTCCATTAATTTACAGTAAAAATTTTGTCGAAAAGCTAGCAGCGTCTATTAAATTTCACGCTCTTTTTATTCAATTTGACGAATGCACTTGAATCCGAGGAAAGGCGACGATTTAAAAGTGCTAAAACAAAGACGACAAAGATCAGGGATAAAAATTCGTATATTTTGAGGAAGAGAGAGAGAGAGAGAGGCGGAAGATGGTCCGCTACAAGGATGATGATGGGTACGCATTTGCGCTTGGCAGGGCTGTAAATCAAGGCTTGGGGGGCGCGAAAAATCGCTCTAATTTATGGTCAAGTCAGCGACGAGCTTTCCTCCTTTCGTGCATAAAGCCTTTCTTTCTTTCGGCTCGGGTAGGTCCGCAGTCGGCGGCAGGCGCCTCGATAAATCGATCAACGCCCCCCTCCCCCCCCTCCCCTTCTTTCCCTCTGCCCCCCGATAAAATTCTCCAAGCGTCTCTATAAATCTCCGGCCAGTCGATATTGCCGGAACATCGTAGCCGCCCAAATGGATCGACTTACGTCGCCTACGTGCATGTTACAGCGTCTTCGGGGTGGCTCGTCTATATGAAAGTCGGGGCACTTTTTCGTAAATCACAACCGTGAATAAAATTGTGGAGATATGTATAAAGGCTTCTCAGAAATGTGCTTTGAAGAGAGTCTCTCTCTGTTGCTTTTATTTTATTACCACATTATTATATACACACGTTCTTTTTATTTCTCCATATAATATTACTTGTCCCATTCCCGTGCTCATTCTCTCTTTCTTTTCTCGTTTTATTTCGATAAGTTTATTATACGAATAAATTTCGAACACACATATATAGATTCTCGAACGCAATTTCTCCGCAAATTACATCGAAATTTAATTTCACCTCTTATCAATAGAGCAATAACAACGAGGGGATGGAGTTATCTGAGAGGTTTCGTACTCCTAAAAAAAATTTCGATAAAATCGGATTTGTATTGAACGAAAGAATGCCCAGGGTTAGGTAGGAATGTAAATTAACGCTTTAAAAGCGGCTCCTTGACGCGAAACAATATTCTCGGCACTCGAGGGGCAAGGGCCCGGTGGTGAGGGGTTATTATAACCTCGGCTCACTCTTTGTTTCCTCACGGGAGAGATGAATTTTAACCAACAACCCTTTCAATGTGGATGTAAAAAAATATACACACACAAAAAGTGATAAACTTTTATATATATATATAAAAGTACGTGTATCCGGCGTTATTATTGGAAATGGATGCATCGCGTTGGACTAGGACACCTCGGGTTATCACCCTTAATATTTTGCCCTACTTTAAATCTGAACCCGCCGACATTCTTTCCGAATTTCCCCCAATTTTTGATGTAACTTGTCAAACTTGTCGGAGAGATTTTACAAGAGATTAATCAATCAATCATCTGTAAAGACTATAGCGTAGGTTGGTTTGTACTGATAGCGTTCTAACGTCAATTAATGGCCTTCAATAAAATTGTGCTCGATATCGTTTAGAGCGATTAATGTACAGAAAGCGATATCGTTTTTCATGTTGAAATGAGGGACCGCGAGATGAGAGTCAGATTTATCAAGAAACTAATTAGAAGAATTTTATTTTATTAGAAAAACATTAAAATTTTTTTTTCCCAAAGCGATTAAATCGAATAATAAAGATGTCGTGCCACGATCCTCGAAAATCCACTAAGTCACGAGGGAGAAGCTCGATATCCAGAGGAGAAATGGAACGTTTTTAGAGCGGCAAACCGAAAGCGTTAACTTGCTTTAGCCAGTGCTCGACGCGACGACGTCGTCGTGGAGCTATAACTTTTTCAACGGGGGGAAGACAAGAAGTCTGGCTAGCGGTGGCCAGGCGAACATTTGGCAAAGGAGAAACAGACGCACGATGCACAGACACGCGTTGCATCATCGGGGGCCGGCTTCATGGCGGGGTCGATATATTTATGTATCGCGTATGGGGAAACAGCTCGCGTTTGGTCGTAATAAAATGTATTGTTTTCGGATATTCTTCGTCTCATTCTTTTTTGTTTCTCGCGTGCAAGGCATGCCCGGTCGAGAATGTGCTCGAAGATCTCCTCTCTTCCCACGCGGAAAGAAGAAGGCGAATAATCCTGAAATTTACGCGAGGCTAAAAAATACACATACCACGTAGGAAGGCTTTATAAGATTATAAACTTCCTAGAATCCGTAGAATCCCCGATATAAAATCGTAGATTCTCATATAATGAATATAATGGGATTAAAGCAGAGCGCTCTGTTGCAAATAAAAAAATTTCGAAAGTATATCTTTGAGGATTTTTCAAGGATACAAAAATGAAAAAAAGAAAATGAAAAATATGAATATAATAAAAGATATAAAAAAAGATTTCGCGCACAGATTTCAGAATGCAGAATGCTGAAAAATGAAAAATATAAGAGAATCCTAAATTATACAAGGTTTTGGAATTACACTGGAATTTTGAATGTAACCAATATCTCGGGATATAGAGGATTTTAAAAAGTCAGGGGAACGCGTGTCCCTGGAATACTCGATCAGTTGCTCGGCTTCCTAAATTCTCTCCGGATTTTTTACCGAAATGTGATAATTTCCACGGGGACGGATTGATTTGATTTTTCCGTCTGACGGATAAAATAAAACGAGCAAGAGAGGGAAGAAGGGCCCTTTCATCGCTTACGTTTGAAACGACTGTAAGACGCGATAAAGACGATAGAGATAGAGTGTAAGAGGCCGCGCAGAATTCGCGGGGCCGTGAAAAATCGCTCGGGCCGTTCGTTATCGCGGCGCGGTGATCTCGCGACTTTTTGATAAATGAATCGCCCGGGGTGGATATTAATTGGCCGATGCGCGCCTGCCTTCTCTCCGTCTATCGCGGAGATGCTGTATCGCGTCTGTTCTCCTCGCCGCGAATTTATTACCCCAATCAGTTTTGTTTACATTACGCGATCTATTTCAATTGATTTGCTGTCCGAAGAGAGGGAGACAGAGAGAGAGAGAGAGAGAGAGAGAGAGAGAGAGAGAGACTGGGAAGAGAAAAAAAGAAAGGGAATTTATTTTATCGTGAACTCTTTTCATAATAATAATAATTCCGCCACGACGGCTATTTTGTCGATGATATCGCGCGTTAACCGCTAATGTCCGGCGAAACTTTATTCCATTTATCCGAGTTAATGCCGACAGTCACCACAGGCCGGGTCCATTAACACGCGGTCGCATTATCAAAAGATGAAAATGGCGGTCGCGCGCGATCGATGAGCGATCAATATTTACAGGGCAAACAATGCGGCGCTTCAATAAAAACGCTAGCATTTAACAAATTATTCGATTTACACGCTATATATGTTTCCAAATATAACGTGGAATATTTTATTTGTTTCGAAACATAAATGCCCTGTGCATATCGCGGTAACAAACTCGCGTGTACAACACAGATGCGCGTTTAAAGGTCCAATTTGATTTATTTGCATTTATAAAATATAAAGATACACGGAGAGAGATTTACAATTTTTTCAAATTTTCGCTATCTCATATGCCGAGACCATTTAGTCTAAAAATTGTACAATGAGAAACGTCCAAGAGAAAGGGCAGAGAAAAGCAGGAATATACATATATTAAATGGCGTCTTAAGAAAATATAAAAGTAGTGCAAAGTTTTTAGACTCTTTTATATGAATTCGCAGTTTCTTAGACGCAAGACTATAAACCATTCAACTCTTTTTCTCTCTTTTATCACTTTAATATAAATGTCTTCATGATTTAAAAAAATGAAAAAAATGTTAAATTAATATAAATTAAATATTAAAAAGCATGTGAAATTTCCGCATTAAACAAGAGATGTCAAATTCTTATCGACTGAAAGAATGTAAAGAAATATTCTTATCAACCAAAAAAAAAGAAAAAAAGAAAACAAAAAAGCTTTCGCTAATTAAGATCAGTACGGTCTCGAAATCAATCACAGCGAACGATCTCTTTGACAGTGGAGAAACAGAAGGAGGGTTGTATCGTTAAAGTTGAAAAAAATATCTGGTCATTTGTAAAGTGCAAACTGTATTGTAAACTTTGTGTTTTCGTTTCTTGGTGTACAACTCACCGGGTGTGGCTTCGCCGCACATTTTTCTCCCTTCCTCGGGCTACGATTGTTAATGGTTGAGCCCGGGATCTCACGGAGTCACGTCGCGTTCGCGTATTGCGGTGTACCGCTGCGGTCTTAATTGGGAATCGTGTAGAGAGTCCGGGTACACAGTGGATTAACCTTCCTTCTAGGTCGCAGCCGATCGATTTCAGATCGGGACCGCCGGTGCAATATATCTGCCGCGCTCACGATACCTCAACGTGTCACAGTCACGTTCCTCGCATGCCTGCGTACGTGTATTCCGTTGTCGTATAGATAAGTAGACAAGTCCCGTGTTCCCAGAATTACCTCCTTCCGTGGGGATTGTACATAGATTTTGAACCGGATTTCGACTCGGAAGGAAACGAATCTCGAGTAAATTTAATTTATTCCGAGATCGATGAAAATCTCCGTCCTTGATATTTTTAGAAATTTTCACAAATACTTGATATTTTACAAATTTATGTGTAATATCTAAATGTTAAGAGATATTTGATGATACTTTAAACTTTGCTTCTTAAATTAAGATTAAAGACTGATCATGAGTTGATAGTTTTACCTGGTTGAAATCTAAGGTAAAGCTAAAAAATACATCAAATTTTGATATCTTCGTATCTTGAACGAAGAGAGATATAAAACGATTGCCAATCAGGGATGGAGCAGGCGTAAAAATTTCTTGGAGCTATAATTTCACGTGGATGTAAGGATCCGTTTAGGAATTCAGGCAGTACCAAGTTCCATCTTGCGAACGTGCCGTCAGCTGCGGACGAAACGAGGAGACCACTGAGAGAGAGAGAAAGAGAGACACAGAGCAGCTTCGTCAGCCGGAAACCAGTCACCGGTCTGTCCGTGGCAGAAGTCGTTTAAAGTACGTTTCCACGTTCGGCAGAGATCGAAGGATGCGGACCGCAATTACATAACTCCGTCCGGAGCTCTGTACGCTTTATATCCGCGGTTAAACTTGACGACATTGCATCCCGGGGCGTAACAAAAGTAAAACTTAGCGCCGCTAATATCAGTGTATCAATATAAATAGAATTTAAAATATTAATAATTAATATTTTTTTGATTTTCAAAAATGAATAAATTTCAGAAAAATTGAAATATCTAATTTTCAAATAATACTACTTTATTATTTGTCAATTTTCTCTAATGAATTAGGTATTTATTTCATAAATATTCTACAAAATAAAGCTAGACCGCGTTTATTCGTTTGTTATAATTGTACGAGAAATAACACGTCACAATGTCAAATTATACATTCTCAAACATATTTTCGTATTAAATAAAAATATCCAAGCTTTGAAAATACTGACGTACTGTTTAAACATTAATCAAAACAAATTTAAAACGTCAAAAAGATCAATTTCTAATATTCTTAAAAAAAAAAAAAAAGTTCCTAAAAATTATCAATTTTTCATTCTACTAGAGTAGATTAGACTTTAAATATTTTCGTAAGCTTCAAACCTCGTCTAAAAAGCCTCTTCGCACAAAGAAAAAGTCAAACCTTCTCATTCTGGGGAAATCAAAGTTTTATCCCTTCCTCTCCAAGACAATGGAAAGTATAATGATCACGCTCGTAAAGCGTCAGCGTTAAGGATTATAGCGCTCTCGGATAATACGTATAACGCGGTTAACATAGCAGATCCGCACAGTATATCGTCCGCGAGTTGATGTCATCCGTCGGATAGCTCTCGCAGCTACATAATCGTGCATAATAATTATGACGTCATCAATTAGCGGGCCGCCGGTGACGTTAATGCGTGCTCGTACGTACCGCGACAGTCATCCACCCTCGTCCACATTCCATACGCCCGCATGGTTGGCTCATGAGAGAGATGTTCACATCCCTTCGTTCATTCACTCAAATCGCTATCTCGCTCCCCTCCCCTCCCTCCCCTCCCCACCCCTCCCCACCCCTCCGCCCCTGCCCATCTATAGCAACGAAATCGCGCGTTAATTGCGATCTTAAATTCGCTCGTGAATTGACATGAATCAGCTCGTTCCAATTATCCGAATATTATTATAATAGAATTATTGTAATAGAAATATATAGTATTATCGTAATAATGGATCTTGAAACAATCCAAAATATTGCATAATCACATCTTGTCAAATCAAAGGGCAGACGTGAAATCCTATTGGAACGAAAGAGAGAGGGATTCTCGAATATTGGATAGACGGCGCCGCGAATGGGGGAGAGTGTGAAAGGATGCAAATTAATGGCGAGAGGCGAGCTGACGTAATGAAGTGAATGAACCTAACGATTACACAAAGGCGATCCAAGGGCGGACGTGAGATGTACGGGCGCGTGAAAGTCGAGCCGGAACTAATGGCGGCGGAGACGACGACGGGAAGAGCATTCCTTATGCCCCTCTTCTCTATCCTATCTTAGGATCTAGCCGGTGACAACAGACTCGGTAACAGCCCTCCTGTACTTTCCTCGCCAACCCGAAGGAATTATCACTCCCCCGTTGCAGCACAAACAAACGTCCGATACTGTACACGTACGTGTCCGCGAGCGGATGTGCAGTCGAGCGACGCGATCGTATCACCAAGGGGTGGAAAAGAGAGAAAGGGGATATGCGTTTCTCTCTCAGCTCTCACCCTCGCTGGTATCGACCGTATATTTAGCACGGTGTCGGTACTTTGTCCGATCGAATGAATGGTTGTAACGTCGCCCAAGTGCACGAATGGCGCTCGTACGTATCGGTATCAGTGGCAATAAAGGCGATACTGGGGGAGATGTCGACTTGTATTGCGGACAATCCGCGTAGGTAAGACATGTGGGAATCGTTATTGCTGACGTATAATAGAAATCACGTTGAGCTAGTTAGCATTGATTTGTTATTCTTGTTCTTTCACGCAGAGAAAGCGAGGTTGAGAGTCCTGTTAATTCAAGGAGGTTCTACAAATCAACGAGACGTATTATTATTATTGCAGTAATGCCACTTGATCAGCGCCACTTCGATGCTTTTTATTCTCTTGTGAAAAAAAATCTGAGATTTCTGAATGATCAAGATTCATATTAAATGCAAAGCATGTCATTACCGACGTAAAAATTGTAACAAGGCTCCCCGATTTAATTTTTCTTGTATTTTATATTTCATATATTAATAATTTTATATATTAATAATTTTTTTTCTTTTCTTTTTATATAAAAGAAAGAATTGGAAAATATCTCAAGTCTTACTTTTCTAAAAAAAATGTCTTATATTTTATAATATATGTAAGTTGAAATATGCTTTTTCAAAATATAAAATTATACGTACACCTCCTATAAAGAGATATTCAAACTTTGGCTTGAGCATGTGTATTTCGAGAATTGATTTCGTCCGAGTTGGAGGAAAATAAATTACCGCGAAATCGGCCAAACTTTTTCGAAGATCGATCATCGCTTGGGCGAAGTTAATAAATTGAGTTCTCCGGGAAAGCCGATCGATCAGAGATTACGACGAAATGTAGGGAAAACATTTAGATGAAGGAAAAACATCCCAGCGCCACGTGGCATAGAAACGAGAATCAGTCGTACAAAGTGTGATCCATTAATTTCTCTCTGTCTCTTCCTAATCCTTTTTCCTCCCCTCTCCCTCCTTTCCATTCCATACATTTCATTTTATAAAATTACGATCCCTACGCTTTGATCCGTACAAAGGTCATTTTTGTGTCGATAGTGGTCGGCTTTTGTGTGCCGGTTTTTTGCGAGGAGAGAGAGAGAGAGAGAGAGTAGTTCGGTGTATTTAATTTAAAAACTAATAGAGGATGGCCTCTTTTCGGCGACACGCGCCGATAACTTTGGCAATGATCGCTTTAAAAATGCCCAGCCCATCGTTTGCCGTGGCTCCGATGCGTTCTATGCGGCCCTTCCGGAACTCCGTTTCGCACGAGCGAGCCAAAAGTGTTTATTAATGGAAATCATTAGACCGTACAAGCGTTGTTTTTCCTTTAATTAAGGTCGCGTTTCTGATATCGAGATACACCAGCGATTCTCAATAGTATAATTTCTCTCGAGGAAAAATTGCTTTAAAGATTTAACATGGCAAATTTCTTCACCTATATATTTTTCTTTCCAAAAAAAAAAACAAGAAAAAAAATGTATACTCCACTTCTAAAGAATTACATTCAATAGAATAAAATAAAATAAAAATTGAATGCGAAGCTACACTACTTTGTATTAAATCGAGAATAAATCTTAGAGATTGTTATTAAATAATTTAGATTATTTTTTTTTTTTTATTCGACGGACTGTCGAATTTGCCTCACTAATAAAACATGCCGCGAAAATGGGAAAAATCAGCGTAACCCGGGCTTTCAGCCGCGCTTTAATCCTGCGCCCCGTGACTTTTTTATGAGGGCGACCCAGCCGCCATGAGAATCGCTCGTACACACGTGCGGACGGGTGTATGCAGCAACACGGCGGCGTGCCACATCTGATGCATGCAGATCGATATCGGAGAAGTCGTTATTGACGCGGTGCAGTCGAGGGGTTGGAGGTGCCGGCGGGGGAGGGGAGAAGGAGGAAGGGTGAGAGAGAGAGAGAGAGAGAGAGAAGAGGGAAAGGGTTCGACGAGGGAAATAGAAGAGGATGAGGAGTGGTAAAGAAAATCGTTTTGCGCAGAGTCGGCTTTTTGTAGGTATACAGGACTTAATGGATTAGCTTACACATCCGGACGTAGCGGCAGCCAGCGCGCGTACAAATACCTGAGCTCGTGCAAGAGCACACACGAATATAGGCGTCCGTAGGGGTGGCCGCGTACGTATGTACATGCAGAACGGATGTTGCTATCGTGCCTGACGATAAATGGAGCGCGCCCGGAGACCAGACTCGGGGAATTCCATCCTCCGCCTTTCCCATCCCCCGTCCTCCTTCCTACGCACCGCTCGTCCTTCCAGGGCCGACTCCTTCCCGCTCGGATTAAATCGGCGATATTTACTCGACCAACAAAGCGCACGCCGGTGTCTACGGGTGATTCGAAAAGAAGCGAGGTTTATAGAGAGGAGGAAAACGATCCATTCGATGAAACTACAAAGTCAACGATCCTGATTTTTTTTCAAACCCGCGAAAAGACATTGTGTTTCTTGTAATAAAAAAAAATTTCATAGACTTTAGTAAAATTATTAAATAGATATTACGATCGATATAGGTTTCAGTTTTATTTTCTTTATTTTATAAAAGTATAATGTTTAAGCTCATGTGTGTTATAGGCGAACGTATCAGTTTAACAAAAATGTATAACTTCCGAAATATGCATTATGACATGGATATATAATATTAAATCCATCTTAGCATGGCAATATTACGGAAGCTACTTTGGCATGGAACATCGAGATGACAATCTTCTCTTCGTAAGCTACGCTCTTTTCCCGTACTTCTCGTCTCCTGTCGCGGATAATATTATTTTCTGCTGATCTAAATGAGCAAAATGTCAAACAGAAAGAAACCTTCGCCGATGAGTTTTACTTCGCCGGGATAACGATGAAGATGGACGGCGCGAGTTACCTCTTTTTTTTCTTTCTTCTTTTTCTTTTTTCTTCTTTTGTTCTATTCTCGTATAAACTTCCGTAATTTAAAATATGGCTACGACAAAGTCCTGCGAGCGATCGCTTCTTGTTTGTTCAACAAGAAGACGAATCCCGCAAAATAGCGGCGTTTCTCCCAGAAAATTGACTTCGCGGACTTTCACTATTTTAATTAAACTCATTGATGATCCTTTTTGCCCGTTGCTAGTCAACGCTTATCCCTCGCTCGTTTGCAGGACTTGTTCAGTGACGCGTTTCTTCCAACTTGCAAGAATGTAATTAATCTTCTTGACTTTCCTAAGATCGTCCTCCCGTTGATCCGACCGCGAAAGGATCGATGAAGGGCCACTTTTTGCAGGCGCTATCGGCGATCGTTTGCGCTTCAGTAGCAACCATCGTTAAGGACAATTGCTCCGAGGAGGGTTAAATCAAGAATATAAGGGCTTTTTCTCGCACCCTTAATGTTGAAATCCCAACAACGAAAATGAGATGAAACAAAATCGCAGTGAAATCGATCCAAAGTAACTTAATCAAGCGTGCTTACAAAAAAGTTTGATTTGCGGAATATTAAGTGATTAAAATTTTAATGTCGGCAGATAGTAAATTTTCTCGGCTGGCAAAAAAAACACGAATTTCACGCAATATCTTGAAAAAGAATTAAGAGATTGAAATATTTTAATGCCCGATGCGAAATGAACAGAGCAGGCGCGCGAATGTAACTACGTGAGCGGGATAAATGCTGAAAGTTTTCCGTGGTTCTCTTTACGTTCCCGAATCATGTCATCTATCCGCCATTTGCGGATAGGTTGCCTGATATACACTCGAGAGCTCCGTAAGGCGGATTCCGTTGGCTTGTAAGCAGCAGCTCTATCGATTCCGTCGAGCACTTTGACTTTAATTGACGTCGGCTGGATCATACGATCGCGAATCCTTTTCCAATATTGAATTTGCGACATACGCCACGGGCGCGCGAGTGTGTCAATAATATGTGTGCAATTTAACTTTACAAGTAGGCCGAACTTGGGGAGGGGAGGGGAGGAGGGAATACTGTTCCGGTGGGAATATGTTTCCTAGCATTATCGTGACATTTGAGAGTTTGAAGATGCTCGATGCTCGAATTCGAAGGCGTTCGAAAATTCTTCGAATTCGATAGAATGATCACGTGGAAACGAGATAAGGGAAAGTTTTTGAAAACGTTTCGAATTTGTCGAAGTTGTAGTAACATATGTATGATAAAATGAACGTTGAATTTGTCAGAAAACTATATAAACTATGTTGTAATGAAATAGAAAATTTCTACAAGGATAAAGGATAGAATGATTATTTTGTTCCTAGGAGATGTGATAACTTAATCCTACAAGAAAAAGGAGTTGTATATAAATAATGAAGATTTTAGTTTAATTAAGAATTTTATGCCCCGCTCGTCTTAAATTTATGTAATGTAGGATTTTATGTGTCTCATTTATTCGCACTTTTTTTTGTTGATATCTATTTCTTATATACATATTTAAAAAATACAGGAATTATTACACAAGAAAATAAACTAAGATAAAGTATATTATTCTTTCTAAAATTTATTATTAAGCTTATGTGAAAAAGTCACGCTGTTAAAATATGATACTAATCTTAAAAGAGACCCTGAAGATTCGTGGTCTCATTTGGAGATGGAGGTCGATAAATTATTTAATTTAGGCATTCGTGGGCGAGCGCCATAGTGGTAGTTTGAGAGAAAGAGAGACGGACTTATTAGGGTCGGACGTATGGCACCTCCCTTGGCATGTACGCATGAAATTTATGCCACTCGTATAGCGAGTGAAAGGGTGCGGACGTGTAGGAGGACAGAAAAGACGAGAGAAATGAAGAGAAGAGAGCTTCTTGAGTCCCTTAATTCCTCCAATTTCGCGGCCTCTGTACGAATAATCGCGTCAGATTGCTTCGAATTGATGGATAATAAAAGTTTGTATACTCATAATTACGATAAGAAAATTGGATACTTCGTAATGGAACACGCTGAGACGTTTTGCGAATTGGCCGAATTATCCTGCTTCGATTTTCAGCAGAAGACAAATGGTAACAGCACTGAGAGGATGAGGAATGAGGGATGTTCAAATAGGGGATGTCCTGATGAAGCGTGATAGAAGGGACCGATGTGGGAGAATGTTGGTGTACCAGTTAGAGATGTCACGTGTTCTACAAGATTTATTTATAGCTTAATTTATGATTCGCAAGTAGAATAAAGAAATTTATAGAAAATTAATTTGTTAAAATGCAGCAAAAATTGTTATTATATAATTATGTACATAATAAATTTTTTTAAATAAATATATTTTATTCTAAAACATTTCTACAGAGAAGCTATAAAAATTATTTTATATATATTACATATTAAAATTATTTTGAAAATATTTCATCGCGTATGCAAAGAGAAAAAAAAAAAAGAAAAATTAAGAGGGAGACTAAAGAATGATGAATCATACTTCAGAAAAGACTTTTTGCGATGCTAAAGTTGGTACACGTTTTCGTTGTCACGCAAGTCGAGAATAGCACTGCTTGATAAATAACAGCAGAATGACGATGACGACTATACAAAAGAGGACATTATGTTCACAGTCTCGGGAAGGATATGTTTTTGCTGTGAGTTCACCCTATAAAATTAGATCGAAACAAACGATTAATTGTTAGTGGATACTGAGATAACAATAATCTATTTAAAGCCTCTTAATCGAGATTCACTTATCATTTCTATCTTGTCTCAACAATTTGCAGATAATTGCTGAGGATTTTAAAAATTTGTCGACGACATAATAGGGAGAGGTATATATTTCCGGCACCTTTCGGAAAAGGAAAACATTTGCCCAAGGACTTGTGTTTAAGACCCAAGGTCGTAAAGTGCCTCGACGTCGTTCACGTCAAGTTCTAAAAGTCGCGGCTGATAACGGATAATAGATAGCGAGCATTGTGGCGGGCCACGTAGAAAATCGATTCCGCATGCGATGACCTCTTCTCAAACGAGAGGAGAAACCGATGGAGATCCTTTCTCCAGCTTCCAAATGGATCACTTCCGACGAAATTTTTCAGAGAAGCTTCTGTTGCGTCAGAGAGATCTCGTCCGCCATTTTGCTCATTTTTCTCGGACCGATTCAGCTTTGCGTCGCGTTATCACACACGGCATAATCCCTTTTCCCTTTCTACGACAGGAAATTAAACGAAAATGATTGCGCATGTCTACCATGTACATATATACCTGTTATAGAAATTAAATGAAAATCGTACATTTCTATTATATCGTACTAATTATAAGTGTGATAATTAGAGTAAAAATATTACATAATTATAATAATATTATAATTACTATAATTATATATTGAGCAATTACACATACATTACGATTCGCTAAACGTAGATGTGTTAAACAGGGGATTTATTAAACTCAAGTATAAAAGGATATAACAAATAATTAAACAATTAATTAAACTAGACGTAATTTGTAACAGGTTTATACTGTAATAAACAATTGCTTACTCCGTTTATAGGCATAAAAGAAGTTATATATTTACATTGAGAGAGTCTGTTGAATCATGTCTCGCCGCAATTTTTGCGCCGCCGTTCACGGAATGAATTTATTGTTGGATCATTTTCTCTTTTTTTGTTTTACTTATTTTTTTTTTTATCAACGAGTAGATCGCTTCGCGTGTTCCTGCATTGTGGCGGTTTTCGCTATTTCATGTTCTCGTTTTAATTAGCGCGTAAAAACTGCGTTGCAACATTTTTAATTGGAAGTGTCAGTGGCGAGAAAGCCGGTATGTGTACGTGTATGGGGGGAGGGGGAGGGGGAAATGCGCGTGTCTGGGAGTTAAAACAAAAAAAAAATATAAAAGAATAAAAAAAAGACGTTAACTGCAAACGAGGAACTTTCCGTATCGGCCGACGAAATTTCAACGCCGACATCTGTTTCGGGCTTCCGCCGGATGCTGCGGCTGTAACTTTACAGATTCATCGCCGGCTCGATTGTCATCCGCCGCAAGCTGCGCTTTTGTATCCCAGTCGGGGGCATTTTTTTTTATTTTAAACCACATCGCGTTTAGGAAGTGTCAAAAAATTTTCTATACAAATAAAAGTTTGTTTAACTACATACGATTTTTTCATGTATTTTTATGAATATATAAAGAGAGAGAAAAAAATATATATAAATAAAATAAAAATTAAACTTATCCAATTTTTTAGCAAACAGTAACAAACAAACGTAGCCGCGACGTTGCAATATTCTGTTGATTAAATTTAGAGAGATTTAACATGATTTTTACATTAAAGGGCTAATTAAATTAAACACATATCAGTGCTTATCACTGCCCGGTGCGGTCTATATTAAAATTGGTGTAATTAATATACGATTATGACTACATATATTTATATTAATTATTCCGCGGCAATGCGCGCGCTTAACGTATCGTGGCTCCATTTGTTTGAGAGTTTTAATTAATTTACCCGACTTTAAATGATCTCTCAGATCATAAAATATTATGTATCCCCGAGTTTGAGCGCTGTCAAAGCCAAATTTCGCACTAGTGACGCACTAATTTTACCCGCATCGCGCGACGATTGACGTAAAATTTCGGATTTCCACGGAGAGGAAATTAATCGGAGGGAGAAAGATAGATGTAGGGAAAGAGAAAGAGAGAGAGAGGAAAAGCGCCGCACGGCGGAGTACCCGGTGAAGATTAAGTAAAATTTCGGCAAAGATCTATTCTATCGTAGTCAAAGTGAAGCCTATTAAATTCCGGAGAGATGCGTCTCCGGAGAGACGCTCAAAGACGTGCACCAGCTATAAACACGAGATTGCCGCAGCAAATTTGTAATCGGATAACACTTCGACATAATTGGTTGCTGCCTTGCAAACGAGGAAGACGGGGGCAATTTTGCTCCCGGCCCTCGGGAATCAATATCAACAACCGAAAAGCAACCCTAAGTTTCTGGAACTTTCTGATCTCTTCCCTTCTTCGACAGAGAGAGAGAGAGAGAGAGAGAGAGAGAGAGAGAGAGAGAGAGAAAGAGAGAAAGAGAGAGAGGAGATTCAATGAGATACTTTATATAATAAATATTAATTCAATATAAATAAAATTTAAAAACACGAGATTCATGTGCTAGAAGTATACTCGATGAGAAAATTGTGCGCGCGTTGTATATATTTTTCTTATTTTAAAATTTATATTACAATACACATTTCTCGAAAATGCATTCAAAAGTTATAGAATTCATGCATGACAAGACGGTCATTTCCCCAAGATATTTCTGATCTTCTTTATTTCTATATGTATATACATCTCATGGAGAATCGATGGATGCATTTACAGAATATGACGTGAGGTGGCGAAAAGATCTGTTCGTAGTATTTTATGGAGGAAACGGAAAGGTGGGGAACGTGCACACACAAACGACAACGGGGATGACGGGCGGAAGAAAGATCGGTGGAAAGTGGAAATTCAGTGAGGCAAGGAGGCGGAAAAATGCAGCGCGGTACTGGTCGATCGACACGCTCTTAAGAAGATTACGGTGTCTACTGGAATCCTCCAGTAAAAAGAACAGACCGGGAGAACAGGTCAGGAAGGATACTTCGGGGAGTCAAAGAAACTCTGCGCGAGGAAGTCTACGGATTCCTGAGTAGCATGCTTTCTCGGTCTTTTGAATTTCATGATTTTTGTTAGATAGCTAGATTTTTAGAAACATGAGATAAAGTAGCGATCGTAGAAGCGGAAAAAGAGTTTTATTTTCACGAAGATTGAGGATTATCTTGAAGCTATTTTGAGACGCTACGTCTCACAGTAAGAATGCGATCTTTACATTTTGACGAGAATAAAATAGAGCTTAATAAGTTATCGGCTTGTGCCATTTTTGCCTCATTTAAATGCGCCTCGCCTTTTTCTTTTCACGTCGAGATTTTTTCGAGAGACCGCTAGAAATTCTACATATACAGACGGATGCAGCGAAAGGATTAAAGGGAGCTGTAAAAGAGACCCTATCGGGGGGGTTCTCTGTAATCTGAAAATCCATCTCTCTCCGAGGGAATCGGAAGAAACACTCGGCTCGAAGATTAAAGGGGTGAGACGGAAGATTGACATTTGGAAGATGCGGTGGATTTCTGGGGGGAGACGTTATCGACGTGATGAACGAGTATCGTGAAGAATTCAGTCCGAGATGGAACGTTCCCGGTGCACCCTAGTACCGACAATTCACCAGGCAGCAGCAACGGTCCAAATGTCTTTCCAGAAATACGTGCGGGAGTCTTGCGGCTTCCGGTTCTCCGCAATGAAATACAGGAGGAGGGCAAGAGCACCGCCATGTTGTGCTTTACGTGTGCGCTATCCTCTTCTATTTATGTCTGAATATTCTAAAACAACCACTTTACCCTCCATCCCTTGTCACTCTGTCGAGCTGCATTTCGCGTCATCCTTTAACTGTCTCTTTAAACGTCCACTTGTCGCTCTGGACATATCAGAATGCGCGAAACTGTCAGTGACTCGTATGTGCGATCTCTTTGCGGCTCGTCTCAGGAGACAACAAAACGACAGAATCAGTCGTGCATTTTAGAAAGAAAAATTATTTTCCAAGAAATGCAAAAAAACATCCGCAACAATAATATTAATATTATTCACGCATAATTATATAATTAAAATATTAGTATTTGTATATATTAATATATTAATAGAAAAGTCTCTTTCTCTTTATCTCTATTATCATGTTGAGCAAATTATCAAGTAACGCAACCGCAAAGCAAAATTATTTTTCACAAATGTTTTGTTTATTTATAAAAAAATAAATAAATAACATTACGTGCCAATATTAATTTGGCAATTTTCGATGAGTCTGATTACGCAGGCTATTAAACAGCATGAGTCCCGATCAGGCAATTAGACTGATTTTCCTCGGCTCTCTGCCCTCGCATCTCGCCCTCGTTCGCCGGAATCAACGAGCGTCTTGTTCACCCTCATCCCTTACAGAAGCGTAATGCCATCATAAAGATGGGATGGGGTTGATTGACCCAGAGTCACTCTCGTTCGCCCTCGTTCGACTTACGTGCAGGAATCGTTTCTCTCTTCGCAGAAAGACCCACATTACTTTTTCTTCTCCCCCCCCCCTCCCCTCTCCTTCATCCCAGCTTGCGCACTTCCCTTTCCCTCGTTGGGATTACGTAATTCTCGAAAAATTCTCGGGAAAAATCAAAGAATGGAAAAATCATAAGATTGAAACTGCGCCGTCGTTATTACGGCGATCGACCGAATCGTCGCAAAGTTTAATCGATAGGATAAAAGAGGACTTGAAAGAGTGACACTTTTTCCAAAAATGGCAAAAGATATCGCTTTCTTGCTCCTTAAATAAATGACACAGATGCCGTTCTATAAATCTTTTTCACACATTTTATCAACTATTCATCTGAAAAGTGCCGTTCGTAAAAAAAGAAAAAGACTCCGGTGAATTTAAATATTCAACATCTTCGCGCATCATCGTCGTTCAATAAATTTTCGGATCTTTTCTCTCGAATAAAGAGAACATAATCTTCCGGCGATGTAGTCGCGGCGACTAGGCCAGGATTAGGATTTCCTCGAAGAAGCGGAAGCTGAAGATAATGTACGAGCTAATATAATATTCTTAGACAGGGCGTGCGGTCGGTTGGGGTTCCATACCTCAGTCGAGAGTTTAATGGCGGGAAACGTTTGCAGTCGCGGCGGATGAATAATAATCGCGGGGTCGCCATTACGAATTCTGTTCTCAATTTGGGACGACCGATAGGGCCGTGATAAAGCCCTCGAAAAAGTGGCCGAACGGGAAGCTCGAGTTTCCATCGAAACGAGAGAGCGTTTGAGGTTTTATAGAGCTCTCGCTTCGCAGCCTCCTCGCGTAATTCGCAAAAAAAAAAAAAAAAAAACAAAAAAAAAAGGAAAAAAATTCGCAAGCGACGTTTTGATTTACGGAACTTTTTCCGGGCAACGAACGGACGACGTACACATATTTTATGGGCGTGTTTTACGACAAGCGCCGTGTTACGAGTGCGTGAAACCTGATAACGGTGATGCATGAGACTTGTAATTTCTTTAAAGAGTTGCGGAGAGAAAGGGAGAGAGAGAGAGAGAGAGAGAGAGAGAGAGAAAAGAGAGAGAAAGAGAAAAAAAGAGAGAGAAAGTCTTTAAACCGCAGTAACCTTTCTTGTTCTTATGCAAAATTTACGCGTTGAATTTTAGGGACAATTCGCCGCTTTATATTTTTACTGCTTTGTATTTAAAACATTTCAGCGCAATAGGATTGTAATATATTTCATGTAAATTTGAAAGAAAGTTTAATTATTAAAATTATTTTATTTTATCAGTTTCAGTTTGTTATGACGATGTCAGATAATATATGTAGGACGTTGTAATTAAAGTGTACGTTAGTAAAATATAAAAAAAATTATACATGTATATAATTTTTTCATAATTAAAAGAAAGTTCTTGCTACGAGCTACTTTTTTTAAAAGAATATTAAATATGTCAAGATAAAATATACATGTTTTCTTAAGTTTACTTAATAAATTTCTTATCCTCGTTGTGCTACACTCGTGTTATCCATCGATAGATATTTATTATTTTTATCTTATTGATTTTCGTCTCACTTTTGTTTTTCATTTTTTCATTACAATTCCAAAAACTTAAATTAGGATTTTTACTTTAGTCTTTCTCCGTTCAGTGAGAGCAATTGCGTTTTTTATGAAACTTTAGAAAAGGCGAACTAAAAATTCGAAAATAAAAATCTGCGAAAATATGATGTGAGAATAGGGAGATAACTCTTGAATTATTCGGGAATATCCCGCGAATATATTGTAGTACAGTCGATTGAGGAGCACTGCGATTTTATCCACTTGACGTTCGTGTCGTGCGGCGGACGCTGGAGAACAAAACAGGTTGAAGTTAACCGTCGAGTTAGTTGAGACGGTCGAGCTGTTTCGAGGCACGGATTTGATATGGCTGGCTTCTCGTTCTGCCGGAGCTACTAACTAATATGTCAAGCCGTTTATCCTCCCTGCTTGTAACTCCGGACACGTATGTTCGGATCTTTCTTCTCCCCCTTCTCTCCTACACCCGCTCTTGCTCCCTCGTCGACCTCCGATATCCTCCAGTATCCTAACCACATCTCGTCGCAGCTAGAAATTTTAGGGTATATCCGGCGTGTGCTTGCACCTTGCTACCATTTCGCCAACATGGCGTAGTGATTTGATCGAATTAATTAACTTCGACGGGCGATTAGTTTTGAGATGCGATAAAAGTTAGGCGAAAATCGATGGAAAAGAGATCAATTGTGAAAGCAGTGAGTTAAAAATAGGTGCTACGAGAATCAAGTATTGGAAAAATGTAGTAAGTTGCCTAAATTAAGATATTCGATTATTCTTAAAGAAATTTTAATCGTGTTTCATTTTAAATATTTGAGAAAAGTACACTCAATCACAAACTCTGCAACGGAAACTTAAAATGTAAACTTAAAAAAAACTTTAAAAACTTACTTACATCGAGATTTTTGCGAGATTGAGGATAAAAGCTTTAAGAATAAAAAAAAGTTGTTTTACCGCGCGAAAACTTGGCTGCGGAAAGATGGACTTGCCGTTGATGAATGAGAGGAGCACGGTAGAAAGACGTTTACGGGATATCCCGGCACACTCTGTATTTCATCGTTTCGGTCTCGATATCGTCTCGACAATTTGCTCGATAAAATAGGCTTTCTTCTGGCCCTATTATTCACGCCTGATTTGTCGCGGCAATCTTCTCCCGGCAGCGGCAAAAGACGTCCCGGAGAATCACGATTCACGGGAATTGCTCATTCGCGATTTGCATATAAAGCTAACTGATTTATCGACGCCGAACCTCCAACTCACCTCACACATCGATGAGCCATCCGTTTAGCGTATTCTCTCGCCACATTTAGCGCTAAACGCGACCACCCTCTGATTCTCGCCTCCATGTTCGCATTCGATGTAATCTTTCGGTCTGATTAACAAAGCAGGGCAATGATTGAACGTAGCCCTCAGCGTGTGTAATAACGCGCATGTACTATCAAAATTAATCTCATTATATTGATTATTTTCCTTTGACATTATCCTTTGACTTGGATAATGGAACTGATCACTGAATATTACTTGCTTGCGAATCTTTTTAATAAACGAGTAATTATAAAATATATATATATAAATATATTTAATCACAAAAAAGTTACTCTTTTTTTTTTCTCAAGAACAATGATTTTTTGGATTATTTCTTTAAATTAAAATAAGAGAATATATATATATATATATATATATATATATATATATATATATATATGTCATAACACGTAAAATATTTCGGCAGTGAATTATCACAGTAACATGATATTGTTAACATATGTATTCGGCCTTGGCGGCGTAAACATTGCCGCGCTATTATTTACGTATCATGGCTTTGTTATTATTCATATAGAGACTATTGAATAGAATTATAGTGAGGCAAGACGCTCAAATTATTTTCCTGCGTACTATCATTCGCACAACAACACTCGAGCAGTAAAGTAATAAAGCGCGAGAGTTTACTCCGTAAAATTTCTTTTCTAAATACGATCGCGACAAGTATCGGGAAATAATTTCATAAATCATTAATTGTGATAAATAATTAATCATCTTTTACATATCTTAAATAATATTTCGCGTAATGATAAATACACGTTTAATCAAGAATCGAAGTAACAAGAATCAAAATTGTAAATTATTGGTTTATCGCGATCGTTCTCTTCCTTTATAAACAATAATTATTTTCTTAAAAATATTTCAAGTTCAATTATATTTTGTCCGATGTTTTATTGTTTGATTTTTCGACGATTTATATATGATTCGAATTGAGAATGTATAATAAAATATTTGCAAGTCCGAGTAATTAACATAACGATAAGCTTCGTGAAATTAATTATTTAATAAATAATAAATAAGTAATTAATAATTAATTTTAATAAATAATTGATTTATATACAATTTTAAATACTTATATAACTTAATAATTTGCATATATATTTTATAGCAGGTAAAATATTTCGACAGCAAATTAACAACACCTAACATGGTATTCGGCCTCGGCCGCGTAAACATTGCCGCGCTATTGTTTATGTATCAAGACATTGTTTATGAGGAGATATTTGAATAGAACTGTAGTGGGGGGAGACGTCCAAATTCTTTCCTACGTGTTATCATTCGCACGGCGACACTCAAGCTGTAAAGTAGTAGAGCGCGAGACAAATTCGTCAAACTTTTTTTCTAAATGCGATCGTGACAAGTATCGGAAAATAATTTAATACAATAAATATTAATTATCTTTTACATAATGCTGTACTAAATAATATGTCATTATATCGTAACAATAAATCTCGAGGTGCGTTTCGCGCGTGATGTATACAATCAAAATGACAAGAATTAAAATTCTAAATTATTAGTTTATCGCGGTCCTTCTTCTTCTTTATAAACAATAATTATTTCTTAAAAAGACAAAAATTTTAATTATATTTTGTCTAGTGCTTTTTCATTTTACGATTTATTTTAAATATATGATTCAGATTGAGAACACATAATAAAATAGTCAAATCGCAGATCAGAGTAATTAACATAAGCTTCGTGATATATTAAATAACTGACCTATAATTTAAAATATTTGTATAATTTATTATTCCGCTTGTATGTATACGTCATATATTTTCTGTTACAATAACATGATGTTCGGCCTTGGTGATGTAAACACAAGCGTGTTATTCTTAAGATGTTATACTCTTGTTATTCATACAGCGATGTTCGAGCAATAAAGTAGTGGTGCTTCGAATTTCTTTTCTAAACGCAATCGCCACAGATATTAAAATATAATTCGCTATAATTAGCAATTTTAATTAACAATTAATTAACTTTTAAAAATAAGAAATAAAAAATAATAATTCAATAATAGAGATAGCATACTTTTACGAGTGGCGCATAATTTTGGCATCGTGTAAATATTAAAAATCTTTTTTTTCGTGTTCTTTTATATAATAAAGTGTATGTTTCGTGTAATTGTTGTGCGATCGCGAGTGCCAATGTGAAGTACGATTGTCTTATTCTACTAATCGTAATTAACTGTGTTTTTACGAGTGAATGTGAATGTCACGAGAAAACGACAAGAGATGAACAAGAGAAGAAAAAGAGGTCCTAGAAGGTATCCGATGATGGATGGAGCAGAGGTATGTGTGGTAAATAATTTATTTCTATTTACCGTGTATATTAATTTCAAAATATATGCATTGCATAGTTCTTTTTTCGTTTTTTCAATAATATATGAGATCTAATCTAAATTATCGTATCATATAACGCATATATCATTTGTTTTTTCAAAACATATCTATATCGTATCTCTTTTAATCGAGAGAAAAGAGGGATATAGATAATTTATGCTCAAATATAATCTCACGTTATACGTATATAATTTTGTAATATGATATATATATCATATTAAAAAATGATATACGTATAATACCCTCCTAGGGTGTAACCTTGGCGTGGTGGGAGGGCATAGTACCTGGATGGTACCTTAAGGGCCTTAAGGCCTACTGAGGTATTGAGAAGGGGAAACCAAGCACCCAACGCCGTCGTCGCTGTCATCGTGCCGCGGACGGCTCGTCGTATCGTTAGTGCTGTCAACGTGCCGCGGACGGCTTATCGCGGCGTCGGTTCCGTCAACGTGTCGCGGACGGTTTTCGCGTCGCGTCGCGTGTCCATACTGCATTGCCACGAGTCGTACAATGACTCATATGTGGCACGCACATCTGTGGAGGACTTAGTGCGTTGCCTTGTTGCTCGTCATCGGAGCGTACGAGCAACGAGAGAGTCGCGTAACCGCGTAACCGCGTTTTCGCGTCGTCGCGTCTTCGCGCCTTCGTCTTCTATCCCGTTTTCACGATTCGAGGATCGTACTTCGTTGCCGACTAACTGGGATATCTCTCAGCGTTGCTATCGGTAATATATTAATACCCTATTAATATAATTAATTTTATATGATATTAGGTAACGTTAATACAATATTAATGTTATATATATTATATAAATATTTATGTATTAATAAATTTAATATATTAATGGAGACGCAACGTTAAAACGCCTCAGTATCGCGGCTGAGGTGAATGCCGGCCGCGTAGCAACGTATGATCGTGCATAATATAGATGCGATGATCGCGCGGTTAATCTTGAACTTCGGTTCGAGAATTGGCTGTTGGGGGCACGCTCTGCTTCGACGAACGGTTCGGCCCGAATCGGTTAGAATTCGATCGATTTTTGAATCGTCGTTCCCTCATCTTGTACCGTCTATCAGCTGTACTGTATCGCATTGAGGACAGTTGGCTGTGCTTTATTAGGTTCGATTTTCGCTCGCTAGAGAAGCTGATTTCTCATCTTCTAAGTGATCTAAATTGTGAACACTTAGGACTTGGGTATCTTCATTCTCGACCCGTCTCTCAGCCTTATGATAAGCGTAAGTTTCAGTCTGTATGATAGAAACTTGGTGGTTCTCTGTGATCGTTCCTAATGAAGTTCGAGTCGGCCCTCGGTGAGAACAAGCGCGGGCAAGAATTGAGCGTCGATTCCATCAATCGATTTCGTCTTCTTCCTTTGCTCGCTTAACCCTTGCTCGGAGTAATCGTGAATTCCCGACTTGTCGACTCGCAGTATGATTCTCGTGTGAAACGGGGTTCGATCGTACCGAAATTCGAAAGTGCCGCTCAAAGTATCGCGCGTGTGAATGTAGTGCGGAAGTATTTTTAATAAAAGTGCGGGTGTGCCGTTTAAAGTATCGCGCGTGTGAATCTACCTGAGAGGAGGAGGAGGCCCAGGACAGGCATCGGGCATCGGTGGAGCAATTCTGTGGTAAGTAATTTTTTATATATTTATTTTTTATTTATATGATTTAAATAAAAAAAATAGAGAAAAAGATATTTATATAAAAATTATAATCTTGTAAAAGTTTCTACTTTTAGATTGTAGCTTTTATACGAAATTATTACAGTCATTAGTTTTTTTCAAAATTTATAAAATTTTTTTATTCTGTTTATTATTACATGCATCGAATATAAAATTCAATGCGTATAATAAATTTTGGAAATATTAATTATTTTGAGCATTATTATAATTTGCATTTCCTATTTGCATGTTACAGATCAACGTAGCGACCCTGACATCCTGAGAGGAGGAGGAGGCCTAGGAGAGGCATCCTGCACCAGCGGAGCAACCCAAGGGTAAGTATTATTATTTATATATTAATTATTAGATATCCTATACATACATCAATTCGATTCGATCATTATTTGAATAGTTTAAACAAGAGAGATTCATATTATAAAAGTTTTTATTAAAAAAAAAATAGTTTTTTGTTTTAGAATTTATAAAATTATTTCAGATTTGTATACCTTCTTATTATTATACGCATCGGATATAAAATTTGATGCGTACAATAATAATTTCTTGAAATATTAATTATTTTAAGCGTTGCTATAATTAGGATTTTATATTTGTGTGTTGCAGACAACGTAGCCTCAAGACCAAATCTCCGCTGTTGCGCATCAGTGCCGGTGAGTGACAAACTTTATTTTATTTTGAAGTAACGGATTCATAGATATTGTAGATGTAAATGTAGATTGTAGATTGTAAATATCCGTTGCCTCAAAATGGATGGGCTTGATTAAATCAAATAATTTTTAATAGATTTTTTAAATATATATTAAAATATATTACACAGCTAATAATTTTATTTCTTATATAAAATATTGATAATTATTTTTACCATTTTGCGCCAATTTTGTCATAATTTTTCATAGCCCATTCATCTTTATTATCATATCAATAAAAGCTTTGACAGTTTATCATGCATCGTTTTAATATAATAATATTTATAATAATATGTAATTTATATTAAAATAAAATTAATAAAACATTTATGCCATATAAATAATTTGACGATAACATTTAACTGATTGAAGTAATAATATTTAATTTTCATAAAATAAAATTATTATTTAAAATTATATATTTTTATAATTTTATTTAATTTTATTTTATTAAAATTGAATATTATTACTTCAATCAGTTATTAAATTTGATTGATGACTTGGTATTGGATTGATTAAAATAAAGCTATATTAAAACGATGCATGACAACCTGTCATGTCATAAACGAGCATAAAATTATGCTCGTGTATTCCGGCGACAATAATTAGCCGGCAACGGGAGGAATTTTTTTCCTTCATGGAGGATCTCTAATGGGGATCGAAATTACATTTCTGACTAGATGTAGCCAGAATGAATATGGCCAGGATCAACGAAAGGTAAGTCCAACTGGCCCAACGGAAGCAACATACATCATTCTATCACGCGAGTAAGGTACGCGAATAAAGCATTAGGATACTACCTTCAAAATTTCAGTGATTTCTTTGGATTCCTGTTACCTTTGCAAAAATAGGATTGTTAGAACTATTAGGACTATGTTAATTTAAAATAGTCATTTAATTAATTAAGATTCTTAAGAAATTAAATGCTTATTAGGAATTAAAAGAACACTAAAATGCAATATTGGTAGGAACATAAAAATTAAGAATAAAAATTAAAAATTTCTTTTATATCTTGTGAGGTGTTACCCAGAAAAAATCTATTCTTCCCAATACTGGGATATGTATATTTTTATACAATATACGAAAAATTATGAATTTCCGAAACACGGTTCATTCTATTATAATTATTATTTTTTTTCTATTTAACGTATATCCATTTAATATATATACAGCCAAACTAAAAATGATAATGTCTTATAACATATGAATATTTTCCAATTTGAAAACTTGAGTATGCTTTTCGGCTCTCGTTAGGCATATTGAGATCAACAACGATAAAACTGGCAAAGTAAAGCATCTAAGTTGCTTTAATAATCGACTTACGCGTGCATCATGTAGCATAAACGGAAATGCATGTTGGCGTATTATGTAATGATGAACGTATCGACGATGCCTACCGCAGCGTTGCTGGGATATATTTCACTTAGGTGGCCGCAGCCTCCTGTTTACCCCGCGTAAATTTCGCATAACTGTCTGACGCACCGATAACATCGTTATATGTCGACGATGTTCGAACTGCTCGTTGCCATCCCGCATTGTTCCTCGCCGAACACGTCATCTTCGTGTATCAGGATTGCTGGATTCCGTCCAAGATTTCCGAATCTCGTCACTATTGATGATAATGATTGTAGGAAAACAGTCGTATCTTTCGGAAAAGAAAAAAGAATACGATAAATTGGAAACTTTTCTCGAAAGCCCGATATTAAACGTCTACGCGATTCTATGAATTTTCACACTCATGCCGAGTCGTCAAATTATTAAAAATTATTTATTAGATATTAGATCGTCGAATTTTTCGTCGAAAACTCGACGAGGTTTTTATGATTTTCTTTCATTATAATTAAAAGAAGATTTTTTTTACGCCAGTTTCTGACGCGATGTTCCGTCATGTTTAATTAAACTCGCGCAATCAATCGTGATGAGATTAATCCCCTTTGATCCTTTCCTGCTGCGATCCTGTAATGAAAACGATCGCGCGCAATCTCGATTCTCGCGAAATCGGACGCCTTTCGTATTGTGAGGCGGCATACTTTATACCGCGGGGGACTCAAATTTCGGGCACGGATGTCCTACGTGCTCGATTTCAAAGGCTCCAATCTCCATTCGGCGCTTTGGGAGAGCCGCCGCGAAGAAAAGCGCCGCTCTTCGATCGAGCGCTTTCGAGACTCGGGACGGCTCGGGCTTTGTGCCGGATCTCTTTGTGAGCGATACATTCTATCAGATGCAGAAGTAACTGCACCACGCGGCTTTTCCCGAAGTAAACTGCTCAGGTTTTTTTTGATTGAATATGCCGGACCCGTGGAAGAGGTACATTTCACGCCTTCAAAGCTTGCAAAAGAAAAAGCGATCAAGATTTCAATTTGAAATAAATCTCGAAAGCTGTCGATCTCGTAGAATGCCCATTAAAAATTCCTCCATACATTATCGATCGCTTAGAATCCTGCTCAGAGGCGATGTTTACATGACAGAACGCAAACATCCCGCGAATTCAATGCATATTCATTTCCGTGTCACGGATATCGCCGGCATGATTTTAAGGGGACATTCTCTCTCGTTGACTCGGACTCGGCGGAGGCGTCGTCGCCGCTAAGATAAATAAGATAATTAAAAGATAATTAACAGATAGAGGAGCATCGTACGTGACCATGCCGCGCCGGTTCAGATAATCTCAATCCTCTTTCACTAAAAGTGGCATGGGGCGATAAAATCCGTCCGGGAGGGTTGAGAGGGGGAGGGAAATAAAGAGGGTTGGCTACGAGGCAGCGAAATGGGACAAATAAAGGAGGGGAAAGGGCTTGCCAAGCCCCCACGGCAATTTGTGCCTGCTTTTCGCAATAAAACCACCAAGCTACTATCACGAGTGCAGTTACCATGTAGTATCAGCCTTAGAAGAGTTCGAAATAATCCGTCGAATTATTCCGCGAGTTCCGTCGGTCCGACCGTGTTTGAGATCCCACGATCCCGAAACACTTGCTCAAAATATTGTAGCGTGTAGGAAACGACATGGAACGCTGCAAAGATTTAGGAGAATGAAAGGAAAAAGCTGTAACGCAATCGCGGAAGATTTGTTAGAGAACTACTTGATACGTTCCAGAAATCCGATGAGTTCCAGGAGAGATCGGTGATAATCGCGGAAATTAATTAATTATGAATGCCCGAGGATAACACAAGATGATCCGGAAAGAATCTAAAGACTTTCCGGGGGACGTGGAGGAGAATCGAAATTAATTATGAATTTGAAATTAGAAAATGCTTGGCAAAACTAGAAACTCATTAGCGTAGGAACAATATGTGCGAAGGTTGAAGATTTATGAAAACTGCAAGATAAATTCTAGGTTCCTCCCTCCTGCAAAGTCCTGCGACTGTAGTTTATCTTTCGAGAAACGTTATTTATTTCCTACCATCATTTACCATCTTTATCCACCGGACGGTTACGACGTATTGATTCGCAGAAGCTCAGGCAGTTAGTTATTCCTTTACAAAAATGTGCACTGGATACGAAATAGCTCCGGATTACAATTTTACCATAAGCCATAAAACTTAAGAAACTGCGATAACTGCTCGATCTTTGCGATTTGTTGCTCCGATCGGCCGATTAAATTTCAAGGAGCATCCAAGCGATTCAGTTTGTGCTAACTTTTAAAAAAAATATATTTTTCTGATTTTTCAAATCAGTAAGTGTAAGTACTCTAATCTTTCAAGGATCAGCAAAATTTAAGAAATCTAACACAATGTAAGCTTTATCTTAAATGGTAATTAAAAATAAATAGAAAAACTTGAATATATAGGATATAAATTATTCTTTTACTTTAAAATATAAATTTTACAATGTTTGCTTTTTATGAATAAAAAACACTTTCACTGTTGACTGCCATGTCACTTGCGTATGGCTGACACGTTATGCATTTTATTGGCGGCCACGTCATAGCCTGTATATAGGCGATGATTTTATTTATTTGATCGCGAATGATAAGGGAATTATATTGAGAAATATGGTTTGCGCAAAAATTATTTAGAGAGATGTTAGTTACGCACCTTATGAGATATTAGTAACGCATTTTTTTTAACGATTAATGTAATTGTTCTGATAAAAATTTATTATAGATAATAGAATATTTTGTTAAATTAATATTTCATAAGTGATTAGCAACGTTTTTACGGTTTCTTATATTTATAGTATAAATATCTAATTTTTTGTTATTTTTAATTTTGTAATATATACATTATTAACGTTATTTGTCGTCATAAATGTATTTGAAAAATAATTTTCTCCACATAGTATTCAGAAACGAGATAGAAAGAGATTTAACATAATAAGGGACAATGAGAAAATTTCTGCTGATTTTTAGAAAAAACACGTGTACGCGAGAGAAATTTGCAGAGAACATAAAATATTTTTTATCTGCATTGCATAAGTAGCGATTTAATATTGCACTATTTTACTACCGAGGATTTGTATTATACTAATCATCAAATTTTAATCTGCTTCTCCTGAATATATCCTGCTTCTCAACAGAATCAACTCGCGTTATAAAAAAAATCGTCTCGGATCGGCGGCGCTCGAACGTGTTCGACATTAGCTTCGTTCGGGGTGGGCAGGGATTAAATTTTGCGTGAAATCCACATTAAACCGGTATCGCGCGGCGAGAGTAGGAGGGAGATGCAAAAGAGAGAGAGAGAGAGAGAAAGGGGGGGCAGAGCTCAACAACACGAGCACGTACTGACATAATTTGTCTAACTGCAGCATCCCGCTCGCACGGTCTGATGGTCAACGGGATTGCCGCGTCGTTGTAATTCGGCAACAGCTTGTAGTGGTTCCGAGTCTCATTGCCCGGTAACGTGTACTAATGCTCGTGCCCCCGTGCTATTCGCTCGTATTACACAGCTCCGTATAGCTAATCATCGTTAGTGACAGAGACATCGGCCACGACCGATTAATGGTGTCGACCCGTTGACGTTTCGCAAAAACTCACCTCCGGGCGCACGGCATAAACTGTTGCCGAAATTGCAATCTATATACGTGACGTCCAGCGACGAAGATGAATCTTGTTCAATAGAGAATGGATTTTCTTTATCACAACACTTTGTTTTGAAAATTATTAAGACGCTGGAATTATTAAAATCCAAACCGAGACAAGACAAAATCTCTTGACACGTAGTGACAGGAGCCTTTCGAAGGCACGGAGTCTGCGAGTAGATTTTTCTGATACACTTTAGAAATGTAGAGAAAATTGAACGATAGAGTACGTAAACGAAAAATTATATTTAGCAATGAAAGGATAAGAATGAGGCGACATACTCGGTGTTGTAACACGAAAGTTACTTTGAAGGGAGATCGCGTGAGATTGAGAGAGGAGAGGGAGCTTTAATTGGGTCATAAGCCTCTCACGATTCAGCCAACTCTGAACCGACCCTACGGTACCTACCTGAGTCCAAAACACTTTCACTCCTTCTCTACTAGAGACTCTCTCTGTCCAACATCAAATCACTTTCGCCTCGTCTACAAGTCGAACTCTGTTATATAAACTTCTTTCATGTTAACTTTATATAGCGACAGACTCACATTACATGCACATTATACGCAAATAAGTTTCAATATAATAATAAAATACTAGAACATAAAAAAAAATACAATCCAATTTTCTCTTCCTCTCTCTTTCTTTCTCTTAACTTTTTCTTTTTTTTTTTTTAACCGAAATAATTGTATTCAACAATAAAGGAAATAAAAGTAAATCTGAAAAACGCGCACTAGTGTGTTTTATAATTGGCATACGTTACTTAATCAATTATTTTGTCGTGTAAGTTAATACTTTGGAGAGTGAGGAGATACTACCGAGTCTCGCGCGGCAAAGTTGCGGCGACAAAATTCGTGAGCTCTGATAACGAAGTATAACAGGAGCGAGCGCAAAATGCAATTTGCAATGTCTTGCGCCACGTCGCCGACTTGGCGATAAATTCCGGATATGTTCGTGCAACGGCACACAGAGTCGGTGTATATATGTATATATTATATATATATATATATATATATATATATATATATATATATATACAAATGCATATTTCATACTGCATAATGAATCGTCGCGCCATCGGGCCTTTAATTAAAATTCAGACCCGGCCCCGTAATCAGGAAATAATAATTTTTACGCGAGCTCTCACCCGACACCCCGCATTATCGTCTTCCGCCGGGCCGGATGTCGCCATTTGCATATCGCAATAACTCCAAGGCAGAAGAGCCGGCTATATATTTATTGTACTGGCCTTAACAAATTGTATTTGTGTTTATTTATTATGGAATTTTTTTTTTTTTTTTTATAGAACCAATGCGCTCTCGTAAAAGATTGCTGCCGCGCCCGGAATGCGTATTGCGGTGCGTTAAAATGAAATAAATTTGCGAAAATTAATAAAGTATTGATCAAATAGAATAGCATCAAGGATATTTCTCTCAAATTGCAAAATAATCATTGCATGCGCAAATATTTCGATAACAAAACTAATTGTTTGTTAACGAATGCTATTTCAAAATTTCAGTCATTGTGCGATTAAATTAATTTATTTCATATATCGAAATATAATAAACGCAAAGTTTTAATATGCTATACACGTAACATATATATATTCTTCTACAATAAAAAATATTTCAAAATATTTTTCAAAAGAGTAATATTGATTTTTACTATTTCAAGCATTCGAATAAATAAAGATGGATAAGAGCGTGGTTGAGAAATCTAGAAATGAAAAACATGATGAAAGGCAAACAGTATCGTAGAAAGTGTCGCGAGGTTTATTTTTGTATTGCTATTGCTATACGCCGACGCATTATCGAACGTTGAATAGTCGTCGATAAGCTCGCAGTTCATTTTTATGCGATGACAAAAAAAGGGAAACGCGTACGAGCAAGCTGTCACATATATATATATGTATGTTGAGTCGATTTGCACTCGTTACGAGTGCCGCTCTATTGCAAATATTTATTGCGGGAATATTTTTTCCCAATCCCAAATAATATTTTTTCTTCGTAATCGCTGATCAACGATTTGATTGAGGTATCATAAAAATTTAAATAATTGACAAATGCTTGAAGAGGAGCGCGAGGGTATTGGCAATTCAGAAACGCGATCAAGATTTCGCAGGATTTGCCTCTAAAGTTCTAAAAGAGTTTGAATTTTATCTTTGATTGAAATAATATAAACAAATTTATCTGCTTTTATAAAATGTATTTTACATTATCGATAAGCAGTTAAATTTATTGCAAGTGTGTACATAATATAAAAAGTAATGGTTAAATGAATATAAGTAGTATAGATCAATGAAAGTAGTATAAGTCAATGTATAATTCTTTTGATCTTTTAGAGTTTGCAATTTATTCTTGTGTACATTTTCATTTTTTTATTAATAATTTTAAGTTAACAGTGCTCAAAAATATGTTTACATTATTTGTTTATTTACAAAAAAATTTAATTATTTTAATTATTAAAAATTTAATTATTTTAATTATTTTAATTATTTTAATTATTTTATGTTAAAATCAATATTACAAATTAATTGCAAAATTTCATTGCTACCTGCGAATTTTGGAACGCGTTGCATATATCTCATGAAATGTAAAGCATTCTATGTGTGTTCTCTGTATCGATATTTCTATAAGGTTAGTATCCATATTCTATTATTAATGCAAATGTGTATTACTATTGCCATTGAGCAACCTTATTATTATTGCAAATAAGCTTTGAGCGATGATAATTAATATCGATGTATAGCGCTTTCTGCGAATTTGTCGATTCTCGCGGCTTTGAAAGTAAAAGATTAATTAAACATTTATGTTGAGAGAGAGAGAGAAAAATATTATATTATATAAAATATAGATTAATAATGTTATAAAATTTTTATAAATTTATAATCTATCTTTACTTATCTGTCTATAATCTATATGATAAATGATAATATGTCTCTCTTTTAAAATTTTTATGGAGGAAAATTTTTTTTTTTTTTAATACGAAGATGTATATAAATCTTACTCTTTTAAATGTTTAATTAAAAAATAGCTGGAGCGTACGATACTCTCTTCTAGCAATCTTAAAATTTTCTAATTACAAAAATTTCCGCTTCCGAAAATTTGAAAGAGCCTAGCGATGCTGCACTGACAATCGTTGCTTCTATGCACTTCCATGCCCTTTGCCTTCCCTCTCTCCTACTTCCTCTTTGGGAGAATCGCATCAAAGCGCTCCTTAACCATACGTTTGCAAAAACATGCTTTGACGCGCCAGCAGCAATAAACTCCTCGCTTCGCCGAGCTCCAAGATCAAACTTGCAATTTATATCATAATTACGCGAAACGGAGCGAGGGTAATAGTAAGAGAAAGGGAAATATACGGAGATGTGGATGACCACGAGAGGAGATTCTGTTTATTTTACCGTTCCGTCGGCTTACAGTCGGCAGATTGGTGAGGTAACGGTGGGGCGGGAGAGGAGGGGGGGGGGAGGAATTGTGGGGCAAAAAGAGGAGGGGGATGCGGTGTGGTTGCGGTGTTGGGGAAAGATTGCGGGATTACTGGACGCCGGTGTATTTCGCAGATATCGTCCCGTAGTACCCTTTTTTATTGTGTCTTGCCTCTCTTTTTCTCATCCCGGATTCACCCCTCTTCCCCTCTACCACTTCATCTGTCTCCCACTCTTCCTATCACGCCCCTCCGAGGCTATAAAAGCACTCTCCGCCGGTTACGGTTTAAAGCCGCGGTCGCTACGTCGGTCGATTTGTTAATTTGCGAGCCGACCACTACTTATCCCGAGACCGGTGCATTTAGAGGGCGAGCGTCCGGAGAATGCCCGATAAAAGAGCGTGGGGGAGCGGACAAGGTTTATGGTTTTCGAATAATGCGGGATAATCACTTCACCCTTACCGGTCTGCTACCCTTATTGTGTTAACCCGATATCCCCGCAGCTTTTTTTTTTTTTAAATTTGTTCACCGTTTATCGATGTTATTTACGCTTTACTGCTTTAATTTATTCGCTCTCTTGTTTTATTATCCGTCAATCGGATCAGATTTTATTATCTTTATCAATTATTTTGTTTGTATCAGATTTGTCAGACGCGGGCAAGATTTGCGGAGGAATAATGATTAATTTGAGCAAAAATTAACCGGAAATAATTCGGATTCTCTCGAGATATGAAAACCGAAACGTTTATCTGCGGCCAAGTGCCAAAACAAGTCCCATCCAGTTGGGAGCAGAATCGTTTCGGGAACGGGGAAAAAGCACGGTAGAGACACTAATGCGTCTCTTCCTAGGAGGATATAGCGGGTGGTCGGCTTTCTTGCTGCCTTAAACATCGCTGGAAAGTAGCGTACTTGCAGTACGCGCGGCAACCGCTGTCGTTATTCCGCAAAACAGCGAAAGAAGAAGCTCGGTAGAGCGAGAAACCTATTTGTTATTCCGCGGCGAGCTCCGAATAATCGCGAGGTAAACGCGATAAAACGGACGATAATTTTGAATTTTTACGTATTGCAGCACAATATCCGATTTAATAAAATAATAGCAAGCGCAAGAGTAGTATTAAAAAAAAAAATGCCAGAAAATAATTTTTTCTAATGAACAATAAATAATTTGTAATAAATTTAATAAAACACATTGTGTTATAAAACATTCTCTACCGTAGGAATATAATCGTTCAAAAAAAAAAAAAAAAGGAAAAAAAGAAATAATAAGGTTCTAATTTGAAACCTGAAACTGGGAAGAGTCGCAAAATGACAGGGGGTGGCGGGAGGATGGCACGACACGGCTGTTTTAGCCGTAATGTCGTTGGCAAGAAACAAAAGCGACTTTAACAGGTGCAGTCACCCCTCCTCTCCCCCCCCCCTCTCTTCTCAGGGTCGAGATAAAATGGAAATGCACCTTTCTCCGCGTATATACGCGAGTATCTAACCCTGTACGCGCGTTGGGCACTTCGTATGCGCATATGCGGGGTGCGAGTGATAACGTTTCGCGCTACATACTGCCTCCATTTCTATCGGCGCGCGAATTGTTACGACCTGCTGGGATATCCGGCACGATGTAACTCCTTTCAGGCACCTAGGCGAGTAGGAAGAGCCGAGGCTGTCGACACGATGGAGGATAAGAAAAATATCTTAAAATATAAGGAGAGATGGCAGATCCAAAGAACATAAAAAGATAGAGATAAATGGAAGAACTGAAGGATATTTTCCACGACATGATATAACTTCTATTTTAGCTGCAGAGTAAGAGGATCTGAAACTAAGCTATAAATGATGAAGAATGATTAGAATTTTTTTTTTCTAAATATAAGAAAATAGGGTAATGTAGAGAAAGCTGGTAGAACAGTAAACGTGAGGATTGTAAAATTTGAATAATGATTTAGAAAACTAATGCTTGAAGATTTGTTAAAATAGGGAGATGTAAATGGATATGAGAATTTTCTTGACAAAATTATAAAAGCGAGAATTTTCTACAAGTGATAAGCATAGCGGAAAATAAGAAGAGCAAAATAACAGGAGACGAATAAATCTACGTAAATCCACAAATCCCTAAAAAAAATGATATATCCTTTAACCTCCGTTTTACTAAAACATTTTTTAAATATTAAAAAAGGGATTTATGTATTCGTTTGTACCGCTTAATCCTACGCTTGTGACGTGACAAGTTAAAACCAGTTTGTTGCTTCAATAAAGAAAATCGCTAAATTCTACTGTAAAATTGTAAAATCGATTCTTGACGTATAATACAGCTGTATTTTATCAAGATATCATTTCAATTCTCAATTGTCGAATAATATCTTGTAAAAAATGTGCTAACTTAAATTTTTTTTTTTTCTTGTATATTATACGAGAAGAATCATTTTATTGATAACATTATATGCCTGCTAACTTTTTTAAATATATTAAAAAAAGAATTATTTGATAATAATCATACATAGATCTTTAAATTATCGTATCATTAATTCCCTTTCTCTCCCACTTTTTAAATCCCTATTTTTCTTAAAAACAAAATTAAACGATTTGTGTATAAATTTATGTTGTTTAGCTATTGCGATGGATTTGAAATCTCTTAAGGCAAAATTGAATGCCATAAATAGTCGACATGGCCAATATGTCAAACATCTTCGATTCTGACGTGAGTAAACATATCGGTCCAATATCCTCGTTCGCGTATAGATACATGTAGTTGCAGTTGCAGTATAATAGCGTTATGCGCGTCGGCAGCCAGGTGAACGATGAAGCCGGGACAGGTTCGGCCTATTCTCCCCTCCCTTGGGGATAGTCGTCGCGTGATAACTGAATAATTAATTATACAGTAGATTAATTTGCGCGAGAAAGCGAGCCTCGTTTGGAGTACGACACTAGCGACACTTGTCTGTGAAGGGAGAGCGAGAAAGAAGCATAGAGCGCACCCCCTATATATTCGGCAAGATTTATCGCTTACTTGATGACTTTACTTTGAACGATTTATGGGCCTTAACTGCCATTACGACGGACGCAATTGGCACCGCTGATTTTACGCAGCTGTCGATCTACCGCCGTCATTTAATCAGTGCCAGTTACGCGGACTGACATCCCAAAAGCAAAATCGTTTCAAAGTCCGATAATTTCGTCTCCTTCTCTCTCCAATCTAATTCTGCTCGTCTCGGGAAAAGCCTCTCAAAGCAAAGTTTAAACATATTTAATTTCAAAAATTGAAAAAAAAAGGATTAAAAATTGAATAATCGAACTTACATTTCGCGTAAAAATACAAAAATAACAAAATTATCAAAAGCAAATGCGATGATGAGTATCTTGAAATACTTCAGCCTTTCATCGTTGAACTTGAAAGACGGATTGGAAAAAAATTTAAGCTAAAAAGGTCAAGTTGAGGGTAGAAGACGAATCAATTAAAGCCGCAAATTATATATAATATACATATATAAACAAGGCGACGCGATATCGTTCGAACACACGGGGTGTTAAAGGCTCAAGATTCAATCCCGGGCGAAGATCTCCTGCAGCGGAGCCGCCATTGACATGCAAATGAAATCATAAAGCTGCAGCGAAGCGGCGGCGGAGGCGGCGTATCGTCTGTAAGGTATAATTACTGGCGCATCGATCCCGGCCCGCCATGACGGCGCGACGCGCGCGCCTGTATCTCCCACAATTATCTCCCGCATTTAATCAGAGTAAATTCACCTATTGTTGGCGCAATACGTGCGTCGTTTCGCTATGATTTCGATTAACGCTCATGGCCGTTTCCCCAATACCTGAAATGCCGAAAGCAACGATTGTTATGCGTGTGCGAAGCTGCAAACGTCATTACTTCGCCCACATTTGCCGCATGCGTTGATAAACTCGCCTTTACCGTAATTAACTGCCCCGAAACAAGCTTCTTCAAAAACGAAGAAAGAGAGAGAGAGAGAGAGAGAGAGAGAGAGAAACTTTTTAGAAATATCATGATAACAAGAGCAATTATAAATTGTTATAAATATATATGCTTTAAATAAATTAATAATAAAAAATATTTGGATTGTACATATCAAAATTGCTATAATTAAAAAAAGATAATTACAAAAATAAATAATTATTATATTAAAATTATTTAAAAAGAACACAGATTATAAGATTTTTTATATTTTACAATATAAAAATTGTTACATATCATTATATGATTGCATGATATGAAATTGTTGTGTGTATTCTGTGACAAATTTGTTGACATATTTTCCAACGATAGAATCAATAGCCAAAATAATTACAAAATAATAATGGAATAATACGACAATTATTTTATAACGATCGTCATATACATATAATTCTATCGTTAGAAAATATTATCACGTATATACAATGCGACGTTGTTTCAATATTACAATAATGCATATTAATATTCATTATTACGAATAATTATGCAGTTATATATAGCTGTAATAATTGAAAATTATAAACCTGATTAAACTCTACCATTCAACGCCATCAAAGCTATGTACGTGTGATCAATTATGTCGCGTCAATCGAAACGCGAGCGACGATGGAAAGACAGAGGGGGAAACGCGTGGATTTTGTACGGGTTTCGCGGAAACAATGTCCGGAAATTCCAGGGGCATTTGTAGTCGTCGTGTGGCAGCGAACCCTTGCCCACGCTTCCCGATGCAGTCTCCCAACCTTCCGCGTCTCACTGCACACGACGGCCATCGTTCACTCAGTCAGGCCGGTGGCCACTTGTCTTTGTTTTATCGAAATGCGATACGGTCAGCACCGTGTAACGTTCGCTGCACCGCTAACCGATAATGCATGACCCCGTGCTATCCACGAAATTGCGCGGTCTCGGCGCATCTCCGATACAACTGCATCACTGTACTTGTCGGTTTATCGGCCCTTCCTCTCTCTCTCTCTCCCTCTCTCTCTCTCTCTGTCGAGATTCGGCACGTTTGTTCCTCCGCGCAAACCTTTGACCTCGACCATCTCCTAAAGCCCGATAAGAGGATTGATGAAGTATAAGGCTTTCCATTCTGTAAAGTCTGAAGCTTTGTGAAACCGGAGCAAGCAATATGTCGCTCTATGACTATGAATACAATAAAAGATCGAATAAAATAGAATAGATAAGAGCTAACTACGTGTCTTATATATATATATGTAAAAATATAAATATATAAATTATATTCTCCTCATCTCTCTCAAGCTTTACCGTTATTGCCGTCAAGCTTGATTAAGGAATCGATCAACATCGAGAATTCACAGATGTATCGCAAAATTCCACCGACTTTCACAAATTCTCCGAGTCGTGATGTACAAGTTTCTCGAGACATCGTGTATATCCATATCGCGAAATATCGTCAAAGAGAGAAGGGTAAATGGCGAACGAGCGGCTTTGGAGACACACGAGTCCTCGCTGTCGTTTATCGATACGCCGCTCTTGACGAAATATATCGGCGCGAGGGAAAGTTTCTGAAAAGCACTTGTGTGGCGAGGGCAAGTTCCCCGAACGATCACCTACGAGTGTTCCTTCCGCCGAGAGAACGACAACGGCCAAAACTTTACTTATGAATAAATTTCGTCGCATCATCGCGTTTACGCCGCCGTTTATTACTTTCCCGTCGTTACTTGCAGTCCCGAGCAATCACGCGAGAAAACGCATGTAAAGGAGAAAGAGAGAGAGAAGGGGTTTATATCAAAAGAAGCTTCTCTCCGTCTTTCTTAACGTATTTTAATTTTCAATTAAATACTAAAGTGATAAAAAATGTAAGACGCTTCCTTTTTGATTCTTTATCCGATCATCGCAATCTTTCAATCATTCATTAATTATCTTCTTTTGTGATTAATTAGAACAATTGCAATAATTAATTATGACTTTTGCGTATTTGTTTTCGAGTTTCTATTTACTGCAATTAAAAGCATTTTGTTTTTTTTTTCTGTGTCCTTTTCTCTTTATCTTTCTCTTTCTCAGTTATTGTCATTACTTGAAATTGTATTAAATTTTGTTATCATTAATTTTATTATAATTTTTTCCATAATTAATTACAAAACAAAAGTTAGAAATAATAATCTTTACATAAATATTAACTTTCACATCAATTCTCGAAATTCTGTTTGCATTCAGGGCATTCGACCAAAGGTGATCAAAAGAACGTCAGCGTACATCCGCTGTTAATTTGACGTATAATCTCGTGTAAAAAAGAGTGCTATGTGTTAGTTACACGTGTAAAATTCGCGGGGATATATATAAAGTCCCTAACTATCCTAACTACGTGAGGCTAATTCGAACAGGCGAGTTTCAAAGCAGCTAATTTGTCGCATCGGCTATTCCCCTTGACGAGCGGTGCTTTTAAAGCCGAAAAGAAAGCTTTTGTAGCGCCTTTCCATTCACATGGGAGCGCGAAATTAATGCTACCTACTAGAAAGAGATGCGACATCAAATTATCGCGATATCAAACGATGCCACATAATGCACTGCGAATGACATGTCTTTGTTTAGTTACAAAAATCTTTATTAAGATATCCCGTTTATTATTAAATAATTCTGCTTAATATAATATAAAATAATATAAAATAATAATAATAATATATAATATAATATAAAATTTAAATTATAATATAAATATAATAAATATGTAAATATACAAATCATAGATTTTTATATAAAACGTAATAGAATCAAGTATCTTTTTTAAATTCTCAAGTATAAATCTTATAAAAAACAGCGCGTAATAAATTAATTTGCCTTTTTAGATGTTGTAGCGGCGATATGAAAATACAAGAAAAATTTGTGGGCATTAAAATTTGCAACTTCTTAGCATGAGCTTTTGCGGTTTGATGAAAGAGATTGGCGGTGAGGAGAGCGATTATTTATAGCCCGCAGAATTTCTCATTACACCATCTTGCGGTACGGCTAGGAGAAACGAATTCTAGATTTCCCCTGTGTCATTGGATTAAACGTCACGGTCGGCCGGAAATGGATAGCGTCATTTCCTATTCGGCCATGAATTATACGCTACGCAAATTTATCCCCGTCAGTTGCAACTGCACCTGTACCGATGTGCGGATGAACAAAGGGCTATAATAATCGTAAGTAATACACTCGGTGAGCGATAACGTATTGCAGCGTATACTTCAACAAGTTGGAATATTTCACATGGGATGCTTCTAATATTTATTCATCAAAATTCTTATTAATATATTTATTTGTCATAATTCTTTATTTTTTAAAATACTTCATATTTCTCAAAAAGAGACAATATTTATCAGGCGCTCATTATACGTATCAAATCCTTGACAACATAAAGTAAAAATAATGCGGAGCATTTTTGAATTTATTATATGGGATGAAACAATATCAGGAATAATTTTCGTACGTCCTACTTAATCGTATCGTCAATTAGTGCTAATTAATGTGATGTTTAGGGTGTCACCGGTATATCGGTTTACAGCAATTTAGCGGTGTCACCCTAATGGATCTAACCCCGCGAAGCGTTTATCGAATCTGAAGCCTAGTCTCACGTTACTCAAATGTTTAGTTTCTTACTCACGTTGCTCAAAGTCTCTCTCTTAGGAAGCCAAATCTCGGCGTATTTATTTTGTTCGAGACGCGGTAATAAACTCACCTGAAACAAATATGTAATCAAATATTAGTTATAAATATAAGAGACAGCGAAAAATTGAGAAGAATGCGACGCATTCTACTTTCAGAAAATAAGGCGAGCAAAAGATTTGTTTATACATTTATACATGTCATTTCAGATCAGTTCTTTCTTCTTCCATCATATTTTAAAAAATTTTAAATCTCAACTCGCTTAATCTCCTCTGGCTTGCTCAAACATATATTTTACGTCATTCAGGTCCTATAATAGATTCGCATTCTTACTAGAATTCGCGATTTCACCGCATTCCTAAAATTTATCTTCGATTTTCCGTATTATCCTCTAAATGGCCACCTCCAACTATTCAAAGACGAAGGATCTTACAGTTCTTGTAGCTTCCGATTACTTATAGGATCCTGGGATCCTTAAATCCTGCGTGTCTCACGAGGGTCGGGTCACATGCTATGACTCATCCTCGTAACGGCGAACTTTAAATGACGTTTCAAACGGAGCTCACTCGTGAAAGTCTCGCTTCGAGATAAGAGAGAAGCCGGGCCTGAGTTGGGTAATTTGGTAATTCAAGGCTCACAGGGAGAAATATATTTTCTTTGGGCGTTCTCCCTTTTTCTTTTCCCCATTTCCGCTTTCCCGTATTTTATTCACTGACGTAACAGACATTCAAATATTTTGTCGTATTCGTAAAAAAATGACTAGGTTGTACTTATAAGAAAGTATATCCGCGGCTACTGCAGATCAAATGCATTTTAAATCAATGTTTTGCTGTCACCTTGACACGTTTCATATATATATATACAGTTGTAAATGTACTCGAAAAGCAATCCTTCGTATTCAACTGTAAAATAAGTCTTTGGACTCTATCCGGACATTTTGTGACAAACGAGAAATCCGAAAATAATTTACCCGAGTTAAAATAGCATGATGCTTGCGGAAAGTCCTTCACGATCGCTATATGATCATTATATGATACCCGGTACGCATCATAACCCGATTATGGTGGACGAATTATTGTCCGGCGAACAATTTGGAGTCGACGATGCCGCATTAATGTTGCTAATTAACTCATTTTCGTTATTGTTGCGGCAATCTGCGGCGTAATCACAGCCGCATCGCTTTGTGTCCGATAAATTGGCGCGCTATTGTACGCGCAATAGCGTTCCGTGATCTATCATGCCAATTTTTCGTCCTCCTTCCCCCATTGATAGATGTTACACTATTTATTACATCGCGCAGACCTGTAATGAATCCGGGAAACCGCCATTTTTCCGGATGACTTTGTATTGATTAAAAAAAAAAGAGAAAATTAATTTTGATTAATTCCTATCCACAAATTGTATTTTAAATTTTATATTTCAAATACGTTTTCTCTGAAAAACAAATAAATTTTTAAATCAAAATTAGAATGAAAAAAAGCGTGATATCCTATGCTAACAAATACAACATCCCTCTTCATAAAATTGTTATTTTTTTAAATTTCATTTAAAATAGAGTTTTTTTTTTTTATAAAAAGTATGAATTTCGTCAATTTAATTTTTGGGAGGATTTTCTTACTTCACTTTCGGTTAACGGACGGAATCTAAAATACAGAAGAGATTACATGTGGGAATGAGAAGTTTCGGTTCCGCGTAAACTCCCAGCGTCGTCGTGACGCCGGCCGTCGCTGCTTAGGCTTAGAAGAGATTTCGGTTAACCGAGCAAGGATTACCAGGATGCCGTGTTACGGGGAGGTCCAGCTGACTAGCCCGAGGAGATAACGAGGCTCGATCAAATTCCGGGTGACGTGTTAAGCTCGGCTTAAGGTCCTTTACAGCCTTAAGAAGCACGGGTCGAAGCGCGCTACGCTACATATCCACTTCGTGATCCGTGAAGGCTGGGGTTAAACTGTTCTCGGAGCGTATTTTAATCCGCGTCTGAAGAGAGCTCGGAGTAATCAATGTGTGCAATGTAAAAATAATATTGCCATTTAAGCGCTTGTATAATTTCCCTTACGCTTTAATACAGTTATGGGTCAACGGAAATTCAACGGGTTGTTCTAGAATGAACTAGATACACAAGGACCTCAGCTTTGGATTGCTCCCGACGTTTGGAGGGCAACAAAGTCTCTCTCTCTCTCTCTCTCTCTCTCTCTCTCTCGTTCTTTCTCTCTCTATTTTCAATCGCAGCCCTTGGTTAGAGGACTTGTTCTACAAGAGCGGGCGCAATCCAGCAGAGGAAGGGTGGAGAAGGTGAAGATGGCGAGTCGGGAATCAGTTCGGTACCAGGGGTGGGTGGATGCATTTCTTGGAGTAAACTTAATTACTTGGTGGTACTCGCTGTGCTCTGACATTTGGCAACGAACCTCTAAATCTCGAAGAGGAACGGCGTCGCCGTTCCAAATTGCACTCTCGCGGAGGCAATCACGCGTCCTTCGTCAAGCACGGCTTTCTTCCGCGAGGACGCGTGACCCGGTGCTATCGCTCCTAATAGCCTAATAGATCCAATAGATTTCGGGATCATGCTTCTTCATGTAGAATCCATAAAACGTGGGATTTCATTAACAATAAGTAGGAAGACCTCTGCCGCTTTTGTTCGCCAGAATATTAATTCTACAATTCTAAAATGTCACAGTTATTACAATCATCATCTCATGCGGAAATAAAACAATGGATACCCAATTATTTTACCCTCGTTTATTCGAGTTTTTCACCCTAAACTTCTCTCATAAATTTGCCCCGTGATTAAGCTACGAGTGAAGACGAAATGACGAGGCGACGAGAAAGTGTTCACGCTGATCCTTCGGCAGAATCGTGCACGAAATAAAGCGCGTCGCGTCTATAGAGAACAAAACCGCCCGAAGGGGAAAACGGTATTTCTCTTCCGCGAGGACATTAATACTCCGTAAAAAAAGATACACCCGTTATTCCGGTAACAGTCCGCGGCGAGTGGCGTTTTAATGACATGGACGACGATTGTTGTAGAATCTTGGGTTGCGGTTGCGGGATCGTAAAGTCGCGTCTTAAAACTCGTGAAATATCAATCTTGCAACCCCACAGCCCACATCGACATCTTTATTCTTCCGTTAACGATTTATTTCGTCGCGATTCTCGAAAATCCTCCTCTCGTTACCGTCCTTCCATAGGTCGTTCCTTCTCGAGGACAATTCCCTCGCACTCGAGCAATTAAGATAATGAAGAGAACTCGGGAATATAATTTCCTTAGAATTATTTAGATTTAGATTTTATTTTTTGAACTAAATATTCTTATTCCAAATGCGCGCAACGCATACATTGACGTTTCTTTAATTATCTAAATTATGTTGCTAACAATCTCGTCAACCCTTAACAATGTATATTTTCCTGATATTTTAAACACATTTACTGTGTTATTTAAATATTTATGCATTAGCGTATGCAAGCGAAAAGAAGAGGACGAATTTAAAAAGCTACGTGTATTCCATAAATTTGTAACATCGTGTAGCGCGTTTTTGTATATAACATTGAGCAATACCGGCGGAGCCGGCTGCATTAATTATGTTTTATTCTCATTAACTCCGCAAAGGTGGTATCCCGTTCGTATATGCGCTCGTAACGATGTATAATTAATAAGCATTCGCTGCTGCTAAGCTTCGGAATCATCGACGAGGGACTACTCTTCAACCGCATAGCATCTAATAAGGCATCCATGTTTTCAAAGATTTAATATCAAAAGAATTGAAATTTTTTAATCATTTTTTTTATTACAGAATCGTACAGAAGCGCGAGTAAACTTTCTTTTTTTATGACATCAAGTCAATAAAAATTATAATATTTATTGAAATATGTAGAACAACGTATGTAAATCCATATTAATAATTGGATAAATAAAAAAACTGATATATTATTCTAATGAAAGAAAAGGCAAATAAATTTCTAAAATTACAAAACTCCTCTAAATTTCCGAAATGTTGCATTATTTTTTAGATAAGTTACCGTGATAAATTACATGAAAAAGATGTATGATATTTGGCATGGTTTCCATAACAAAAAGAAACTTGTTATGAATAGGCGAAGTCATTGGCGACATATTGCCCCGTCAGCCTAACTGAAATGGATAACGTCTAATCTTATGAAACAGCCTGAGACAGCAACAGGAAGTAATGGCGCCGTAGTAAAGCTAAAGGGACGCATGAAAGGGAAGGGAGGATAATCGTTTGTTAAATTAATCGAGGATTGTGCTTTACGATCTTAAGCCTTCGGTTCCTCGAATCTTGTAATTTTTCATACATCAAATCCCTCGTATTTCATATCTTCAGATGCTTAAGATGCCTTCTAGTTTTCAAATATATTTCGCTTTCTCTGATCTTTATCATTTCTAATTTTTTTTGCTTTTTAAATTGAAATTTTTTTTTTTTTTTAACACAAGAAACTTTTAATACCACAAATGTCTGGATTCTTGAATTTCTCAAAAGTCAAAAAAAAAAAAAAGAAAAAAGTAAATTTAAGGATCTAGACATTGGTGACATTAAAAAAGAAAATAAATTTTTTTTGACTTTTGAAAAATTCGAGGATTCAGACATTTGTGGCATTAAAAGTTTCCTACGTTAAAAAATATTTTTTTTCAATTTCATAAAAATTATTTTCGTTTTGATTTTTGCAAGAGAACAATATATTTACAAAGTTTAAAGACTTCATTTAAGATTATAAAATTTTTACATTTAAGCTTGAAACTTTTTGAATGTTTTTCAATTCTAACAGTCTTAATTTATTGTATTCTTGAAGACATTTCGAGTCCTTGGAGTCAATTGATTTGTGATTGACTGATTTTTGTCCTCGTTATTCTCAATATTGTAGCGCGGGAGACGCTCGATAATTATGTCTTAATTAAGACGTTTGACCTCATTTCCGCAATGGCTGCTTTTGCTCGTTCTAGTCGACGACCATCTTCCGCCTCACCGCGCTTCGAGAAATGTTTATACCTCGCTTACTTGCGGTAAATACCTTCGACAGCGATAAACTTTACGAAACGACGCTAAACGTAAAAGGCGGTTTCATTATCCGTCGAGTCGCCTACCGAGCTCTAGTTATTTTACCTTCGAGACGCTACCGCTGATTATAGTTGGTGACAAATAGCATCCTTAATTCCGCAGGTAAAAGACTCTGCGAGTACAGTCGTTATTATAAGGCTCTCGTTATTTTATATCTTGACAAATTGAGATTGAAATCGTGAATTTTCATCGAACTGTTGGGAGTTACTTTGGAGTTAATTAGGATCGTATTAAAACAATTGAGATAATAAAATTTAAATTAAAAAATTTTACATTAATTTACAATATGCAAAATTTTAGATAGCTTATAAAAAATTAAAATTAAAAGTTCTGTTTAAGTAAAGCCCCAGTTTAAAAAAACAAGTTCTAAAATACATTTAAGCTTTTTTTTATTTAAGCTTCAAAAAATCTATATTGTTTAAAGTAAGCTCTAAATTTTAATACATAATTATTAATTTGAAAACACGTTGTAAAGTTTTTTCATTTTCTTTTAATTTATTACATATTTATTATTTTTGTTTATATCATACATGTATCTATTTAATTCTATTATCTTACTCAATGTTCTTGATAAATAATATAAAAGTGAGATCAAAATGAAGACAAAATGCAATTTTTGTCAATACAATCTCTAAAGAAGATGCAGTTGAATAGGATCACTCTATGCGGTAAGGAACTATCTGGTGGCTGACAAACGCGAATTTTGTTTGAAGTGTGGTTGACGGGTACGAGGTTGACTTTTCAACTTAAATTAAGTTCGCCTGCACAGAGAGAAAGAGAGAGAGAGAGAGAGAGAGAGAGAGAGAGAGAGAGAGAGAGAGAGAGAGAGAGAGAGAGAGAGAGAGAGAGAGAGGGGGAGAGAGAACGGAAGGGAACATGACGCAAAGAGAAGCAAATTTTATACAAATTAGACGGCCATACCCTTCCGACGAGATTGCCCTCGTTTGGCTTTCAGTCGAGGCCTTGCTGCCTCGCTAAGATTTCACCAGGATACTTTGCAAATTAAGTCCTTACTGAAGTGAACATCGGCTGCGCTCGAGTACATTCAGAGGAAACATCCCTCTCTTCCTTTCGGCTTTTCGTGCGTAATCAACTATTGCCGCGCTTAACGAGAGCAAGTGAAACAACTGCGATTTATTTGCAACTTTTCTCCAGAATTTTCTAGATATTTGTCTGGTCCCTGACCTTTCTTGTATTAAGTAAGAAAGCTGTCTGAGAGTACAGTTTTTTTCGTTTGTTTTAATATTATATTATTATTTAAATAATTTTATTATATTATATATTATTATCTTTTTAATATACATTTTTATTATACATTATATATATATATATTTTAGTAATTATTTTAAATAATAATAAGTAGATACAGTTTATTACTTAATATGTTTAAAATTATAAATTCTCTCTTCACAGCGCATTTCTCATAATAAATAAATTAATCTTTAAACATATTTTAAACTACATTAATTAATTATATTACGAGTACATTAAATGTCACAGTAAAATATATAACCGTGAATTGTTTAATTTATTAATGATGAAGATTAAATTGTAGCAATTGGACAGTTTTAATATATTAAATAAAATATAATTTTATAAATAAATACAAAATACTTTCTTTTGTAGAGAGAAATTTAATAATTGATTGAGATTTGTGTTTCCTTTGTAGCGGAATTACAAAATACAAAACGAGTCCTATAATAAATTTTAATTGCGGTATAATTTATTTTTAATCTGCTTCGAAAATTATTGCAAATTCTGGACTTGTGATTTATACATATTTATGTTAATATACAGTTTCATTCTTGAAGAAATTACGCGGATATTTTTAGCAATTGCGTTCACCAAATGTCAGAGATATTGCGGTATTAGACTATTTAAAAATATCTATAACTGTCTCAGATTGAACATTTCATATCTCTAATCTCGCTTATCTCCTAATACTTTTCGCCTTCCCTAAATTTATGAAATAAAAAATTAACTTTCAACGGCACATTCGAATCATTTACGTTTATGTCGGAAAAATCACAGGTTTTACTACTTGAAAATATTAGTAATCGTTCAAGATTGAATATTTCATATTTCTAATCACGCTTATTTCCTAATACTTCCAGCCTTGCTTAAATTTATAAAATAAAAAATTAACTACCAACAGCACATTCGAATCATTTACGTTTATGTCGGAAAAATCACAGGTTCTACTACTTGAAAATATTACTAATTGTTCAAGATTGAATATTTCATATCATAATCACGCTTATTTTTTAATACTTCTGGCTTTGTTTAAATTTGCGAAATCGAAAATTAACTTTCAACGGTACATCCGAATCATTAAAGGGAAAAATTTTCCGAGCTTCAAAATTTCTTCCCCAAGTTGCGGCGCACGTCCTTCGATGTTAGGGCGCCTTAGGCACCCTAACACGCTCGTACGATCGGATTAACTGGAGATTTTCTGCTTCTACTTCCGTAACGCGCCGTTTTCTCGCGAGATATGAAATTATCGAAGTTGGAAAGTAAAGCCGGAAGATGCGCTCCTTCATCGTGGAAACTTCCGTTGCTCGAAACGTCGTTTAAACTTTCCGATTGCCGTTTACGAGCACTCGAGCCCTTCGCAGTCAGCGTTCCTCTCGATCTTTCGTAAATACTGCGTACAACACAGAGATTCTTATCGCGCTTGCCATTAGTTAATAGAAGTCAAACATAACTAATGATTTATATATATTCGACGACAAAGTTTCATCAAATTATTTAGCGCTTTTTCTGCAGCACAATGCAAACATTGCATGCAATATGCACATAGATGCATGTTGAAAGCGCGAATCCACGAAGTACATGAAAGGATTTGAAAGCCTTTCGCTCCTTTCTTTATTCAAAGGGATTAAGCTCTCTCGAAAACGTCGCGCATAGAGCTTTTTGCGAAAACGCAACGCAGTATGTTATTCTAGTATCCTTTTTCCTCTTTCGTTTTCTGTACTAATAGCTGCTTCTAAATGTAATAGATTCAAGAATTCAAAAATTCAACATCCAAGGATTTGTGAATTTCAAGCTTTGAAGATTCAAAGATCTTTGGATGCTACGAATCAATATATCATTTTGGCTAGAAATCAGTAACAGTCGCAAATACCAAAAAGAACGCACTATAAATAAAAATATTGACGACACAAAAGCGCGACAAAAATAAAGAAAAGAAGGATTCAAGGATCTAAGAATCTGTGAAAATAAAAAAGAACAGATAAAAATTAACGCAAAAGTAAAAGATATCAAAATCTGTGTTTATGTAAAAGAAAACCTAAAATTACAAAAATTAGTAAATAAAATAATCAGAATCAATATTAAACAAATCAAATAAAAATTAATTAAATAGAAAAAAACATACAAAAAGTTGTTGGAATAAAGCAAAATGTTTATATTTACATAGAATACATCAAATATATTGTTTGTTTTCGCATTTAATATTTTGTTTCATTTTGTCATTGTGAATGCAATAAAGGCTCAAAATTCTTTATGCAAAAATTCATTAATTTTTCTAAATCGGCTTTAAATTCTTTGTACCGTAAATCGGCTCTTTCGAAATGACATCAATATTAACCTTCGTTATCAATATCGAACCTCGACCGATGCCTACATCCGTGTCTCGATATGCGACGTTCCGCAGCTGTCGCGCTATAATCATTCGAAGTGTGAAATTACCGCAGAATCGATATCGGAGTTGGATGCGTTTTTGTTCGAATAGAGAGAGAGATATTTGGCGAGCACACAAGAAAATATCGAGCGAGCGATATGTTGCTCGATTTGCGATTGACAAACGTCACTTGAAAGCTTGATGTAAAATTAACACATCAGTTATAAAATAATAATAATAATAATTATTATTATTATTATTAGAAAACATTTTATATTTTAAATATTATAATTATAATTACACTTTGATTTAAATAAAAATTTTATTCAAAAATTAGAATTTTATTTTTGATTTAAATTAAAATTTAATTCCAATTTTTTAGAGTTATTATATATAATTCAAATTACGATTTTAATTTCGCTGAAAATTATTCTTTAAATTTATTTAAATTTCTATTGCAGAGTATTATTTCACGAGATCGTCGATTTCCCATTATAAGATTTATATAAAATTTCTCCGACGTCTCGTATATATTTGAAATCGAGATTGCGTTAATGAAAGAAGGGCGGACGCTTTATTAGCGCATAATTGAGAAAAATCGACATTCGTTAACGAGGAAAGAGACGAGACCTCGTTCCATCGACCGAAAAGCGTAATAAAACTCGACGTAACGTGCAAAGAGTTGGGATTTCTGATGGAGTCGGGACTATATCAATTCTCAGTTTCCAAAAGAAAAGTAACGAGTGTATGAGAGAAAGATGAAGAGAGATATCTGTGAGAAATATTCTCGGGGCAGCAAAAAGGAGAAAAAATTAAATTAAGAACGTAAAACTTTTTCTTTATCATTTTACAAATTAAATGTAGATACACTTATATAATCAATCAAATTTTCTAAATAACTTTCCATATTTAAATTTAACTTAACGCTTTTCACGAACATCTCTCATTAAATTTAATTTTCCTAATAGATCTCTGTTAAATTACTCCGGCAAAAATTTATTGCAAATTTACTTCAGGGAGAAAATAAATGTTGTACACAAATTTGCCTTCTCAAAGCGATCGATTATTCCTTCCCTCGGCAACGCCTAGTCCCGGCACTGGTGAATCGCGAAAACTTCGGCGAAACTCGCTCGTCGGAAATTCGGTTTCATCCGGGCAATTACCATTCGCAGAGGTATTGTTCTTCCAGCTGGGACGGGCGGACAATACGACGGATTAGCCCGATGGCGAAACAGACTTGGGCCGAAATTAGGACGAGCTTACAACGCGCTTATTACGATACGATTCTCGTTCTCGGCAATCGGCCGCGTTTCATTCTCCTTATCCCGTCGCTAATTTACATCGCTTTAATCGTGCGTTCGATATATATATATATATATATATATATATATATATATATATATATTCGCGATATCAATTTATCAAAGTGCAATGTTCAAGTATAGATTTGTTTGGTATCATGGTAATTTGCAGATGCGTATTACCCTCTCTACCTCTCGAGGTGTGTACAAGTTTAAAAGCAATAAAAATATTGTAAAATAATATGTCTACAAAATAAAATATATATGTTGTAAATTAATAATATCATTTAATATATAAATTAAAAATACTATAAATTTTAATTCAGAGAATTAAAGCACATAAAAATTAATTCTTTAATAAATGTAATTTAATAAAAATTATCATTTTTAACAACGTTACTTTTATTTTTAAAATCCTTGCCAAATTTATATTAGAGGATATTTTAAATAGATCCTATTTTATTTTTAATTGCTTGTTAATCAATTATATTAAAATTTAATTTAATTTAATTTTAATAGCGTTTGAATATTAATAAAAGTTAAATATTAATAGTCTTTAAAAGCGCTATTTCTAATATTTAAACTTTTTTATATTACACGATTTTCGATTTTCATCAGCAACGCACGGCGTGCATCGAGATAACCAGACGACATCACGGAAAAGAGGCAACAATAAACTTCGATACTTTCGAGTAATCGACTTTACATGCCTTTTTTAAAAGCGGAACTTATCCAAAGTGGCGTAAGGTAATCCTATTTCTGATTATAAAAGTTTGCTGAAGTGAGCCCGGCACAACACAATGCCACCGTTACTTTAAAAGTTCGATGAAAATTCCTCTTCCCATTTAAGGATTAAAGTATCGGAACTGCTGCTGAAGGATCGATTTAACCCTTAGGACAGAGTCTTCTGCAGTTATCGTAATGTTATTCTTGGGCGGCATACTTTAACAAGTGGATGCAATTTGAAAGCATTGTTGCAATATAATTTAAGATATAAATTTAAAATTAATTTAAAAATAATTATAAAAAGAGATTATTAGAAATATATATATATGCTTCTAATAATCTCTTTTTATAATTATCTTTAAATTAATTTTAAATTTATATCTTAAATTATATTGCAACAATGCTTTATTTAATAATTATTAAATAAAATTTTTCAAATTTATATATATATATATATATATAAATTTGAAAAATTTTATTTAATAATTTGCAGTTAATTTATATTAACAATATACTGGTATATGACAATAACATCTATGTCATATTTTTAATAAATTAATTAAATCAACCAAAAGAGAGAAAAAATAATACATGCATGAATTAATTAATCCTGTATTATGCAGTCTTTTAAATTTGCGATTATAACACTTGTTACACTTGTTATGTTAATAGTAATATAATTAAACTTTGAATACATTATTTTTTGTGGATCCCACTTCCAGAAAAAAGCGCGCTAGATTACATTTAATTTATATGTAAATTTTAAGTTGGCGTGAATTAATATAATTTTCATTACTAATAATTATGATTTAACTTAATTTAAGCAGAGGCTTGAAAGGTGGGTTAGAGTAAGTTAATTTAATTCTAATTTTATTTGTGAATATTTAACTGTCTATCTAAGAGATGAATTTTGATGGAAAGATATACATATATATATTTAATATATATTTATATTTAATTTATAATTATAATAACCCTCCCCTTCTGCATATGTTTCATATTTAATGTGTATAAAGATTTGAAAATCCCCGTAACATATTAAATTATCTAATTAGAAATTCCATTAACGCTGCGCGCGGATTTTCGACGGTCCGACGTAATTCTCTTAACCGTCGCTACCACTTGCTATTTAACAATTAAAAGCTACTGTAAACTAATAATAATTAAAAGTAAATGTCAGCAACATGCGGTTAAAACAATCTTGATGCAATTTAATTATAAGATTGACTTATTGTTAGGGAAATATGAGAAGAGGCGTAAAAGTAAAATTTCTCTTAGTTAGAAAATTAAGATATTTAAAAAGAAAAACTCTAGATGCATCGTAAAATAAATACTTTTTCCCAGCTTCCATGGCGGCGTACCCTGTACATTAGGTGGAGCAGAAGAACATTTGCAGAATTACTCGTCAAGCTTGGCGGGTCTTTAATTGCTAAGGTAATTAATTGTCTGTGCCCGGGAGTTTCGCAAACAGAGCAACGCAAAGGCTCGTCTGTCGTCATCTTCCGCCTAGCCTTATTGTCCGTCATTAAGTTAAAAGGTAGCAAAGCGACAGCTTCCAGCATTCATATGTGCAACAACGGATGTAACAACAGTGCAAAACCTCCGTTTCCTAAGCGTTGCTTATCTATGCACTTCGTAAATACGATTGTTACGTTTACAAAATCTCCCGCGCAGTACGTAAAGATCTATGTGACAAGTCTTTGCTTTTATAATAAAATGAAATAACAACGGCGTAATTAAAACGTACGAATTACATAAAGCAAAGAATAAACAAGTAATTAGAACATTCTTAAATATATATATATTTTTGTCAAAAAGTAAAATATATAATCTTGTTCTATTAATACGCTCATAATCAGAAAAGATATAACTAAAGCGAATTAAATTTTCATAATACCGTGCTTTTCGGATAAGAGGAATATAAACCAAAAAAATATCCTCTTGTAATATTACGTTATCTTTAGATATGTAACGTAGATAGGATAAAATAGCTTATATTTGTTTGAAGGGTTTTCCCAAGGATAACGATTTGATATCAGCCCTTATAAAATATTTAGAATGATTTAAAAGGAGGCCTTTTCATCTCAACTTTTAGTAGATGAAGATCAACATCAAACACAATTATAAATCTAAAAAGAAAAATGCATTCTTCTTTCTGGATATTACGCCTCAATTTTTCTATTCTTTTTTAAACATTTAGATATCTTTATATCGTATCAATATAATCTAATATTAATATATCCAATAAAAAAAAAGAATATCTATTGTAATACGCTGATATTTCGTTTAGGTGACAAAGAGAAAGAAATATATTAACATCACATTGCTACATTGCTAGGGATAGAGACGATAGAGAGGGTTGTGATACAAGGGCTCGAGGATTGATCAGAGGACTGGCATGACATTTATCTAGGAGGCTCCATCGTCCCCTGGAATTATCATATTTTTGCATAATGGAATCAAGCGAGAAGCGCGCGCCCGTCGCTGTGTACGTACGTATGCGTGCGCGCGTAGTTGTGCGGCTTGACACATCTAGGGTGGCCGAAAATAACGCGACCTGCCGTAAAACAAGGTTACGGTCGTGCGACGGGATTTCATCCGTAAAATTATACGACGCTCAAATTTTCCACGAGGCTTCGGAAGTGGTAAAAAGGTGACAACTATGCGTCATGAAGAAGCTTTTATTCTTTCTTTGTAGGTTCGTGGAAATAAAATAAAAGCCAAGATTGGAGTTGTTAAAAACGCGATTACATCGAAGTAAGAAAACTCAATTTTATATTAAGTTAACATCATCTATCAATATTGTTGTGGATGTAAAACGAGAGAAATATTAATAGAAAATAACAGGAGAATAAGAATGGAGAAAGAAAAGATAATTTGTGAGGCAATTTCTTTAAAAAATTTCACTATACAAAAGAGCTATTTTAGCTGCGCTATAAAGAATACATATTTCTTCACATTTTGATTGATAGATGAAAGTTTTCCTGTTTTCTTAGCATAGGGAGCAAGAGAAGTTAGTAAGGGAAAGAGAGTGAAAAGATGTGGTCTAGCAAAGTGCGGATGTAAACGGATCTGACTTGCATTTGTTTGCTCACGTTGCAATCTAGGAACGTTATCGAACCACGCTTCGAATGCAAACATCGGTTCCCACGGGAACATAATGGAATTATTTATTACGTGTAAACAAGCCGTATGCGAACAACTTTTGCCACTCGTTCCGCTGAGGCTAAACCATCCCCCGGCTGAGTAAACAGAACCGATCGCGAAGAAACGTCCCCCCGAGACTCTGATTCCTTCAAATTTTTCATCATGACACGTCAAAAAACTAGGATTGCAAAATGTGTTTTCGGATATGAAAAATTCTACGATTTCCAAGATTTTAAACGATACACTGGAAACGATAAAAACAGAAAAGTTACAAATAATTTGTAATAAAATAAAATTTATTTTTAAATAACTCTCTTTCTTATACTTTTAATTTAATAATATATATAATTTTGACTTTTCATAATAATGCCAATCTTTTCTTATTATTAATATGCATTTTATCTCTTTTATTTGTCTTTAAATTAAGCGGATAATTCCTCTTTGTTATTATAGTAAATAACTTTTGTGATAGATTTAAACCACATGTTCACGTATACGATACACATACGCGTAAACGCGAACAACATTTCGCTAAACTCTGATTTAATCGCAACTGTACTTTCGTGATTAGAGGGACAAAATTGCGTTGGGTAAAGCATTTGCTGGGTGAAAATAGAGGAATCATTAGTTATGTCGAGCGACAAAATGGTGCGCTGGCTGTTTTCCGCTCTGGTTCGAGAGTCAAGATGGGTCAAAAAAGTAACGCGGGTAACGCGGCAAAAAATTGCTCTTTGGAAATTGCTTTACAATTTACATCCCTGTAAAAGTGCACGCTCTTCCTAAAGGCATCAGTGATGTTTTATTGTACAGCGTCCATATTTTTGCATCTTCAAATATCGCGCACCACCGATATCTATTGCAAAAAATTAATATTAATTATAAAATACGCGTTAATAATAATTATAAAATACGCGAGAAGATAGCATTAATATTTGTTTTTTAAAGATCTATCTCTTTTATTTGTTTAAAATTATTTTTATCAGAATTATACGCGTATTATTTGCGTATAAATGTAAGTAAGATTAATTGTGTATTTTTGAATTGACGGAGAGAGGATGATTTAAATATAGTGTATGTGTAATAAATTATACCGCGACTAATGCCAATTATATGAAGAGGTTCGAGAGTAATGAAAAATAGCGCGCTGAATTTACGGCGCGATTTCGATTGCCGCCGATGCGCATCCGCGCGTACAAACCGACGTGTATACACGATGCAACATGATGAATGCGCTATCAATGCATTATGCAATCGGACGAAATATTCATGATAGGCGCTCTCCGTCATTCGTTCAATGAAGAATTAATATAACGTGAATGTTTATCTATATTCTAGCATCGCGCATCTAATGCAAGACGCATTCGTTTTTGTTAATCGTTCAGCATGTCTGTTAATGCAAATTTTTTCCAGCGAGAAAAAGAAATTCATTTGACTTAAAAATTATTTTCGTAAAATTCGCAAAAAAAAAAAATTAATAAAAGTAGGTATTTCAAGTCGCAAAATTAAATAGTAGAAATAAAATTTTTGACAAAGTGTCAAAATATTAAATAAAATAAAAATTAATAAATATTAATAAAATATTCCTTTATATAATTTATATAATAAATAAATGAATATATATTAATAAAATTTTGTTATAAATTTTTCTTAGCATCACGAGAAACACAGGATGTCATACATTATTATAATGACGGAGTTCTTAGTGGGTTTGTTGAGGAACATTTAGCGTGTCGCGTCAGCGCGTTAGGAACAAGGAAGATGCGCGTGTTCCTTGAATTCTCTGTCTGCTATATTCTCGGGGAAATACACTGCGAGAATTTCGTCGCGCGACGCGACGTATGAGAATTATTTGTCAGCTCGGCTTTTCCGCGCTTCTCGCGGAAAGGTGAAGCGTCCCGGTGTATTTATATTCTCGACGGCGCTGCAAATACACCCCGGGCGCGCTTGTTATCAGAATTTATTATAAAACGCATGGCACCCCATGTTAACTGCGCGTCCGCATTAAATGCGAACCAGTCCGAGCACATGTTTTTGACAATAAAACAATGTTTGCGCACACTAGTAATAATTTATTATCCGTTTCAATGATAAAGCTTCTAAATTTTACCATTCATTCGGAAAAGAGAGAAAGATTCTTAAAAATAAATATGAGAAAGCAATTTTACGAGCCATATAATCGACAAAAAATTTTCACGGATCTCGGGACGAAAAAAAGCGTTTAAAAATTGAAAGAATTAAAAAAAATTGATTTGCAACAGAGATTCATCGTCGGATTTATTTCGCTCATTATTTTAAAGCATAAGTCAAATTTCGAGGAATTATTCACGGAAACCTCTACGCTTATTTTAAGTACGTCATCAGAATATATTGAAGATTACATTATTATAAGATTAGTATCTCATATATTGATAAGAGCCATTTACAGTGCGCGCGTTTTTGCGAAATCTCTTTCTTTTCCTCCCTTCAGCTGCCACATCTGCGGAGGTCGCAGGGAACGCGGTCCCCTTAAATTCTCATGCTCGGCGAGACGTTTTTCTCGGACGCGAGCGGAGAGTCGGGGGAAAGAGGAAAAGGGAAAAGAATCGCGCGGTGCCGCGGGCAAACAAAACGGGGAAACTGCATGAAAAACAGGCTGTCGCTTCTCGCTGTACGTGGTCGCGGTTTCCGGCGATCCTGCAGCCGCTCTCCTAGCGAAGAATGCGAAAATAGCAGACACGAGGGTACGAAATAAAAAGGACAAAAAAAAAAAGAAAAGAAAAGAAGATAGGGAGAGGTGCCGCAACAAATGCGCCGAGTCCGACGTGAAAGGGTGCGCGCTTTCATCCTCTCTCCGGCTCTTCATCTTCCTCTCTGTCGTCCCATTATTTTCATTGATTGTGTATACGTGCCGGAAAGATACGTTTAATAAATGCACAATACTCATCTTATATAGATTAAGTATAAATAAATAAAATAAATATTACGATATATGAATTATATAAATATAATAAATTATCATGTAAATTATTAAATGTTTCTTAATCTCTCAAATATAAACAATAGTAATAGTAAATAAAATAAATATAACATGTATATTATAATGATAAATAATAAATTTAAATATTAATATATAATTATTTTATTAATTTATATTTTTAAAAGCTTTAAAAAAGTTCATACATACAATGCTAACAATAAGCATCTGTCAAATTTATTAAATTATTATAAAAATAAATTTCATATACTTTCCTACTTTTTAATAAAGTTCATAATTAATTCGATTCTATCTAGCGGGCTTTGTTTTATCTCAAAAACTTTCTCTTTTATTTCATTATACATCTTTTCTTCCTGTCTATCTTTCCATTTATTCTTTTCTGGATGCCAATGAGAAATGCCCCGCGGCGCGAGATAGATATACCGAGTGGCGCAAATATATGAGGGGAATTATGTGTTGCGCATGGGGGTGGCAACGTCTCTTCCGGTAGCCGACGGCGCGAAATATTAATGAGAACGTATTCTGCTGAGACTTACACATCTCGCAGCTGCGAAGTATCCCAGATGCTCGCCTCGATGCACTTTGTGTGTGTACCGTCGCGCCTTTTTTTTATTCTTGTCGAATTTATGGGTAGTGTTTTTGCAAGGGGAGTTGAATATGTGTTTTTCATGAAAGTGTCAAGGGCTCGAAAACACGAAGGTTTTACAATTCAAAGATCCCTGAAGTTAGACGAGAAAATTGAAAAAACGCAAGGCAAACGAAGGAGGATGCATAAATTGAAATATTATTTAAAATTATTAGATTAAAATTAAAATGACATTTTTAATCTACGTTATAGAAAAACTGGAAATATTTGAGTTGTATTTTACGCGAGTAGAAATTTTATATTACCTTTCTCTCGCGCTGTTCTTAATCAGATATCTTTTTGATTTAAGCATCCCGTTCATATTTTTTTTTCTTGCTAGTCCTGCATTCCTCTATTCTGCACCTTCCGGTGTCGCAATCTTGCTCTTTACCCGGGTATGAAATATTTTCGCAATTTTTTCTCGACCACCCGACGCTTTGCCGCTTCTTATCTCTCGTAGTGTCCTGCAAGGAAAAAGAATTCATCCGCCCCTAAACGATTTTACGATACGCTGCACGGAAGCGCCGAGTTTACAAAGGATATGCATACGAATGTGTTGCAAGAAGGATCTTTTGGCAAACACATTTGAGGATCAAAGGTCGCAAAGGTTGCAAACTACATAGACGAAATGTACTTTGTTCTACGTGAATCCAGACATTCAAATATCAGACCATGTAAAAGCCACTGTTAACAAGAGATTCGCGATGTCGCAGAATCTGAGATTCAACGTGACTCAAAAAAAAAAAATTTGAGAATTAGTACAATAATATTAAGATTTATATTAAATTTTTTGAAACATAAAAGATTTATTTTTAATAAAATTACATAAAAATGTAAATGTTGAAAAAGATTTCGTAATTTAAAATATAAGAATTGACTGGCTATTGCTGTTGACTGATATAATTCTTTCGCGACTACATGCGGATATCATGAACTGGAGTTTTTCCTGTCTTTTTCCTTTCTATGAAGAAGAATGCCGGCTGTTTCGCTGCCATTGTGCTGTACAAATTTTTATATTAAATTTTCATCCACGAAGTACGATGTATGAAACTTCCTAAAGTGGCCAATGTGTCCTTTATTGCGTTACATAGGTGAAATGCTGACATGGCATATGACATGTTTAATATTTGCTCAAATGCCTTCCCGATATTTATTCCGCGCGGATAAAATGAAAATTTTTAAACAACAAGATATGCAATTACGTAATTTAAACAGTGATCTCGATTGCAACAACTGAAGTAATTTGATCTCCATTTTGAAACAACTCTTGTAAAAAAAAAATTAATAATAAAGAAAGCTTTTAAATATAATATAAATATAATAAATAAATTTTAAAGTAGAAATTAAAAAAATTAAATGCACTAAAATAAAATATAAAATAAATATCACATAAGAAATAATAATAATAACTATACAACAAATAATTGTAAAAATAATAATAATGGTATTTACGTTGCACAAGAAATATGATAGAGTAAATTAATTATTATGTTAATCAAAAATTCTCCAACGCCAAAGTTTACATGGATAATATTTTCAAAAGATTTCATCCCGTTGTGTGTGCGGTCTTTGCCCTTTGCTTATCGTGTACCCAGTGTACTTTACCAACCATTCGTTATACTTGCACGCAAACACGAGACATTTATCCCCTCGCTGCGTTAATCCTTTCACTATTTATTCAGAGAAAAATCTCAATTTTGCCCGAGCGAGTAAGTTAGTTTTTCTTTAACTAAATTTTTGAAATGTTTTCATCATGTAGGATTATTTCAAACTTAATTATTCAACTTAAAATTTCACGGTAAAATTTAATCTGTGCTTATTTCTTTTTTACTTTAGTCTGACTTTATATTTTTAGTATGAACTTATATATTAAGAAGAACTTGTAAGACTTCCGTTTGATTAATTTTCCGAGATAATATTGAGAATTGACATGCAATGTAACAATGCGACCACAAAGGTTTTACTTGTCGAAAATGACAGGTTTGGACGAAGAGTTAATAAAAGCGCAGTAGTCTCTCGTCGACAGGATGGAATCTATCACGCAATTCGGACTTTGTGTTACAGAAGCTTGCAAGTACATGTAACTGAATGTAACTCCGGCTATTCGTCCACGTCAGCCGCCGAAACCAATCTCGTTAAGCTCGTATTGTGCGGCGCGGAAACACGTGGGTCCTTTTGAAACTCTTTGAAAACGGTGAAAAATATTTTTATAGATGAAAGTGCGACGACAAAGACATTTTTTTTTTTAGTTGTACAAACACGACTTGCAATATTTGAATTTAGAAACAAATTAACAAGAAGGCTTTCAAAATTTTTATGGAAATACAATCAATGCGAGAATCCGAGGGGAAAGGGAGAGGGACATTGTAATTTCAAGGAAATTCAAGAGTTTGTGTTTAAAAAATTAATATACTCCTAGGATGTTTTAAAATTCATAAAAATTTGAACATAATCCGTAAAAATTGCAAAAATCAGACTTTGATAAGTCTCAACTAAATACTCTTCAAAAGTTCTGCGATTACGTTCTGCTCAGACTTTTAAATTTCCATCTCGCTCTGGATCTTCGTTAGACCTCCTTACGAAGTACGAAATCCTTGGTATTCCAAAACTCCCAGGGCTCTCCCATCGGCATTCGAAGCTCGGAGGGAGGGGAACCTTGCTATTGTTATCCCTGAGCGTATGCAGACGCATTCTTCGTCCTGCCGCACGATCTCTGCATTATCGTTCTTAAGTCGCGCTTTCTTATCCTTTCACCTGCCGTCTCGGTCCTACACTTTTTTCAACTTCTTTCGCAGGCCTATATACACGCATACACGTACGCACCATATACGCACGTCTTATGGGAATACCGCGGAGAATATTAGAATACGAGAACGGCAGGATATATGGAAAGGACGAGGGTGAGGTTTCAATATCGTGCGAACTTTTCAATCTGTCGTCACGATTGCGTCGATTCCCAACTCGCCGTCGTCTTGCCAAAGTCAGCAATCATGATATTCTGGTTTATCGAACGCGTGTCTTTCTACGATGGTACAATAGTTTGTATTAAAATTCGTACTGTATACTATTTTAATCTGACACGATATAAGCAATAATCATCTTTTCATCAAATTTAAAATCCCATACAGAGCAATCCGCGAGTTTCTCGAAAAGTTACTTCATGATCGATCAGCAATAGTGATCTGCAATGAGAGGGAAGAAATCGAAGACACAAGTTCCATCAGTCGGAATTCCGGAATTTCAGAAGAGAGAACGAAATAGGAAGATAGAGAGAGAGAGAGAGAGAGAGAGAGAGGGAGTGAAGAGGATAGGTAGTAAAATAGATAGAGTGAATTCCACGAGGACGATTCATCCTAAAGTTGGTCTTTCGGTCGCGCCGCTTGTTGGGCTCTCCCCCACCCCCTCCTTGCCACCGGCGCAAAGTTGCAAACTGACCTCAAAATAGGGTTGTAGCACTATGGAAGTTACGCTCGCGCTCCCGCCGCTCCTCTCCCCGCGCCGTTCTCACTCGCAATGATACCCCACAACCGACGAGTTCGACGCGCCAAGTTTCGAGATAAATCGCATGTTCGGACGTTCCGCCTCGCGGCCCGCGGCGTTATATTACTTGCTGAACTTTCCTCTTGCCCGCTTCTTACCTCACGCCGGGAAAAAGCCGACCGGCCAGACAGCTTCCGCAAGATGGACGCCAACTGCCGCTTAACGACGTTCCGATACAACCGACCCCGCGTGTCGTATCTCCCTTCCTCTCTCCCCTCTCTGTCGTCAAAACCCCCGCAACTCTTCATCCCGCTCGGAAAAAGGGTAGAGAACTTGCAGTCCTTTCCGTTGCTTGAAATGTCAGAATCGATGGACGACAGTGTTATCGAGAGGGCGTCCTTTTTATTCTCGAGTTGTCAGATGGAGAATACTTTTGCGGTTCATAAACACGATATCAATGATATTTTTTTTTTAACGAACATCATTTAGATGTGTAATGTGTGTGTTAAGTCGGAAACATTTATTTCTACCAAATTATTTCAATCAAATAATTTTTAGGATATTAATGGAGGACCAGAAGTATTTTCTAAAACTCAGTGAAAGCATCAAATTTTTTTTACCTCAAAACATATATTCAGAAAACTGAGAGCTCTCAATGCGAATACGAGCAAATCCTCTTTTCGTGTCCGCCTTCTGGCGTCTAACTGGTTGGCTAGCTTTGTATTATTGTCAAAAGAATTCACAAAAGAAAAGATCCCAGACGAGCTGAGTCGTCTTAAAATTTTGTGATGCAACGAAAATCGAATTCTACAAAATCTAATACTTTTCGTTGCGCGTGTAAAAATTTGCTCGATGTACAAAATTTATGGTATTCTGCTTTATTATGTATACAAATGTTCTAAATATTTTTTTTATCTCAAAATGCTTGGATCGAGTAGATTGGTATAAAATTTAAATGTGTGTAAAGGGTATTAGAAAAATATGCGCTACGTCATATCGCGATCGAATAAAATGTCTGCTTGTTTCATGCAGATTGAATAAATTTATCGCGTGTTTCAATTTTTACATAATGGCAAACAAATTCGGAGACTCGACAATTCATGTTCACTATTAGTTTTGTTTCGCACCTCGAGATATTTACATCACGTGCCAAAGAGGGATGTAGGAACGTCGGCATAATGATGAATGAATCGTCAGGACTCGCAAGACTTCTGATGCTCATCGGGGAAAGAAAAGTGGTCAGGTTGTCGCGAAGAATGGTCCGACGAAGACTGATGAGAACGAAGCCACGAGAAGGGTGGAGCCCAAGAGTAAGGGATGAGAACGACGGTAAAAGAGATGAGACGGGAATTAAGTAGGCAACGAGGAGGGAAAAAGGGGAAGAGGAAGAGAGAAAGTGTCTCGGCTTTCCCCTCTTTAATATTTCTCCGGCCATCTTGCATAGAATATCGCTTAGTTGCAATCTGCATTATTTTTCCCTCTAGTTCCAACTCTTCGTCATTTCCTTAGTCATTACGCCGCTTGATCATCTCACGTCCAGGTGCACGAAACTTCTAACGTAATTTTTGTGCACTTTAATAAAAGACATTGAAATAATTTTTTTTTAATTTTTATCACATTGAGTTTGATTTAATGATTTTTTTTTTTAATTTGCCCTAATAGATTTTGAAATATACAAATTTACATTGTATTCCAATCAATGAAATATTCAAGTTTCTACAAAAACATATTAAAAAATTTAAAAAAATATATTAGTAGACTTATATATAGATTTTTATTTAAATTTTTAAAAATAAATTTAAAAAATTAAAAATTAAAGTATTAAACTAAAACTAAGATTAGATTAAAATTAAAATTGAAAATTAAAAGCAAAATATTCTCTAACATATAAATTTCTCTTTCATATATTTTGTATGTTACAATATCTGAAATTTACAAAAAACTGAAAATCTCTACAGAGGAATTGAATTCTTTTTTATTGAATTAACGTATTGGCTATGTCGCAAAAATTTAAACTCCCATTTAAAATGATATCTTTTGTTTGCCATCGTGCTACTGAACGACAATATTCCCGTGAATTCGCAAGGTAAAATCACGCTTAATTTGTTATGCAACGTTATTTATGCCCATGTCGCGAGTGAGAGCGTCATGTCAAGCGGCAATATTTAATTTTCCCATTTTGCCGCGTAATTACGCCCGCGTTTTCCTTCGAATACGCACGCTTGTTGTGAAATAGGTTGTTCATTAAATTACTTCGACAATATCTAACAAATGTTAAATAACTATGGATCAGCAGCACTAATATATTCGCCAAATATTTTTCTCGCCAAATTTTAGAAACTATTTCGCAAATTTACAAAGTTGCATTGTTTCAATGCTTTCAATTAAATGTAAATGCTCTTCTGCTTTATGTAACATATTTACGTATGCATTATATTATGTATTATATAAATTATATAATTAAGAAATAAATTAATATAAAATATAAATATAGAGAAATATATCACGCACGTACCCACATAAAAAAATTATAAATTTTATTTCCTCACTTTCATACGGCGTGAGCTTTGCGCGAAAGAGCACCGGTTGTCCGCTGCCGCTCGATCGATCATTCCTTAATCAATTTAAAAAGCAATTACACGCTCGTTAAGACCAGAGAAAAATGAATTGGCCAACGTTTTCGTCATCGGAATAGCCGTCGAAGTATTGCCACTCACATGCCGGCTGAAATATTAGAAAATAGAAAACTATAAGCGAGCATCTTTCATCGGTTGCTTCTTTTTTTATTCTTTTTTAATAATTCGTTCGTCGACCCGCTTTCGAGATTGTCGAGGAAAATTTATGAGCCGCGAAAAAACAAGCCAAGACGTGCATAATGTACGATCAACGTTCGCTTATGAATATGTAGAGAAGGTATGCGGAGAAAAGTCATCCTCGTACGATGCTTTTGCGTTGACATTTGCTTATCGTAACAAAAGCATAAAAAGAACTTTCCTAGTGTTATACATATCCGTATGTTTAATATCCTTTAAAATAAAAAGGTTAAATATCCTTTTTTAAGAAAATAATATAAAAAGTATAGACAATATAACATATAGATGATATAATTAATAGCATAATAACGATAAAGAAACGGATAAAACAAAAAAAAAAAAAAGAGTGGACGCGGCATAATTTAAGTTAAATAGGCAAGATAAGAAGCGAGAGTGCACTGATCTTTTTATAATTCCATAACGACGGCGCGACGTTAATGGGGAACAGTTTTCCTCTCGGCGGGCAAGCTGTTGCCGCGATGGCTGGTTTTCGAGCGATCGAACTTGAACCGCAGTCGAAAACGACGAGCGCGAGCGCCGGCAGCTTAACGAGGGGCTCGTCCTCGAGATTTTAATTTCCGACCGACATCCGCTTCCATTTGTCTTGGCCTTAATCGAGGGGGACGACCAACAGATATATTCCCGGAACGCGTATTTGTCGAGAGAGGCAGGACGAATGGAATTGCGAATAAGGCGGGCTCCTAGAATCTAAGGATCGTTACGAGCCAAGGGATATCAATCGAGAAGCGTGTTCAAGGATTCGAAGCGTTCATAATCGCTTGTTCTTGGAGCGGTTTAATAAGTCTGTGTGTGATCAAGTATGCGGCTGCCGCAAAGGATATCTTGCCAGGAATCGAGAAGCTAACTCTAGCCAAAAGTTACTAATTTTCCGATATGTTAAATTTAGAATTTCCAGCTAAAGTTAGAGAATTAGCTTAATATGTAGACAGAGATTTAATTACTGCTATTTAAAAATTAAGAATATTGCGAAAATTCATTGATCTAAGAATAAAGAATTCTATTAAGTCGGTAAATTTATAGAATAAAGGATTATATCATTCGAATAAATAGAAGGAAATTCTAGATTATAGACATTTAAATATTCAAAGAGTATTCTAGATTCGAGATCCTTTCTTTTTATCTCTCTCTTTCTGAATTTTTTTCCTATTTTAATTATAAAGATTATTACGATATAAAGGTTATTGCGAGATGAAATCCAATAACAAATTTTATGAGAATTGTTACAAAGATGATGCAACTATATTTTTGCCATAAATAGACATCTCGTATAAGCAGTATGTTTTTATCACGATGCACGTAGACTCGACTTCTATTTCCTGATTATTCATCCATCCTCGCGATACATCTCCTGGCAATAGCAATGTTGACAGTGACGAGTCGGTAGCATCAGTGGTAATGGAGTAGCCGGATGCAAAAAATATCGAGGAAAACGAAAAAAGAATTGAGAGAGAGAGAGAGAGAGAGAAAGGAGAGAGAGAGAGAAAGAGAGAGAAGAGGGTCGCTGAAAAGAGATGAAACACTTAGAAAGGAGTGAGAGAAAGGTTTAACGATAAGAGTAAAGAAAAGCTTGGCGACGTCATGCTTCCGTAATTGAACTACTTCCGGCTAATTATAAAAACCGCTGACTAGCGCGTACTCGTTAGTTGTTGGAAGATAAAAACTCTCACAAAGCATTGGAATCTGCTGCTCTCCTCTCTCTCTCTCTCTCTCTCTCTTATTCCTGGAACTCTTTGTTTCCATGGCTGGACCAGTCCTCCTTTCTATCCTATCTGCTACATTCGATCCTGTCTTTCTGCCTTTCTCCCGCAAATTTCCGGTAATCGTGGAACGCGAAGAAGCCATTTGCTAAGTTATTATCATCGACGTGATCGGCTAATCTTTGATCCATAGATTAAGGATAGAAATAATAAAAAAATAATACATATATGTCGTATCATATTTTAGATTTTTTTTTTTTATATAATAAACTTTTTTCTGGCATAATTTTTGTGCTCATTTTAATAATATCTTAAATTTAATATTTTGAAATACAAAGTTTTTTACAGTAGAAACCGAGATATTTATATATATATTTATATATATGTAATTTTCTAAATATTATATAATAATTATTCAATTTTTTGTATTTTAATATAAAAATTTACATATGCTAATAAATAATTGGAAAATTATTTTTGTTTTACCAAACTCTTTTATTTGTATTTTTCTGGCAGTATCAATATGACAGCAGTCTTGCTCGCGTACACCGACTTTATTTTCGCGCGCGAAGTAAATTAGCTTAAGAAGACAATATCTCCTGGAGTCACGTAAAATCTGGGAAGGGATTTATCTCCTAACGAGGCTGGACGAAATAAAGGCGAGGAAAAGGCAGAGACACAGAAGAGGGAGATTTTGAGTGAAGGGATGAGAAAGGAGAATACGATCGAAGAGAGCAGAGGGATCAATTTCCCTTTGGTCCTTCGGCCCTTTTGCAGAATCCGTTCTACATATGCATGGTCGAGGACGAGAAACGCGCGCGCACGGCGAGCATACCATAAATTTAATAAGCCGAGTGGTGAGGCTATCTGAATCGAACTACGGTGCAATGCAATAGAAGAGGGATGAGGGAGAGGACGGGGAGGATAAATTCTATTCGTTGCCGGCATACGTGCCTTATGTACATACACATAACACGCGGATGCGACGCCACGTTCCTCTGTGGTTTTGCCCTGCGTACAGCGTCGCGACGCCCTTTTACTAATACACTAGTCGACGATGTACGGACTGCTACCCTAATAGCATACGAGCCGGGATGCGTGTGTGGGGTTACCGGGTCTACATAGGAATGAATACACTATCCCCTCGCGTGTGACTCAACAGAATTCAGTTTGGCCCCATGAAATTTGTCAATTTTTAAAAAACCGCTCATGTGAAGTTGAGTGCTTCCATACGGGAGTCACGCAAGATTCAATTATTTCCATCCTCTCATGCTTGAAAAAAATGCAATATAGTAATATAAATTAAAAAATCAAAATTAAAGAATTTTGAATATTTTCTTTTAATCGAAGAATTATAAAAATAATGAAGAAAAAAAAAGAGAACTTTATTGATTTAAAAATTTAGAAAAATAAATATAATTTTTATTGCATTGTCTTATTATTAATATTAATTATATCAACTTATGATTTCTTTTATATTTAATATTTTAGTCCACTATAATCACTACCATTACCTCATCCTATTTGTCCTGGAATTCCAGAGATGCAGAACAGGTGGCCTATAACGAATAGGTACTGAGTTTAGCAGGCACTATGCTTAACACAATTTAGCATAAGAGCAATTTACACGGCATTATATCCTGGAAGGAACGTATAGTCGACCGATAACCCGACGTTCTCGGCGGGTTATCGCGCGGTAAAGGTTCATAATCAACGAGAACGATCGCATCATAGCGTCCTAATCGGTCTCTGCATAGGCTATACAGGTTGTTTGACGATTAATACCTTAAGGTCGCCATACAGCAACGTCCACCATATTTATCCAGCCGGGCACGGCCAAGATTTGCGCAAGCATCGAGGCGCTCCGGTTTCCGTGTTTGCTTCGAATTCAATTAAACCCAGATTAATCCCAAACGGATCGAGAGCGTAACGACAGAGATATACTCAATCCTCGCTTCCCTCTCCTTCCTGCTCCTTCAACCACGTTCTTCGAGCTGCTTTCTCCTACAGAAAGTTTAGCCTAAACACTGACAAAAAGTTTCCTGAACTTTGAGCGCGAGCGTGTGTGTGTGTGTGTGATCGAAAGTTGAAAAATACGTACGTATTAAATTTTATAAATATAGAATCACGTTATTAAATATCACGTAAAATCACATTAAATACAGATATATAAAATTAAATTAAAAACATGTAATGTTGAATCAAAAAACCGTAACAGCGGCAACGGGCTTTTCATCTCAAAGAATCATATTTCTCTTTGAATCATGTTTTTCAAAGCAAGTTTGCGGGTGTAACATCGGGATGCACGATTTTAAAAGATTTAACACCAGCATTTAAAGCATCAGTACAAGACGACATCCGGCCGCCGTGTTTTTCCGCGGTAGAGGAAGCGCGAAAATAAATTTACAAAGGAGACCGCGCGTCGGAAGTTTCGTTGCATCGTAATGAAACACGGCCTACCGTTCAGGAAATACACCCGGCTCTACGTTTAGAGAATGACGTGCGTGCGTAGGGAATAATAAAGTAGGAGAGGTCGAAAATTTCCGCCAACGTTTAAATTATGTCAGCAGCCACAGTCGTTTCGTCATTTATAGCGTATCCGCGTTTTTTTTTTTCTATCGTGACGACGATAAAAATAAATTCGCACGAGGAAAAACAGTGGCGGTTGATTTTTTTTTTTTTTTCCATTTCGCGCAATGATTAATCGCGCGCGCGCGCGCGCTATATCGGGGCCCTTTCTCGGCTCGTTTCCCCGCGTAATTTTTCCGGAAACGAACGCAGCATCCGCTTTTCCGCGAGATATTTGTTTAAACCTCCCCCGTTCTCTTTCTATGACAGCTATTATTGATTTACCTCATGTCAGTGCCCGATGAACTGTCACGGGAGACTAGATTAAATTTGCCAATTCCATGAAGTAACGTACGAGTACAAATAAATGTGTCAGAGAGAAACCTAAAATCTCCTAATTCAGAATGATAAAAAATAGTAATAAATCACATCAATGCAAGTTGTATGGATGCAGAAAATTAAATGCAGCTTTATGTATAATATATACAATATGATATAAAAAAAGATATTTCTTTCAATAAAATAAATTAAAAAAGCAATTAGCCGCGAATATAGAAATTAATAAAATATTTTAAATTAAAATATTAAGAGAAAAAAGAACAAGTTTGTTAAAAGCAAACAGATGTTTATAAATTATTATCATAAAAATTGGACGATAAAAACGAGCAAAAAACAAGTAAAATAATAAAATATAACATTATATACAATATATACGAGTCGTTTAATATAAATTTACCCCGTGATAAATATTCGATAAATATAAGAAGACATCGCTCGTAAATTTCGATTTAAGCCGGGAATCCGCGAGGCGTTAATCGTTGATGTAAGCGCGCCGCGAGGAATAAACGCGAGGAATATACGTTCGCGGGAGGATGAACGAACAGACGGCCATTCCGCATGGCCGCAGGAGCAATTTGTCAACCGACTTTGCGACACATCCGCCGCGATTTAACGCGGTCGCGTGTAAACATCGCGCGCAGAACATTTGCGCCTGTCTGTCGCGCTCAAAGTTCCGTAATTACGGCACTTCGCCACTCGATGCAGCGTCCGCCTTAAGGTTTCAGATCAGTTATTCCGACAAGCATCTATCAACGCGAAAAAACGGGAGAGAAAAAATTAAATTTCATTTTTTGAGAAAAAATTTTCGTTCGTATAATAATATTGTATGAATGATAATATTATACGTCACTGTATACGTTATACTGAACGTTCGCTGGATATCCTGAAGATTTAGCAATTTCAGGAAGCCGGGACACGCAAAATATTCATGGAAACTTGAGCGGCCTGCCGATTGGCCTCGACAAACTGGATTATCTTTTTCCAAAACGCGAAATTGTACTAGCGGAATGTGATTCGGTGTGCATTGATCGGCCGATCGGAACGACCTAGTTGTGAGTTATCGGCTTTCGAAGTACAAAAGTAAATCAAGCGATCGAGCTGGAGGTTTGTTCCCTATATCCAGTTTGCTATCCGCCACTTTCGGGATACATAGCGCCTCGATAATCGCAATAGCTTGTTTCGAGAGAGTTACACGCACTCTTATCGCAGCGCTCTTTCAGGAAAAACTCAACGATTCGACAATCGATGCAAAGAGTTACGAGTAAATTATCGCCGCTGCATGATAAATTAATAAATAAACAGATAAATAATTATCTCTAAAATATACATGTTGGAAAATAAAGGATATTATTTTTCAATCATATGCAGTAAAAAGAATTAATAGATTTAAATTTAATTTCATTAAATTTTTTCTTCAAAAGTTCTTCAAAACTAAAACTACAAAAAAAAAAAAAAATGTTATAAATCTTGCACAATTTTTTCAGAAAATATTTTACAAAAAATTTGTAAAAACTCATCTTAATATTTCTAAGCAACCTATAAAGCTTTTAATGCCGATACGCGAATTTCTCATATTTCTCATACTTTGAATTCTACGACGAATTCTTTCGTGGTTTCACAATTCAAGGATATAAAAATCTTATCCATTCTTTCTTTCTCTCTCTCTCTCTTTCTTTCCCGAATCCGCGGCTACAAGAGAGCGCGAATAGATCTTTGAATTGTAGAACGTAAAAATCCGCAACGAGAAAAGTTGAATTTTGATGTGAACCCTTGACTTTTTGCATTCCACGTAAGTGCGGGAGCTTGAATTTTCGATGAAGTAGCGTGGGGTAGCAAGGTAACTACGGTTACTGAATATTGCATGAAATTAAAATCGATAAGAACGCGCCGCGCCGCTACGAAATCACGTTCGTCTCTATCGTAACTCTCGCGCGAACGATGATATATTGTATTCGTAATTTTGCCGCCGCCGCTGCCGCCGCTCATTTATTTATCTGTGAAATATCGCGCGTTTAATTAAGCACAAGTAAGCCGCAGCCGCTACTGGAGAATCATAGCTGGTTACTGTGGACTAGCAACGTAATCACCATTACTATCACGTTCTCGATCTTAGAGTTTTTTAAAGCACAGATGTTGCATTAATAAAAATGATTGATCGTTCAAACAGTGCGCATAAAGATTATATTAGCTGTGTATAAAAACACTTAATCTTAATTATATAAATGATATATAAGTATCAATTTTATTTATATAAAACGCAAATTGTATTATATACTTTCTCCCTCTTTTTCAATAGCACAAGCAGTTTTACGTTCTAGGTATCGTGCTATTTTTCTGCATCTAATCAAAAGACATGCAGATGCATCTTCACCGGGAGATAAAGTGTTCAAGATCCCTCGAGATCAGTCGCGCGAGAAGGGATCCTGCAAACGAGAGGCGGACATCATGGGAATCGCCTTCATGATTGAACAACGAGGCGAAGGCGACAGCAGGTGGTGCAGGCAGGAGCGATTTCAGGCACCCTTTATATTGGAATTCCTTGAATTTTTCTCACCGAGATGCGCCACAGTTGGTACGTCACGCGGATCTTTTTCGCTTCCTTTACAAGCTTTCGCAGGATTACAATAACGAGGCTGCGTCTTCTTTTATACATGGTCTTCTACTAAACCTGACGGTCTGACCATAGCATAGCGCTCATCACTTAACATCAAAATATCGTTTCAGTAAAAAAAATAAATAAGTAAATAAATTATGAGGCGGCTTTTGTGCAAATATCAACATTAAACATATTGGCAGTAAATTTTGAACGGTGTTGCACCTAATTGATTTACAGTAATTAATTTTACTTTTTTAACAATTCCACGCAATAATTCAAACTCATTTCGTGTATGTAAATTTTTCAACGAAATAGATAGATTTAGAATTTTTTTTTTTACACGCAACAAGGAGTCTTCGATACTTGGAAAAAATTAAATGAATTTATAAGCGCAAAGTGCAACATACGATTGAACCCAAATAAGGGGAAGACTATTTTCGTTCGTGTCGAACAATTTCTTCGGTCGGTGAAATTTTCGAGACAGTGACGAGCGATATAAGAAATATAACGGAAGTATACGATCCATCTTGGCGATTCTTCCGGGTATTTTCATCTCTTAGCGATATTTCAAAAAATCCTCCCCTCGCGAGTTCTTTCTTGCCGACGTGATCAGCGACGCGGAAGACACAAGCCCGTTCGCTGGTTCTTTACTTTCGGCAGTCGAGGATAAAACAAATATGACACTCGCAGACAAAAACCGCTTCGCGCAAGAGGATTCCTGTTTATTCGCCGGCTCGCTGGCTAAAGTGTTTCGATCGAAAAGCAGATTCTCTCGGCTTTCTTTTATCGTCCTCCTCTTTTCAATTTAAAGGCGAATGAAAACGATTTAAACGATACGACAACGGGGAAAATATTAGCTTAACTTTTCATCGGTAAATTAAATCGCAACTACTTGCATATACAAACAAGTTGACATTTTCCTTAATCGCGAGCTGTAGATTTTATGTGGAAAGACTCGAGCATAATTATAAATTGTTAAATAAAAAGTTCGGCAAAATTAAATTTACTTATTACAACTCCACTGTCGAGACTCAATTAAATCCAATTTTTTTGTATATAAGAGTTTTTAAAGTTTTACATCTCGCAATTTCAATATTTCCAGTCGATTGCCCATATGATTTTCTATAACTTTTTTTTAAAGATACAAAAGAAACTTTAGCTTCTCGATTTAGACAAAACGGCAAAATAATCAAACAACGCCGTCCTCAGTATTTCTTGCTCGCGGAATATGCTAGCTTACGAACTTTACGTGTGTAAATACGCATATATGAATGAAGAAAGCGGCATACATGCAACAATAAAGTGCTATTATTCAGCTACTATCCGTTGAGTGTGGCCGCGGTTTGCATTCAGTCCGGGCTGGCCAGTGGCCAAGAGATTTTTGATATTTTTTGGCAACGCTCCAAACTGCATATAACCGGGCAAAATGTTTCGTTACTTTCCCAATCCTCCTTCTCTCCTTCCTTCCTTCCGCGACGCCGAAAACTTATCAAGCCATAATAATCTGCTGCTGTAATTTAATGAGTTTTCTTTCGCTCTAGTACACTCGTAAGTTATGTTTTAGCTAGTCTTACATTAGATGTAAATAACATCTTGTTATTGAATATTTGTGACTATCATTGCTCCATTGTCAATTCATAGAGAAAAAGGAAAAGGGAAAGAGAGAAAGAGAAAGAGGGAGAAAGAAAATTATTAAAATATATATATATATTTTATGATTAATTTTAAAATATCGCAAGTAGATAAATTAATAGACGAGTGTTTATACGACCAAACTAGCAATTTATTGTTCGATTGTTCTATCACGACGTTTCGACCATATGGTTTTGGTCCTTATCAAGTGAAATAAAATAACAATATTATAAATAATGATACTCACAAATAAACGGAAATAAACGGAATTATGTACCTGCGTTATAGTTAAAAAGTAGAAAGAGAGCGCTTCGTATATTGGCCAAACAAAAAGACACTTAAGCACCCGGGTCAAGGAACATTTTAATGATATAAAAATGCACGCAAGTAATCTTTCCGTAATCAGCAAACACAAATTAGAATTTGATCATGACTTCGATTGGTCAGCGTCTGATATTCCGCATACTGAAAAACATGTAAGAAGGAGAGAAACAGCTGAAATGTTTTTTATTAAAAAATTTGACAACACTATTAACTCTCCAAAAGACACAGAGAATTTAAACAACATATACGATAGATTAATAAAGGTCGTTTAGTCGTTTTCAGTATCCCAAACACAGTGGTTGACACAATGGTCAGTTTGACATTTCGATTTTTCTCTTTCTATTTTTTAACTATAACGCAGGTACATAATTCCGTTTATTTCATTTGTAACGTGACTATCATTATTTATAATATTGTTATTTTAGTTCACTTGATAAGGACTAAAACCATATGGTCGAAACGTCGTGATAGATCATCATTTAATACGCATAAGAATTCCGCAAATAAAAATTGAATTTCAGAGAAACTCCGAGAAGAATTTCATCTCGTCTGTCTAATTTTTCCCCTGTTCTCAATCAACATTTTCGTTAATTCGTATCCCAACTCTCAATACGTCTTATTAGAGATAAAACCACTCTGTTTGCCGCTAAAACTCCTTTGCTGGAGGAGGTCGAAATCGCGATCGCTTTTTCCAAACGAATCTCACGCTCGATTAATAATCGATCCTCGCATTAGACGAATCGGCTGGTAAGAAGTCGATTCGAAGAAGGCAAAATGAAATTGGAAAAATGTGAGGGAGGGGTAGAAGAATTGATCACGAGAGAACGAGGTGTATCGCGCGCGCTAAACGCGCGAGCTCGGAGAAGTTTAATAAATTCTCTATCGCAAATCCTCCGCGCGAGCGAAATTTTCCGAGAAACTTCGCCCCTTCGAAATCACTTAACGTTAGTATTGACGACGCCGGAATCGAGAAACTGCGAGAAACGAAGGGAGGTCGGACGAGGGGAAGAAAGGGAAGGGGGAATCTTTCGGAGGTGCGCTGCTGACGGAAGCCTCGAAAAATCGTAGATAGGTGTACAACTTAGGGGGTAGGGGCCTCTCGAAGCCTCTGAAAAATTTCTCGAATTATGGGGAGTAAAAAGTAACGTTGCGATAAATAACGTGAGTTTGACAAGGTTTCGAGAAAATAAATATGACAATAATAAATCTTTCTTTGTAGCAAACGCACTCGGCACACACAAGAAAGATATATAATCCTTTTCAGTATTATAAAATGATTCAAGGAAGAAATCTCTTTCTATGTATCTAAAGAAGCTTTCGCCAAAAATTTCTGCGATGAAGAGAAACTGCAGAATAACAATTTCTCTCGAAGGAAGTAATGCAATAATAATAAATTAAAGAATTCGAAGGAAGTAATGCAATAATAATAAATTAGAGAAATCGCTTTAATAAAAGCGGAAGATAAACAACGCCAAAGCTGCTTACTGCAGCGTCAATAAATATTAAAGGTACGTGAAAAAGTGATATTTCACAACGATAATCTGACACGGGAGATGCGCAGATTATGATTCCCTCCTTTTCTCTGTATTATCTGGACAACCATTATAATTTATCAATATGTGGGCAAATGCATCCGATCAACCAATGACGATGGGAAATAATCTGGCACCGTTGAAGGGATGGAAATATAACTTATGCGGGAATTGATTTAATATTTTAATATCTAATGGAGACGCGCGCTCTCTCAACGCGCAGTTATATTACGTTCTCATTTTATTTCATAATTTTTGAGCTCTCGAGATATCTCGTATAAACATTTTTCAATTTATATCATTTTATAGAGAAACTTTAAATAAATTTATAAAAAAAGGTAATACATGAAATAAAAACATATACCTGTAACGTGTATAATGGATAATAATATATGAAATAAATTTAACATTCTCAAGTAACAATAACAAAAATTAATTAATATCAATCTCTCCATAAAAACAAATTTTTTAATTACTGTGATTGATACTAATATTTTTCTATGAAAAAAAAAATCAACATATTTATCACATAAAAACAGTAGAAAATTCTTTTAAAACATCTCAAAAAACTTATTTAAGGTCCCATTTTACTCTTACAACGGATTCATAAATGCCTGCAGCATCCAGTTAATTAACCATTACCTAGCTCGCGATATTCTTGAAAGGACAGGACGTTATTTAAGTGGCAATGCGATTGTGAGGATCCCCGAGATTGCGGGAATAATGAGGCAGAAATCATTTAAACAAATGCCAGTTATTATCGGCGAGAGTTCCGACTTTCTTCCTTCCTCACCGGCGTTTCCGTCTTCTAGAGCGCCATGGACTCTCCACCAAACTCTCCGCCAACTTTCCGAACATCGCACAGACCCTGTCCTCCCCCTCCCCCCTTCCCCTTCCCCCTCATCCCCGCCCACCGCCTTCTCGACTGGAGATGGGCCGACGCCGCTTTAACCGCAACTTCGTTCGTCTTCGTGTATCCGCGACGCAAAATCCATTATAATGCGCGGGTAACTTTGTAGTACGAACGAGTTTCGGGAACGTCGTCGGGCTCCATTTTGCCCGCTCCCATTGCCGCGACTCGGTTCTTCCAAATGGCGGGACAAGATTTGCCGGAGGGGCTGCCCCGGGGCAGCAAAAGAGTTGTTCTAGAGTTGCGAGGAATTTGCTTCGGGCTTTCGGTAGGATTGCGAGGGAGTCGGGCTGGGATTGCGGACGGGCTCCGCAAAGGTTCCGGAGAAGTTGCCCAGAGAGGTTACGAGGAGAGATGCTTTAGAAGGTTACCAAAGAATTGCCCAAGAGTCGCGAAGAGCGAAAGCATTTGGCTCTTTTTTTATCCTTTCGTAATAAATGTGTGCATTTTCCGGTAATATTTTCGTAACGAGGGGATTCAATTTTCACAGATATCTACGAAATTTTTTATAATCGAATTAACAATCGATTCCGGAATTCTTATCGATCTCCCTCTTCCAGAAAATTGCGGAAAATCATTGTTAATCCAGAAATTTGGACATTTGAAAGTCCTCGTCCGCAACTTACTTCCGTAAGCATTCTCAGTCTTTGATTGGGATCTTAATAAAAAATTTTCCGGGTTTCGATCCTCATTTTAATGCATTTCGATACGAGACATGACGTCGGAATAGTCCCGGATCATCGGCGAGCAATGGTCGTTGTCCTTATATCGAGGTCATCGAATTTCAGTACCGCGATTTCCGTATAAATGCGAGAAAGAGACGAAGGGAAGCGAGATTTTTTACGGAAGTAATTCCGCGACTTTAATAACAGCGAATATAAAATGACGGTCAATCCGGCGATTTATCGACGCCGGGGCTCGGGCTCTAACCGGATAATGCTCGTAAAATTCTTCCAGGATTTGTCTCGCAAACATGCAATCTCACGCCCAGACATAAAAAAAAAAGACGATTCTAACTTCGATCCGTCTTGTTACATTGTTACTCGTATCATTGCCATGCGTCGACAATAATTTTTAATTACATATCAAATTTTAATTTAATTATATCACTTTGGCTTTAAAAAAAATTTTTCCTATTAGATTGAATGTTTCAAGATTGTTCTCGTTCCTGTTTCTTTAATCGCGCAATTCTTACGCTTGTTACTTGCAATTGCCTGCGATCGTCTTAATTCCTATAATCCGACAATTTCCAAGTGCAAGTTCGAGATATCTTTAGGTAATGTGTAAGTTATGATTCTCAAAGGATTAAGTTTGAAGAATCCGGGGATGATCCAGGATTCCGGGGCTCTCGAAATCCTCTCCGACACAACGTCGAGCCCCAGGAGTCTCCAAAGTCTCCTTAATTAAAGAACGTAATTCGCGGGTGTTGGAGGCCGGGAGAGCGTTTAATTGTTTAATTCTTCCATCGGCCATTAAACTTTTTCCTCGACGGAATTGGCGGAACGTGATATCGAGGATTCGGGTGAGACGAATCGACGACGACGACGGTTGTAAGTGGAAAGCCCGGGATTTAGTGAGGCAATTAGTCGCTAACCTGGCAATTAAAACGACCGCGTCGCCGCCAATTAACACTCGCCTTACGTACATTCGCTTTCTAATAACCCGTTAAGTCGTCCCCTTCACGATCGGTGTTCCGCGTCATTACTCACCCGTAATGTTGCCGTCGTACTCGTCAATTCGCATATAGATCGATCTAATCGACACACAGAAAGACGAGGAAAGTTTGATTAGGTGACATTCATGATTGACGCGTGCGTGACGAAGATCAAGAGCTTAAAAAAAAAAAAGGGCTTCGTCGGAGCGCAATTACATTTTGACGGCTTCTCAATTACATCTCCGCAGGACTTTTTCTCTTTCAAAAATTCTGCAGGATTAATAAATATTAACTTTTAAATTGTACTAATATTATTTTTAAAAATGATTAGAAAAATTGGGAAATTTTTAAGTTAAATTTTTTTTTTTTTTCAAATAATTCCTTACGTTAGTAAAAAAATTTAAATAAATTATTAAATATTTAATAAAAATTTGAAATATATATATTTTTGCTAACTAATTTGATCATCAATGTGACAAAAATTTGTCGCTGACACTAAACACTAAATCTCTCGAATATATCGACTCAACCAATGTTCTGAAATGTTCGCTTTTAAGCGAACGAATGGCACGTCTTATCACATTCTTTTTCTGCGGCAGCGAAAATAACGGCGAGCATAGCCCCAGCACCTTTACGTGCTTTTTCCCGGCTGGCAACGTAAAATCACAGTCACGTAACCGTCACGGCTCGGTGATCGGGTTTTACGAGCGAGGTGGACGACGTAGATATCCGAGAGTTCTGGACGAGGATGTGCAGGAACGTCCTGCAAAAGGGGAGAGCCGCGGCTACGGCCTCGGCTTTAGTCGCCGGTAAGATCGTAAAGACTCGGCGCCTTCGAAAAAGACGTCCTTGTCTTCGTCCTCGTCTTGAAGTTCATCTTTTCAAGGTAGCCGGCGAAGCGACCGTAATTCGAGTTAATGGCCGTCGAAGAAGAGAAGGGCCGGCGCGGTCTGATCTCCGCTTGAAATATTGCTCTCGACCTTCCCCTCTCTTCACCCCGGACCACTATCGTCCACCCCTCCGTCCCGTCCCATCGCGTCCTTCGTCTCATCTTTGTCCTTTCTTCTCCACGCTCGCGACAGCGTCTGATTAATAGTCCCTTCGACCAAACTTGCGAGGAATCAATGGCCGACGATGACAAGGCCGTTTACTGCCGGAGAATCGACTAAAAAGTTCGATTGAAGGAAATGTGAGACCAGGAACAGTCTCTTTCTCCAAGAGATGAACTTTATGAAGGATAAGGGAATAGTAGATTTTAATTTGACTAATTTGAGCTTATAAGCATCACTTCTCCATTTTTGTTGGACAAATAATATATAGTTGCATTGTATTGAAAGCATAGAGATCTTATTATAACGTAGTTCTATTTTACTGCTTAATTTTTTTATTAATTTGCGTTTCGTATTAGTCAGAATTTTTTTTTTTTATTAAATTATCTTTATATCTCCAACATTTAGCATGCTAATGGCTGTGTGAAAAACGTTTTTCAGTGCCGGCTAAGTTGTAAGTCGTTAATCCCTGGTCGAATGTAATCGATTGTAAAGAAAAAACGCGAGGTCTCAAAAGAGAATAGGCGACGTTCCTTTGCATTAATCGTCGCTTTATTGTCATCCCGGAACGATTCTTTCCGTAACTCTATTATCGGCGCCTCTCTCTAATCACATTGTGCTATCAATAAAAGAGCCACGAGGGTTGAAAGGTGCGCCGTGATGGAAACGTCCCGCACAGTTTCTCTCCTCCCTCTTTTAACTCCCAACGTTCATCTCTTTCACTCTCAATGCAACGAAAATTATTACGCTGATGCTAATGCGTGGAAGGTAATTTTAGCCCGTCATATTTTGATCTGAAACAGATTATTTTCCAACGCAGGAAATTCATAGCCTGGATGAAAGAACGATTACGTATTCTGCAACGTTTCAATATTCATATTTTAATATTGCTAGAGTATACAACGCGCGCTCCACGCCATAAACATTATTATTATTATACAAAATATTTCAGGTTTAAACGTCCCAACTTAAAATATGAGTTTAGAAGCCCGAGAAAGTAAGAAAGCTTGTCTAAAGATCTCTTCAACAAGGCATTTGCGTGCGCGCGCGCGGCCACATTTCCAAAGAAACTTTCTTACTTATTCATAATTTAATTCATATTTTAAGTTTCTAGGACCTTAATGTAATCTTAAAGCATCCTGTATGTCTAACTTTTATGTGTAATATTTTTTTAAATAATTTTATTTTATTAAATGTATAAAAACTGGGATAAATATGAACTGAGTTTTTTTTTCGAAACGTCAGAGCGAAAATGCACCATCGATCGTTAATAAGTAGGTGGGAATAAATTCGATGGTGCGGACAGGAAGTGGGGGAACAGCCATGAACTGTTAACAAGCGTCCCACCAGTAACGCTGAAAATTTCACGTAACAGGCGCGACCGTTGTTCTTATTCCCCCCAGCATCCTGCCGCTGGGGACCGGAATGCTTCATTTATAAAATCCACATTCTTTTATGCTCGCCATAAATGCGTAAAACGCCACTTGTCTCTCTCTCTCTCTCTCTCTTTCTCTCTTCCTCTCTTTCTCTTTCCCTTCCCTCACACGTCGCGAAATTTATGCGACGCCGCTTACCCGCACCGGACTCTATATTCCTACTTAACAGTCGCCCGTTATATTTTCACGAGGCAACGCGACTGTCTCGTATTTCACAGCCTGGATTATGCCGAACCCTTCAGCGCGTGGCGAGAGCCACCCCCGGCGGGGCTTTTCCCCAGCAAAATTTCCATCTCCCGTGAAAAATAATTACTGTGCAACGTTTCCCGTCGTGAGGATTAGAACTCGGGGAGATACAAGGAATCATAATGATATTCCGAGAAATTATGTATTTTTTTCATCGATATATAGTGTGGTTACACATCGACTACTTTAGCATTTGAAGATTTCATAATCAATTTCACAAAGGATTTATGTATATATCTGAATGTGCAATAAATATTATATTACATCGTTACATTGTTACAGTTTTTTGATTACAATAAATTGCCTCGACTAAAAATAAAGTACAAAAGTCCTTAAACTTGGAATAAAATCCTCGAAAGCAACGATTCAACGATATATATAGTTGGCGGTACATTTCTTATCGCGTATCTAAATTAGGTCGTCGAAAGTATGAGATACGTTCCTCGGAAAATGTGCGAGAAGATAAGAGGAAAGGGATGGTCGAAAGTGGGTCGTCGGAGGAAGAAAGATACACAGACGTCGGAGAAACCGATGGGTTATGGGCGCGATTAGGTGCAATTAGCTGCGTAATCGTAGTCGTGACTGGAAACTCCGTTTCGTTTGCTCTCATACTGTAGTCATCGTGTTTTATCTCGTCTCCTCTCCACTTAACGAGATAAGAAAGTTTTCCAAAGATTACGAAACTTATCCTTGCCATTAAATTGCATGCACGAAATTGGATCGAATCGCGATAAAAATAATTCATTTCCTTTCCCTTTTTATTGCTCCTTCAAAAAATATGCAATCTCTCTGAATTTTGACATATTACGATATTTTTCTTATTTTTCTAAACTGATAAAAATGATAAAGTGACAGGCTTAAATCGATTCCGTTTCACTTTTTATAAAGTATTAAAGGAAAAAGGAAACAACTTCCCCAAAGAGATAAAACTTGTTACATCAAATATTGTTCAGAAATCGTTTATCTCGTGATATTTCATAAAAAAGCGCGAGGTATGTAATAATTTCTTGTGGAACAGCCTGTTTTCTTTTGAAAAGGGAAAATTTAGCCAGTCGCCTTCAGACAATATATTCGGGAATTGTACGACAAGAGGATGTCTCGCTTTTCCCGCGCCAGAGTTGCATATATAAGTAGCATCCTCGAAACTCTAGTCTTTTGTCATTTGCAAAACGGTTGCCGACTCGAAAACTATGTAAACGAGGGGGAGGGGAGAGGAAACTATTTCTGATCCACCTTCTCTCGGGATTTCTTGAGTCTATACTTTCTAAACCTCTATAATCCTCGCAACACCTGCACTCACCCGCGATGAATAATATGGAAATAATTAATGGATATTTGTGTTTCGAATAAACGATCCTCTTTGTATCCCTCTGACTACCGGGTTCGTTTTTAAGACCTCGTAACTGACGTAGTAAAATTGCTGTAGCGCTCGCATATATATATATATATATATATATATATATATATATATATATATATATATATATATATCAACCAAGATCGATTATGCGAACATTGTGAGCGCCATTTATTTAACATATTAGGTTGTGTTAACATGCTTTTCCGTAATATATCTCTTCCAAGATAACATTAACGTCAAAATTTAATTTAAAAAAGACACACATTGCGTCTCTTCATTTTTTTTTTTTTCGATTAAAATAAATTTAAAAAGCACATCAATGTTTTGAAAACTTTAAATTAGAAGAATTATTAAGAAAAGTAATATAAAAAATGCATTTGGTATTGTAATAAATTGCGGTTTAAATTTTTTAGCCTCTATTTTCTTCTCACTCTAACTTCTTTTAAGCTATTATCTATCCGTTAAAAGAAAAAAAGAAAAAAATACAATTTAGGGTGACTTTAAGACGGTCTTATCGCAAGACTTATTTTTCGGTATCGCAATTCCACGTGTTTCCCGGAAAAAGCGGGGCGATGTACAAAGCGGTTTATGACTCGGCGAGGGTGTCGGCATGTTTCTACCCCATTTTCAACTTTATCCAGGTACGGATTATCGCCCGGGCTCGCCGACATTGCGCGTCGCGGAGCAGTATTTTTGCGGACGTGTAACCTGGACCCACGAAAATCCCGCGCTCGTTGTCGGGGTAATTCTATTATTATAGTCGGCTGGAGGATGTTAATCCTTCCATTTTGTGTCTTCTGAAAAGGAACGGCGACTATATATACATCTATATAATTTCGTCGACGTCCGACGGCCGACTAGCCGAGCCATTATCTAGGTCATTCCCGCAAACTACGAAACTATCAGATTACTTCATTAACGTTGTAATAAATAAGCGTTTATTAGCTTTTTTTATATAAAGTAGATGTAGTGTAATAAATTTGCGTATCAATCTAATAAAACTGATTATAAAATGCTATTACAATAATTAAGCAAAGATAAAAAATGTGCACATTTCGAATATGTAATCGATAATCGAGGCATAATTACTACGAAAATATTAAAAATTGCTGCGCAAGCGATTCGAGAGTTCGTTACAATAATAGCCAATGCAAATGTTTGGCACACTTTGCTACGGACTATTCTAAATACGCTACAAAAATGGCGCATTACAACGAGGCGAGCGAGAAGTGAATCGATAAATTGGACAAGGAAAGCGGCGAGCACACAACAAGCATAACGATAACCTCCCGGGTAAACCTCGGGATGCGAAAAAAATGCAATCGGCATTATTTGCGCGTTGAGGGAAGCGATTTCCGCCGGGCGGAAGTGACGGGCGAGCGTCGGACAATAAAGTCGGAAGCGCGCAGTTCGCTCGAAATCAATCGCGCGTGCGCGCTGGCGGACGTCATAATGACGCGCTTCGCGCATTCGAGTAACAACAATACAACGCGACCTACGCATGATCTACCGTGGCGTAATTCGAGGATTTATATACGAGTTGCGGCGGGTTTCGTAGCACGACCACCGTTAAAAACCGCAATGACCGCCGGTGTGTGCGCCCGCATCTATATCAACGAGCGTACTCGTACGAGCGTATTCGAACCGTGCTAATCAGACTGACGATCGATCGACACTGCCCGCAGCAAGAGAGTCGATATTTTTCTATTGATATGTCGATATGCGATCCGCGTATCTCGCGAATACTCGCAGCTCAGCCGGCATCGACAAAAGCTCTGGCATTGTCGCCATTTAAAAATTGCTCTAGAATTTGAAAACTCATTCTTCTATATTTTTTTATTTATTGCCAAATAACGCAACGTTAATTTTTAAGAAAACAATTAATTTACGTGTGCATATTTATACGAAGATATTAATAATAATTTAAAAAATATTTTTCTAATTGGTGTCGTGTGGCAAGTGCCACTTTTTAAGTGAAAAATTTTAAAAATATAAAATATATATATATAAAATTCATTAAAAAATTTATCTCCTTTTATGTAGGAATTTCACTACAGGTCAAAATTGATCCAGCGTTCGCTGTCCGAGGGTTAGATAGCGCAATTCCCGGGAGAGAAAGTTACCAGGGCGATAAGCGTTACAGTTGCACGACACTTTTTCAAGTCGTATAACGCGTTCGGGTTGTTCACCAAGGATGTGGATTGAAGAAAAGTTGGAGAACCGGTTGTGTGAGATCATAAAGGATGATATTTCGCGTGATTTCCTAGATAGAGAAATTTAAGAATCGACCAGAGTTTCTATTTTAATAACTCTTTCTCATCCGTTGAGCATATCAATTTATGTCGTCGCGTTAATATTTCCTGGCTTTTTTCCCTTAGATATAATGTTTCATGTTCTTACAAATTTATTCAAGTGCATTCTATTTTGAAAACTTTTAACAACTTGAGTACACGCTAGCTGTTTCATCTCGTACTTGGTAAATTCATTAATAACCTACGATAATATTGGCAAACTCGCAAGTAATAAACCCTACATAAGCTCGGCATGAAAGACCAGTATTGTTCGCCGGATACACCAGTCTATTAGCAATGGAAACAGATATATTCGCCAATGTCCAGCGGTTCTCAAAGTCAATATGTGAGACACTCCCAGAGACTGGACAGGTCGTTGAGCAACTTCATAAATTTCAAACTTAAGCTCACCATTGATCGTGCTCGCGTATCCCTGCTTAAACTATTACATGGTTATCTTGACAACTACGTTTATATCTGATGTTTGCTATTCGCTTATTCCGAGGAGCTGTGGATTTACCTATACGTTTCCAGAAACCAAAGCAAAGATAGATTCGAGACTTCCAAATCCCAAAGATCAACTTCAACTTGAAACTGTCCTGATTCCTCGCTCTAAAGAAGAATCCGAGAATTTATCAGTCGTTAAATATATACAAGGTGGGCCCAAACGTTTTAGCCAGAGATTTTATAAAAAATTTAATTCTGAATAAAAAGTATTCTATAAACATGAGTGGAAAAATGCTTGCTTAAAAAATTAGCGCCCAAAAATTTATAGTCAATATCGAATCGATGTTAAAAACTAAAAACTTAAAAATATTAAAGTATAATGTGCGCCGGAATTTATTGTAAAAAATTAATATTTAAATTCAGTGTTCGATTGAAAGCGAGAGCGTCCTTCCGAAGAAGCACCTGGTGGAGTCTTAGCTTACAGTTTTGACTGTCTTTCTAAGCAGCCGCAGGTGCAATTGTCGAATCAAACTGCGAACCCCAAACGTCGCGCCGTGATTTCTGTTATTTCGCTGACGCGGCCCATCTATTCGCTCCGACCGGACGTGAACAATGAATTATCAATTTTCTGTCAGCGTCATCAATTATCGTACAACGTCGAGCGGGCGCGCTCGCGCCCGCGTTCGCTTTTTCTCCCGGAATGATCGTGCCCCGCTCATCGTATCGCGATCGTTCATTAATTAAACCGCCGACCAATCAATCCATAACGGACATGTTGGCGGAAGCGTGACACGTGAAACGCGTGCAATAATTCCGCTACCAATTCCCCGCATTTATTTTGTGATAAATCCAACAAGAATTTCTTTCGCGTCCGCGTCAACGAATATCATCCAAGTTTGTAATATTTGTAATTAATTCTTTCCCCAACAAAAGACTGAACGGATTAATTCAAGCCGCAATAAATACTTTAATTTACTCTTTTTCGCTAAAGCGTTTCTCTCTCTCTTTTTTTTTTACGTCGAGGATTCTAATCCCATCGAAAGAGAGCGAGACTGATTTGATCACGGGGTAAGGCACATCGAAAAATCCTACCATAAATCTTACCGAGAATCGTTCATCGATCTTGGCGCCTGCAATCAATGCCTGTAATTGTTTATAACGTTGTTGATCGGTCGAGAGTCTGTCGAGCGTGTTCCGGCTTTATTCCCCTCCATAAATTACTTCCACCTAGCCTGTGTCCGTACCACCTGACAAGCGACTAATGTAAACGCGGCTCGTAACTGCTCGCGACATTTCCGACGTCGTTAACGAGAGCGCATTTGTTTAAATAATCCACCACCGACAACGGGCCGTCCGTGCGTGTTCCTAAAAGCTGATATATGCGAACCGAACGAACGAACGAACGGCGAATGCGAATTTACGGTATTAAAGTTTGGAAGATGAAAGAGCCCGTGTATTTTTTCTTTGGACTTGTAGGATTTTTTATTCGCTTTTTCTCGTTCCATACAGTTTTCGCAAATATTTAATTTCTCGAAACGCTTCAATGATTCATCTTCGCGAAGATTTAAAGATTTGTCTTCCGACATTTTCATAAATTTTCAGCGTTTTAGGTTCGCGATTTTACTGATTTTCAACTTTTGCAGTTTTAGCTTTGATCCTTCTAAAGCATTTTTCGTCGATTTTCGCCGACTCTTTTTCCAAAAAAAAAAAAAAGAAAAAAAAACATAACGTCATCCTCTTCGTATGTCCATTCGTTTTATGTGTTTTCCTATGGATCGTTCGAGATACGCGGATAAAAGCGTAGACGTGAACGAGAGAATCTTGTGCGCGAATGGATTCGTTTGATGTCGAGCGTGCGTCCCGCTCTCATTGGGCAATAGTCAATATTGAATCGCCCTCTTTCTCTTTTCCTCGTCCATCTCGCGTCCATCTCGTCGTGTATACCAGACGTGACACCAGCTGATACTGCATCTATCCACGAGTAAAAGCGAAAAAATGCAGTAGAAATAAAAAAAAATAAATAAATAAATGCGCTAAATTGACGTGTCGAATCGCACAGTCTCTTTTTCCGTCAATTTATAAAAACGGATCGACGTCAATCGACAATTTTTAAATACTTTGCCGAATATCCGTGACTTTTTGATGTGGCAAATGCGATATCATCATCTGTACTTAACCATCCGCGCGGGTCGGAAATGTATGACCGTGAACCATTTATGTAAGATGTATAGCAGCTGGGAAGAGAGAAGTCGAAAAGAATCCTCTCCATTCTCACAAAGCAAGTGCGCTTCGAAGAAATCGTTCAAGTGCCATAATCCGCGGCGGCATTATGTGCAGTGGGACGAAGTAATCGATACGTCGCGTCCGATCTGCGGACGCAAACGCGACGCGGCCTCGATGGAGCGCGCGTGGGTTGAGCGAGAGAAGCCGTTTATAGATGATCGATCCGGCGCCGACAAAAGCCGGACAAAAGCCAAGCCACTTCGCCCGCGAATCCCCGGGGAAGCCAGCGAACTTGGAGATCGTTAGATCGACGGTTGTGACTCGCGACGATGAATGTATAGTCCTCACAATTCGTGCGAAAACCTGGGTGAATCCCTGGCGAAGCTGCACCTGGCGTGTAAACGACCGTTTAACAATTCGCGGCTATCGAATAGTTCCATGATCTCACTTGGGTGAGATTGGAATCTTTCTTTGTTCTATCTATCCCCGAGATGGACATTACGTGGATTGACTCGGGCACCTACAAAGAGATTCCGAGTCGATCCTCAAGAGGAGAAAAGAAAAATGCGGCTAATTAAGAAGGTATAAGCTATCAGATGATATTTATATTTAATATAATTAAGTATATTTATAAGCACAAAAGATTTTTTAAAATTGCAAAATTAAAAAAAAAATATGTCCAAGAATTTATGAATGAAAAAAGATGACAGTTTAAGATTTAAAGATCTTAGAGAGAGAGAGAGAGAGGGAGAGAAAGCTAATTATAAAATTTATAAAAAACAAAGAAAATCTTTATATTTTAAAAGAGATAAATTATAAGAAAGAAACTTCTCGAAAAAATAAAGATGCTAAAAGATGAATAGAGAGAATTCGATCTATTAGATAAAAAATTGGTAGAAATTTTGAAGATCCATTAAATTAGAACGCAAAGTATTGAAAACTTGACTTTTCAGGCACGTGACGTGAAAAAAGTATCTTTCAAAAAGGCATTTTACGTAGTAATATCTCGAAGAAGATGATCTCAAGAATTATCGGGGGGGCATCGTATCTTTCATTCGATCATCACGTTCTCATCTATCAACTTTCAATTTTTCCTCCCGATAATCGTCAGTGTTCGAGGATCCTTTTGGTAGTCTGACAAATGGAGAAGCGCGGCCGCGGGGGAAGGGAGGGACTAGGACGTGGAAGAAGTCGCCGAGAGGGTGAACATTTTTCTCTCGTGATGAAGAATGTCCGGAATAATTTTCCGCGGGTTCCCCGAAATAATTTTACCCGGTCCACTTTGTGTCGTTGCGCGGTCGCGGCTCTGCCGTTGTCGTCGCTGTTTTACACGCTCCCTGAGAACGTTTTAAATCCCGCTTCTGGATTTGCCTCCTCTTCCCCTCGTCGTCCCTTTATCACCTCCCCCCCCCCTCCTTCCTTGCCGCCGAGAAGAAGGATGGCCTGAGAGCCCCGCCGGCAAAAAGTTCCGACGCTAAGTGTGTCTGACGTTACCCTCTTGTTTCTCCTTTATTGTGCATAATGCGCAACTTCCCTTCTACTGCTTTGCAGTCTTGCAAGGTCGCGCGGGTCCTTGTGCACTAAGAATTACCACTCGTATGAACAAAAATCTTTAGAGAGGAGATTAATCATATTTGAGCACTTATGGAAGGGACAGGTTTTATAGAAGAAAGCAAACTGTGATTGGAATAATTTTAAATTGATAATTATTTTAAGAATCGTGATAAGAAGAAAATAATAAAGAAAAAAATATATAATTAAAAATAATATTAATAATAGAAAGAATAAAGAGAGAATTGATGAGAATTCTTGAAAAAGGGTAAAAAAATTAACGCGAGAGATTACATTTCCATTATTTTCTTTTTCATTTCAATCAACAGATTTCAATTATATCGTCGCTGAATTCATTTTATCGCCTCAAGACAATTTCATAGATATGAGTTTTATAAATCAAATATTTACTATTTTCCTTATTATTTTATTTATTAATTTTATTTTATTCTTTTTTTTATTATTCTTTTATTATTACGATTTTTATCCAAATCTTACCAACTCGAAATCAAACATCAGTTTTCAAAGGAAGTAAATCCTGTTACAAAGAATTTCTTTAAGGTCTGCTCTCTCGTCTCCAAGAAACGAAAAGACTTTTCGCGAATCTGGAAAACAAGCTCGTTATCGCGACGCGATAAAAGAAAGATCCGCGATTTATATCCCAGAAAAGTTGGGTGATTTGATGCACTCTGTCAAGATCCGGCGGGGAATCGCAATCCCGATGAAAAATTCATTTTAATTCGCGCGAGGCGTACCGACCGGTTAATCTTGCACAAGGTGAGAAAACAAGGACAGGTCCTGGCAGAGCACCCGGTCACGGTCGTGCCCGGCTTTCTGCTTAATGCCGATCCTCCGAGGACTCGACTCTCTCGCCCTCTCGGCTCTCTCTCTCTCTCTCTCTCTCTCTCTCATCTTCCGACTGCATCCTCGGATTATGTCCTTTGTTTTACGAGGCCCACGGGAAAACGCCGCTGACGGAACTTGTTAACCCAGTTGCATTTTTTGAATGCTCTATTAGATAATGTTGAGTTAAATTTAAATATGTCAAATATAATAATGTCTACGATATTAACGATTCTTTATTGAAACGTGTACAAGATATAGAAGATATTTGGATTATTTGTCGTACAATGCGATTCGTGAAATTTTGGTTTGCGAGAATCGTTCTCGCATTCGCGGGCCGTACACGCGAAAGCTGCGATTTTCGATTTCGATTTCACCCACAGGAAGCGCGAATTTACGTATTGTAAGGTATTGTCGGGGGTCTGCGTATTGTTCCCCCGGCAACTTGGAGAAAGGCTATTTTGCAGCGCAACATAATGGAAATCCTGGAATATAGTTCTCCTGTTAAGTACCTGCAGGAGCTTTCGCCGAGAGGTGCAACAACCTTCCGTTACGTCAACTAATTTAATCGCCCCCACCATCTCGTGCTCTACATTACTCTTTGTTTCTCTCTCTCTCTCTCTCTCTCTCTCTATTTCGTTACAATCGCACTACGAAAGCTAAATAGGTTCTTGTCTATTATTCATCGTCGTCTCGGAAATGCGTCATCTTAGATCACCAAGTTTTCGAATTCATGCAATCTCGATTCCCTTCGAGATTCTCGCAACTAGGATTTACGGAAATCACTGAACATTTTCCAGTTTGATGTTCATTTTTATACGTAAATTTCCGAAATATCGGGAGCCTTTATTAAGACAATTGATTGAATTTTCTTGATATTTCTATTCTTCGTCGTAAAAGTTGTCAAGAATTATCAATCTCTAAAAACTTTAAGAGAAAAAGAAAACACTTATTTGTTGTAAAAAAAAATCCAAGAAATCATGCAATTATTTCTTCCCAGCATCTATTATTGTTGGAAGCTTTTATTTTTTATTATTATTCCAAGCTTCCGTTCTTGTTAGACTCTAAAAACGTTGATATTTCGGGCTTTCAATTTTCGGGGCGAGCGGAAGTATTGAAGGCGCGTATTTGTAATTTCGATTAAATTCACCCCTTTTTCTCGCTCCATTACTTGTCGCTCGTCTCCCGCTGGCATGCTGTGAAAAGCTATGCATGCAGCTCGCTGTCTATTATTCATCGCGGCGTCTCGCGCCTCTCGATATCTTTTCCAATGGGTGATTTCGCATTGTGACCCTCCAACCGTTGACGATCCCGTGCTCGTATCCAGCGACGACTGTTTCGCGCGAAATAGGAAAATCTGGGGAATAAAGCAATCTCTCTGCCCCGTCAGCGCTCCGTGACTACGTCCGTGATTGTCGTTTTCAGGAGGACCTAGTAACTCGCGCCGGAATACAGTTTCCCGGCCTTCGCCATCACCCCCTCACCCTCTCCATCCCCTTGTCCTCACACCGACGGCATTCCCGTCGTCGCCGCTTCACAGGGGTTACGCCCCCCATTACCCCGTATTCGACCTCCCTTTCTTTCACTTCGTCTCCTAGCTCCGGGCACAGAATCTCACTTAATCCGCGGCTCGGCACTTCATTCCTGAAGTTCCAAAGACGATTAGAGAGAGCATGTCGATCGCTCCGCACCCAATTCGCGGAAATGTCATTCCTCCCTTCCTTTATTGCTTCAGCTCTTTAACCCAAAAGTCAACCCTTCCGGAATCCGGATCGTCCTTTCGTAAAGACAGCCATCAAAGTGAGATGTCTGTTCCGACATTTTTTACTTCTCTTCTCGTTAACTACTTTTTTTTTTACATATCGATATTCCCGCTTTTGATCTTCAAAGAAATAACGTATCTTGTTGCAGGGACGATAAGATCGTTCTCGTTATCTCGTTAGAGGATGAGACAATGAGAGCATAGAGCTGATGACCTTTATTACGTCCCTTTTAAGCTGGACACGGCTTTTTCTCTCGTGAAATTAACGAGGAATAGCAACTCGCCCTCGCAGTAACGGTACAGACATTGTTCCTACTACTCTCACGCGTGTTCGTAATTATTGCGTTGTCAAGTCTTTCGCGTGCCCTTTTCTCCTTTAATAAAGGCAATCACGAGACAGCTATCTTTCCTGACATTTTAAAAAAGATAAGAATACCAATTTTCCAAAATTTTTAATCAACATATTTCGTTATTATCACTTTCTCTAATTTTTTATTTTAATTTTGATATTTGTTAAATTTTATCGGTTTGTCAATTTTTCGCGATATGCGTGAGATATGTATTTTAAAATTAAAAGAGAGTTTTACGAAAAGGAAGAAAGAATGACTTTTGGCGACTGAATCACACAATGATGAACGAGGACAGAGATCACCAGCCATGACGGTCCGACGGACATTTTTAATTCGACAAAAGTTTGTGAATTACGCTTAGTTGGCGCACTAGGGTGGCTAGGTAGAGAGTATAGAGAGAGAAAGAGAGAGAAGAAAAAAAAAGGATTATGTTCTCTCTAATGGCTCCTATTCTCTTAGTGCGCTCCACTCATCCACTTCTTTTTCGTCCTCTCCCCCTTTAAGCCGCGAACACTCATTAAAAAAGTCTCCTCCCAAGAGTTCCGGGGGTGAAAACCGAATACAAGAATGAAAATGAGATGAGAAGAACGAGAGGGGGGAGGACGACGTAAGGGAGAGGAAAGGAAAGAGAAGGCGGATGAGAGAATGGGAGAAAAAAATTTTTTACCGCCCGCGGTACGAGACTCCTTCCAGGACCTCCGTCGTTCCTTATTCCACCCTCCCAGTTTTCGCCATCTCACCTCTTCTCACCCCCGCCCTTTTTGAGGGTAGGTAGCATGCTTCGCGCATGCTGGCGCTGACGTTTTATATGACCGCGGGGTAGCCCGTACTGAAAATAATTATGCTGGCGTTAAGCGACGACGCCATCCCCGCAAAAGGATCCGCAGAGGGTAAGATCTTTATATCCGGGGCACAGATAAAGTCCCCGCAAATATTTTCGAGCTTTATAATTGAATCGTTAAGTCACTTTTTTAGAATCTTACGAATCTCAAAGACGTGCGTTTATTTTTTTTTTTTTATTAAAAATGAGTCGCTATGGATTTATTTATATATCTGATACTTGTTAGTCTAGCTTCCTCTAAATAAATAAATAAATTCATATACTTGTTTTTTTTTTAAGTGTTAGTAATTTTAATTGGATATATTTTCAGTCAGCTTAACTTTTACGTGTAAGTGTAAGAGATGCGAAAGTTACAAGTGTACGCCGAAAAATTATTCCTCCTTTATTTCGACATCGTCGTTTACGAGGCAAGCGTCGTCGCGGCGCGATCAATAGAGACGACCGCCATCTTTCTCGCGATCCTCCGCAAAAATCGGCGACTCGTTTTCCGCACGCCAGGCTGTTAGAGCCGCGGAATGTTGCCGCGTATTAGCATAACAAGATTCTCTCGTGCACGTAATGCGGCGGCGGTTGGGGGACGCAGGTCGACGACGTAGGGCGCGCCGATCTGCACACCCTTCCTCCTCCTCCTCCTGTCTCTTTCTCTTTCCCCTCCTTCGCCGACCCCTCATAGATTTGCATGGCCCATTTAAATGCAATTTCTTTTCCCTCGATCGAAGAATTACGTGAATACGCAATCCGTCCGGCCACAAAGTTCGCGTGGTATTTTCCGCTACGGGATTAAAGGGACTCGTGCCGATGCCGAGGTCTCCCTAAGGAAGGAAAGAGAGTGATCGTTTATCGGACGAGGGTTGGTTGTTCCTTCCATCGATATCCAACCACGTCTACTCTCATTCCCATTTAGCTAAAGGTCCGAGTATTTCCTAAACTCGGAATTGCCTAGATTCTTTCTAGTTCTGAACAGATTTTACTGGAATAAATCTTTACATTTCGGAGAGAACTCTTTTTTTTTCCTCTCGCAGAAAGTAATAATAAAATCTTTCCAACGCGTACTTTCTTCAGAAATGACCGAAAGAATTTTAACTAATAATTTAAGCAATAATTTGAAAAGTTTTCTGATATAATATAATAGTTTGAGAAGTAGTTTGCTGTTTCTAAATTTACGACATAAAGAGAGAGAGAGAGAGAGAAAGAGAGAAATAGAGAAAGAGAGAGCAAATTACATCTCTACACATGGAATATAATATACGTTGACTTGGTGGAAGCAAAATACAATATTTGCAATTAATTAGCAGCAGCGAGACCTCAAAGTTCCAAAGGAGTTTATGATCCCCCATCCATGGTATCGCGACGGCAATTTCATTAATTTTCAATACGATCAACAAACGCTCTCTATTAGATTCTATGCAGATCGTTGCTCTCCATCGCTCTAGACCAAATAACGATAAATCGGTTAGCTACAGGTGAGAGATCGTCAAAGTTCAGAGCCGGGATTGTCGAGATTAGATTCTCTGAGCGGATTTCATAGAGGATGTCGCGAGATATCATATACGCAGGAATGCGCGACAAAAGGACATAGTTACGGAAAGTTGTTATTACTTTTAGCGTCCGACCGGCTATATATAAATGCAGCTGCCACTATTATCATATGCACTTATACACGTAATAAGCAATTTCTACCATGCATTCTAACTTTTTTATCCGTCATTCAAATTCATTTTTTTTTATGTAGAAATGAGATTCGTTTTCGTTAAAATTTTTATAAAAAAAAAATATATCGCCGATTTTCATCATCAAGTGCGCGAATACACCATATATTCCCCCAAACTTTCCCCTTAGCTTTTTTCTGTTCCTTTCTCCTCCTGCTGCCCCATTCGTCAAGATAAAAATATTTCGGGTCCAGAATCGCTCCCATCAAATTTCCATCGAATTCCAGGTGGAATTTAAAAATTGGATTTTGCCTTTTGAAACTACCTTATTTCTACAACTAGAGTACATCTTTTGATTGGAAATTTATTGCATTATATTATTCTGTTTTATCATGATACTTCTGTGTTTCATTTTTTCCGGAACGTTGATTTCTGAAAAAGTTCCGCATGCGCTGTCGCGCATTACTGTTATTAACGAGATTCTGAGTAATAAAAATTAAAAAATAAAGTAGAAATACGTTGGAAATGAGAAAAAGCTACTTCCCATAACATCATTAAAAAGTTATAACGAAATATTGCATTATTTTGAAGAGCTTCCTGCATTAAAATTTAAATCAGAATCCACTATTTATAAAAACCCAATGATAAATCTTGTAAAAAAACAAATATAGGAATCACGTTCAATCAAATGTTCATTAAAGAAAAGATTGGTTGATGCAAAATTAAAAAAAAAAAAAAAACAGATACTCTCCATCCGAATTATCTTCAAAAAAAGGTTCACCTTAAATTTCTCTCAAAACCAGCGAACGTGACTTACAACATGTCTCGTTCTACGAGGACAATTCGGAAATTTCGGTTGAATGAACGCCACTCGCGTCGCGATCGGACGCATTCGTATCGAATACACAATCCGATTGACGGTTCACGGGAGACAAACTAGGTAAATGAGACACATAATTGATTTCGCCGGCAATTCGCAACGTAATTAAAAAGCTTCCGATAACGCAGGCCGGCGACCATTGTTGCGCAATGAAACGTGACTCACGTTCGTCAAGCGTCCAAGTTATGCAACGTTACAGTTCGCGCAACGAAATTACGCCCGCTGAACGTCATAAGTTGCGAAATTTGCATTCAGCTCCAGCCGCCGAGCCTGGCGAACTGCGCCACGTCGCGGATAATCGAATCGCGAATGCCTTTTCATCCCGCTAAACTATCCGTCTGTCAACTTACTTGCGCGAGAGCCATCTAAATTATTTTGCCTAGCTATTTAGCGGCCAATTTTACATCTCGTTTAATTGTATAGATAAAATTCATAAATTAGCCATTTAATAAAAATAATTTGCCGTTTAAATCAATTCTTTTGGATTCTGCCATTGCGGATCGCAAGCGTAATACTTGCGGCGCGAGGAATTAAGACAAGCTCGCCGAGAGCTGATGATATTAAAAATAATAATTAAATGATTGTTTTTTTTTTTTCGCGATGGGGCTGGGTTGCGAGTGTCAGTAATCCGTCAGACAAGACGGTCGAAAAAAAAGGGATCTTTAAGAAAAGATTGAAAGCCGTAAAGAATAGTTCACTAGTCGCACTCAGAGCGACCGGGCTTCTCTCTCTCTAGCTGCTGAGAAGACTCTCCACGGTCCAATCATCCGATGCAGCCTCCTGATGGAGCTGTCAATTGCAGAATTGTAGGCGAATGGCCCGTAATAGCTTTCCTGTAAATGCGAGCACGAGACTAAAAGCTTAGAGCCTGTATCGAACGGATAAATATTCAAATTGACGCGGAGTAGAAGCGGAGTGCATAGTATCCATAGTTGTGAAAATTTAATAAATTTTCCAATTCCGAAAAACGGGCGCATTTTACGATTTACAAAACATTGCTCCTCTGTATGCATAACAACATCCACGCATATAAATGTTTCAATAAAATTTCAATATTAATATCAACGTAATGAAAACTAACTAATATTCACGTCGACAAATCGTAATTTTCTAGATTGCACGTTTCAATTGAAATTTTTTCAAAGGCGAAATTTGGATATATCCCTCTAAAGGTGTATTACTTGTCGATGAAAGAGAGAAGACCCTGGCGTACAATGCATTTAATAGCTCGCGTAGGAGAAGCCCCGATGTAGACTCGCGGGGGTCGAGTTTAAATGGAGTCGCTAGATTCGAGACGGAAGTCGCCTCCAAAGCACTTTGAGTGATGGAGTCTGGGGAGTAACAATGCGAGGCGATACCTTAATCTCTCGATAATTCCTCGTCGACGTCTTTCCTTCAACTTCATCGTACGCGCGAGAATTTCTCGCGATATCGACGATTACGTCGACGAGGCGATTTTGCGCCGCGCATTAATAACATTTTTCAAGAAGCGATAATTGTCTCGTCTATAAATAAAGTACAATTTAAACCAGCACTCTCTTAAAGTGGGATCGATATATTATCACTGAAAAGCAGAGCGAATACTGTCACTGACGATATAGTATAGCACTCTAACTCAGTTCAAATCTAATTTAAAGAATCAATTAATAATACTATTTATTATAATTAATGATATTTTAAATTGTACTATTTATATTATATGTATATAAATTTATAGTTTATTAAAGAAATATTTGAGTTTTTGATTAAAAATTTGGCTCATTTTTTGTGAATTTATCACATTATCAAAAGTAAAAAAGTGTAATATGTAAATAATTCTGAATTTGGAGTTATTACGTATTTCATTTCAGATATGTAGAAATAGTATAGTCTATATATATATCAAAAAATGATAATTTAAAATAAAAGATAATAGAAAAAATATTAAAAGTTTTCAAATATATATGATTTATTTTTACTGAGTTTTCAGTAAAATTTCACTGCTATAATCAATGGGATTCAAAACAGAGAAACAAAATATTTTTATTAAAGATAAATAAATACTCATTGATCTGTCATAAAATTTTACGTCACAATCAGTTTCATATTTTTATTGGTTCAGGTTGGTAAGAGAGTATAAAATTAAATCACACACAACTAGAAATTAAAAATTAAAATTCAACAAATTGACTTGAGTAAATGAGATAATTTAGGAAACTAGAGGAAAAAAAAGAAATGCGCATATATCAAACCTTTCTCTCTTGCCAGTTATTCCGACAGGACAGCCGTTATAAAGTTAACGTTAGAAGTGCGTACACTTTGCGAGAGAACGAAGGGGTTAATGACATTGCTGAAGAGTAAACGGAATGCGAGCGCCCGGCCCTCGCAAACAACTACAGTTTTCCCGGGCATTTTCGCGGCTGAATTTTCGCCAACGCGCGTGCAAACACGCGGAATCGTCCGCGCGCGGAAAGAGTTTGGCGGTTGCGCGAAATTCCGCCACCCCTCCTCATCACCCCCTCGCAACCCCTCGCTGCCGCTCGTTTCCGTTCCTCAGTCACGCCCGCCGCAAATTCGATTTACTCGCCTCTCCTCCTCGCCTTGTGAATCCCTTTGAAATTTCATTTCCCGTATCCCCTCTTAGTTCGTGACTTTTTTATCACATCTAATCTTTCCCTCGATTTTGACGAGACAGAGTCCCTAATAATATTTCAAATTCATAATTAAAAAAATTGTGGAATTCGCAACCTTTGACGATTATTAACGAATTAATTTCCGCGACTTTTTGATCCGAGATATTACTTGTCATTCAATATCTAGCTTTTATTAAACTCACATTTGTAATTTTTATTCCACTTGTAAAGTTATTATCTGTCCTAAAGTTAGAGATGATTTATCTCCCCTACTTATTCTTTTATGAAGGGAAAATGCGCTACTTTGAGGGACGAAGGACTTTATACCGCGGAGACTCTCGACGTCATAGATTTCGAGTTTCTCGAGGGCACACGATACTCGGCGGCAATTTGTAACCACCCGATATACATACACACACACACACACACACACACACACATATATATATATATATATATATATATATATATATACATACATACATGAAACTATACACTTCGTTTCGCGAAGTTCGCATGGAAGAAGCACCGGAATTAGTTCCGGACGAGGATATACTTCCTCGATTACCATTACTAATCCCGCTTAATTTCCATTACTAACCCAGTCTGATTAAGCAGTCCGCGAGACTCTTCATTTTCGTCGCTTCCGCCGGATGATCAAGTCGCTTTATATCAACTTTTTAACCCTGAATATATCTCGCCGATTAACATACCGCTAGAGAGAATCTTGACAGACAGAATTTCTTAAAATGTTTCCTGACCTATTTCATTTTTATGCGATTTTTCTATCCGTGTTTGACATCTGATTAAATATTTTAAATTTTTTCCTTGCTAATACGTTAAGTTGCTAGACCTCTTACTGTATGTTTTCGCGAAATATAAAATAAATATTAAAATCAATTCAATAGATTGCCATCGATTCAATTCAGAATTAATAAAGATTTAATATTGCGGTATTGCGAAATTGAAGATTCATTCTTAAGCAGGTTGTTCGGAATTTAGAGGCGAAATTCCGATAGCATAATCGCCGGTCTATAATAACTTTCGAATGGGATGCAATTAAAGTTAATTGCAGTGGCAAAAGTTTGTGCCCGGGGAACTTTTCAAAGCCGGAAATTGTAATTTTAATGAGACCTGGCAGCGGGTATTCGGGATGGACTCGGCAATTTGTAATGATTATTAAATAATAATCACGATACTTTGCGATACACACAAAGAGTCCGGTCGAATCAAATCGCATTTGTGACGGATCAAGTTTTTGGTCATATTAGCGCACACATTGTGCAAAATTACACGTGGGAATTGATTCGTTAAATCTATGTTCCGTGTAATGATCAGCGCGGCGTGAAATTAGCGCGGGATTGTAATTAAATTAATAACCGGATTACGCCGCGTTGATCCTATAATTATCGTTTACACGCGATAAGATTTAAAAGCCCAGCTCCAGGATATCGATGTAATGTGTTACGATCGCGCGTCGGCCAAGCAAATTCTAATTAATATGCAATTATTTATAACATATTGCGAGATTAGACGTCCATTCTCTCCCTTAACTTCTCTGCATTTTTCCTCCTGATAAAAAAATAAGATTTTTCAAATTACGGATATCGCGAGTCTTTTAGATATTATACCATGATATCAATATTAAAGTGTACAATATAACTAATTAAAAATTAAATATATATAATATATATTTGTGTGTGGTCCCGACAAAATCTCTTTCTAATGAGTTAAATAATTATATCGAGTTTCTCGCGTATCAATTAAAATATAAACTCTCGTCGATCAAATTGTTGTCATCTTTATCCATTTAAAACTTATGTTTATATCGACTCTCATTTTTCGAGCTATCGCGATTTGAAATTTTTATGTACATTGTAACTGTCGAGATCACACATCTGGACACTTTGCTCCAAATAATTTGGGAAACACACTTTGTCTCAATCTTTAATCACATTATTTAAGCGCGTTAATCTTGGAGACTTTCGATGTCATCAGTGACCAATAGTTATGGCACGAATTAATAAAAATTTATTAAATATATATTTACTTATTTAGAATATTAAAGATATTTATTTTTAATAAACATATATTAAATTTGTTTATCCAACTGTTTATTAAATTTTAATTAGCTTCTGTATAATTATGTCTTTTGTAATTTCTGTGTTATTAAATTTTACTAAAAGATGTAAATTCACCGTGATTAAAATAATACAATTTTATAAAATTACATAAAATATACATTACATGAGAAAAACCCAAATTCCACACATACGTACACAAAAGTTTTGAAATAAAAATAGAAAAATATATAAAAACGTTTTACATGCAAAAATATTAAAAATCGAATATATGCACATAATATTCCGTACAAAATTTGTGTATTTTTAAAATCGCAAAAATACAGTAAACTATTTTCTACATTTTTTCATCTGCCTCGGAAATTTACCGAATCGTGAAAGATCGATAACGATAACGTTGCACGAGATGCAAAAGATCGCTTGATACTTGGATGAGAAAACATACGCCGCAGGCTTTCGCCATTCAATATCGAAATAGATTTTATAAAAGAGAAAGATAGAGAAATGGATGCGAAAAGAAGCGATAACACGCGGGAGGATTGCTCTTCAACCCTCGGTAAATCACTCCCCGCCATGTTTAATGTAGCTTTTTCAATTGTTCTCAGAATCACGTATTCACACTATGATTTCCTTCGATTTATGGCTCGAAAGAGCAGTGATAATCGATAGCCATCTCAATCCATGTTATTCGCAAGTTTTCAATATCATAATTATACATATAATTAGAATTTATATAATAAAAAAATAATATAAAATAGTAATATATATGAAAATAATAGAATATAAAATCAATGAAAAATTAATTAACATTGTTTGATTATTTAATTTATACCAGAAAAGATGGATTTTATATAAATCATCGGCCTACGTTTCTAAAAATTTCTGGATCAAGTTTGCAACGTAAATGGGGTAACTGGAATCACAACAAAACCTTTTTTGGAATCAACGTGCAGAAAATAATGTAGGAAAATCGCGATGGTGGACCAACGAGTGGGATGGAGAGGATTGCGCGAATTCCGCGGTTGCAAAGCGATTTATGGGAAACGAACGCAGGCTATAAAATAACACTTCCCATTCAAATCGGCAAATTAATGGTCGCTTTCGTGGATTCTTTGTTTGGACCGCGCGACAATGGCGGCTTGCTGAATTATTATCCTGAAATAGTACAAAATTTCGGGAATGCCGATTTTCGCAAATTTTCACCCGTTTCCACAGACAATTTTCTAAGCGCGCGCAAATTTTTCCCTTCCCGGATATCCGATACCGGAACTCGACGGACTTTTACTTCGAAAATTTGCAAATTAATTGAATTAATGTTATATTTTCGAAGTTTGGGTTTTGGAAAAGCAAAGATTGATCAGCTCTTGCCTAGGCTTCGAAACTATTATCTAGTTTTGATGCTTAAGTCCGCGCGGAAAGTTACTCCTCGCGAGCTTTAATCTCTCTAAGCACGAGGTGATTATAAAGTTTCTTATTAAGTTCCCACCATGTAGCACCACCACGCATACTCAAGCCGCCATTGCAATACACGAGTGAAAAAGTTTGCCAGTACTTGGGCTATATGTAACCCCTCTACAAGGGGAAGAAAATGCAAAAGTGTCCGACCGTATTATCAGAATATGTTTCCTACTCTCGTAAAAAATGTTATATGGGAAAGAGAAAGGGGAATATATTTTTAAACCTTTCCCCTCCCCTTCCCTTTCTTGCGATACAATAGCGAATTGTAAGTTTCTTTTATTTCTTTTATTCTACCTTATATGCTTCATTTTAATTTACTTTACTTTTATAATATTACCTTCATTCTAATTACACCATTTTATTTTATCTAAGCTATGTTACTTTATACATGTTTTATCTAAAAATGTAATTAAACGCAAATTATATATTTTAAAAGATAACAAGAATTGCCATCTTTTTTTTCATCCCTCAATTTTTCTCGCTGTTCAAGGGGTCAACAGAACGCTAACCATCTTCTTTCTAACAAGACTGAAACTTGTGTGCATCACAAGTTGATATCAGCGTATTCATCCCACATGCTTCGCTTTATATTTATCCAACATTAAAGTGATTCTAGCGCGAGCATGATGTATCTCCTACCGGGATTAATGCACCTTCCTCCGCTCGCGAGAAATATGACGAGATGCTTTCGTCATCAAGAAACGTCGATGAAAAGCGAACAAAGAATCGACACAGATTTCTTTGGCTACAATTGCTATGCAGACGAAACGAGAAAAGACAGCGCACAAAGGAATTCCCTTCATCTTTTCTCTCCCGAGTCTCTTCTTCAAAGATCGCAAGATAATTGGCCGATTTAACAAGATTATATTCACGACGCAGGGATTTCGCAAATTATTCTCGTTATATAAAAAAAAAAAAAAGTCTTTACAAAATAGTGACTTTTGTATATTTGACAGATCATCTCAAATCATCGTATAACATATATCATAAAAACTCACGGTTAAAATTTAATTCAGATGATATCTGAAGAGATTTTAGTTTCTATTTTACGTTGATATTCTCAGAGAAGGATAATTATTAACTTTCCCTAGAAGCTGCACTATATTATCTCCGCTTTTATGAGCATAAAGCGCTCGGATACGCTGCTTTATGTGTCACGTGTCGCTTAAAATCGCATCTTAAAATCCTGAATTACGTCGCGATTCGTACAAGAGAAAGGAAGATCATTAACTACCGTCGGAAATGATATCATCATGATACTTAGCGCCAAGTAACTATACGTATATCGCGTATTGCACTGTAACTGGAGGCACAAGCTGCATTATTTTTTTGTTGCCGACGCGCTAAAGGCGAATGAGATGTAAAATGGGGTCGGCGCGCATTTGCAACTTGACTCAATATCAAACGCTCTTCGCGTTTGTTACTATTGTGTTGATTACAAGTTTACAGGGGGCAAAATAAAAAAAAAAAGAGATTGGCGTTATATCCCGCGTTGCGATTTGTACAAGTAAATTGGATATCTGGAAAATAAACTACGCCCAATGCGGGATTATCTGTCCATGGATGGACGCGTTTATCGAATCCGTTTCCGCGGAAAATTGTGTACTGATAATAGGACTTTATCCTTCGAGTCCTTTTGCGCTCGTTTGATTCCCCCCGTTTAAAATAAAATTAAATCCACAGTTTGATTACTATTTAGTCGCGTATCAAAGTACATTGGATCCGATAATGCTTCAAAGCAAATGAATGAATTCTAGCGTATTTTATTTGTTTTTCATATCTTCACTTTAGAATATACGGTTCATGAACGCATTTGACGTATAAAACGATATTTCTTACCAAGATTAATAAAATATAATTATAACTCTTTTTACATTTAGATTGTGTGTTTGATATTATCGGATACCAAAAATAATTTTACTAAAAATATAAATTCTTTTATTTCTTTGCGCTCCGAAAAATAATCCCTCAATTAAGCATTCGTATATCTTTGTCAACTTTTAATTATTTCAACAGCCGCTTTAACTCTCTCGATTTTGGCGTAAAGAAACAGAAGAAGAGATTACCTTGAACCGGTGCATAAATGTTGAGGTACAGACAGTCCTCGTTTTGGTTCTTGAGGTAGGGCAGCAGCCTCTTGAGATATTCCGCCCTGCCCTTGGGCATCTTATCGTTGATCTCGGGTAGCTTTTGGGAACAGACGGGTCCAAACTTATCGGCGACCTTCACGCCACCCCAAAGGGCGCCGCTGACAGGCGGCATGAAGCGTAACGAGCCAATTGGCGGCGAAGCGTAAGGCACGCCGCGAAACACCTCGACACTCTCGAGGTTTCGATCGAGAGTAACGATCACGCCCGATAACTCGCCGTACTTAGTCCTGACGATCCTTGAGCTGAGCTCAGCGCCGACGGTCGCCAGAATCAAGCCGAGCAGCGCCAGGATCGGTGACGTCATCTTGACGCGATCACCGACGTCTTCGGCGTCACCACCTTCGCCGATCACTTCTTCGCAACTCTCATACCGCCTTCCCTGGCTTCCGTCGCGATTAATTTCCTTTCTTAACCGCCACCGGAAGTGCGAACGTACGCAAGCTGGTCCATCTCGCGACTCTCGAGAACCGATTTATCTCCTGGATGCATCAATCTTCTTCGAGATAAAGAAGTTTGATGCTTGATTGTTAGATCTTGCTGGACTCAATATATTCAAGATACTCTTGATAAAAAGATCTTGATAAAAAGTAGAGACTGACACAAGCTGCTCTTATTTTACGAAATAGCTTCTTTGAAACTTTTATTTAAAACAAATGTCCTGGTCCTATTCTTTTTCAATGATTTTAAAATACGAGTTTAAAACGGAGAAAGACTATTGTCTTTAATTAAATCTTCTCGAGCATGAATCTATATGAGACCGATGAGATATAGTAAATTCTCCATGATTCTTCCAATGCATCTTTTTTATTTAAATAATCCAGAAAAAAATAAATTACATCCTCGATTATCTACTTCGACGCAATTGATCTAAGGAAGACTGCGAATTGTATAGACTGAAAAACACTCCGAGTTATAAATCGTCTTTTATTTTGACAATCTAGAAAAGTTGCGGATATTTTAATTGCACTGTATTAGATTTTTTTAGTCGTACGCCTAGTTAAATGTCTGACTAGATGTCGTAGAAATGTAGATATTTCGATAGTAGAAGATCAATCAATGTGTATCTCCATTAAAAATATTCCTAATGTCTTTCAAATATAATTATCATCTGCTTCGCTATCGAGCTGCAAGCGTTAAGCATCTGCAAATTTACCGTCTTGTTCCATCGCTTCATTGAACGATAAAGACTTTCTATACATAAGAGAGGTCGTTGTAAGTTTACCATTGAACGTTTAATCGGGACACTCAATGAACTATTTATTTATACACTTTGTCACTGAGGTAATTTCGCACTCTTTCCCGCGATAGATCAACATTTTAATTGTTGAAATTTTCGATTAGAAGCAGGATCTCCTTGTCAAAACTTTTACGAAAGTAATATCGTAGACGAATTTCTATCTCCGTCTGCCGTTCGTGTCTATTGGAGTTAAAGACAAGTTGGCCTATCTTTTTTTCGCTCTCACACAAGGATAATCTTGTTTTTGACTTGGCGTGCTTAATGTATCGAAAAAGATAGATAGTGCCGGCTTGAATCATAATCGAAAAAAAGCCGCCGTTTCGAATATTTACAACATTGTTTCATTGCGGCAAAAAAGAAAAATAGGAGAAAATTTTTTTACTCAAAATTTTATTGGACGGATCGAAGTTAACGAGAGTTGCATTTTATTGAATTAGTCTCTCGATCGTATAAAACATTCGCCCATGTAATTTTTCAGCAAACAATCTCTTTTCGAAGCTAATTCGCCGAGAAAAATAATGTCGTGGCTGAAGAAGAAACTAATATTTTTCCAGTTTTCAATGAAAATATGTAGCACGTGGAACTGTTGTTTGCGTTTAAAGATCTCCAATTTTTCTATTTGGTCGATAAAAGTGTTACTGGAAATTCTTCAGCTGCTTCGTCTATTTAGCTTAAAGGGCACAAAGACACGCGCACCGTCGTTGTTGAAATAAAAAGAGCACAGCTTTTCACTCGAAAAATACGTTCGAGAAATGCGTCGCTCTTGTATTTAAATTTTCCAGTATCGACATACTTGCAAAATGCAAATCTTCCCGAAGAGGCGCGATGCTATTGCTATCAAAGTCAACAGCTCCAATATTCAATTAATCTCTATAATTGAATTAAAATCGCACTGCTAATCAACTGCAAACTTCCTAAATGGACACTCGTAGACAGAAATAAGGATCATCCCTGTCGTTTACTCCGTCAGATTCGCACTTTCCCGATCGATCACTGAGATCGACGATCCTCGATCGTCGACACAACAAAACACTTGGACTCGGAAAGTCACGCGCGCGATCATCGTTCCTTCATCACGGCGGATCGTGCACTATTAGAGTAAGAGGATCCCCTTCGCGCGTAGCTTCGCGAGGATCATTCACCGGCCTCCTCCTCCTCCTCCCCCATCAACCAGCCGGTCCGGCGGGTATATTTCTTCAAACTTTGTCAAGTCGAGGAGGGTAAATCGTTTCCCGATAACGCCGATTTATCGAACGCGCGGAAGTAATTTCAAGTTTCGTCGAATGCGCGAGGATTCCCGGACGAGGGGGTTTCCCGCTTGCTCGGAGAAGCGAGAGATACACGACCGTCCCTGTGAAGCGGCGCGACCGAAAAATCCGTCGGGGAAGGTGGTAAGCGAGGATCGTGCCAAGAGCGAAACGGTGCTACCCTCCCCTTCACCCCCTCGCCCCTCCTCCCCCCCGCGTTTCTTCCCTCGGCGAGCTAACCCTCTCGTCCCTTCCCCGCTTCGGGTTCGCAAACTACCACCCTTTCTTTGGCACCGTTACACGTTTGTCGACGACAACCTGGTCGATGCACCGCGACAAATCTCGCGTGACGGGATCGCGAGAGGGGTGGGCGCGCAGGTATTACCGCGAAAGAGGGTGAGAGCGCCGCTCTGGGACGCCGCGGTTGTATGCGAGGAAAACCAACCGACCCGATGTAGCCGACACTTCGACCCCCGACAGACTGGCGTCAGGCGACGACGTTAACCACCGGCTGCGCATGCGTCGCTCCCTTCGGCACGGGACATGGGCGGAAGTGCAACCCCGGCATGGTCGATAGGGCAGGAGGGATCGATTTTCCCTCACCGACCGACCGGAGAGTTGTTGGTTCGAGTCCGGGATTGTGAGACGCGCGCTCTACCTTCGGTTCGATGCCGCGATCCCTCTTGTGTTTCCAACTCTACTTCTCTTCTTTCCGAACGCACAGGCTATCCATCACTATTGGATTCTCCTATAGTCTACTATTTAAAAGTGCTCCATGTATTTTAGCAATCAACGCGATGGGGCCACTGTTATTGTATATCTGTTTTTTTTATTCCTTTCCGAATTTTCCTCCTCGTTATTCATATATCATTGATCTATCGTCGTTTGAACAAAATTATAAGACAAATTTTATTTGTTATATTATTTATTATTAATTATTATTTGTTTTTGATTATAGTTATATATAATGTGTGTACTAGAAGCAATTTATATGATAATTTTGAAGCACGGTGCATAGAAATCATTTTATTAATTTTGATGTGACTCTTCGATCTAATATATTAATTAGCTGTAAAAAATGCATGGGTCAATGAGTTTGTCAGTTTTGTAATTTTTTCCACAAACTAATGATTAGTAAATCTATGTAAACATTGCTGTCAATAAATAACAATACGATAAATTAGCGGGATTTATTTGACAAATGGTTCGCGTGCGCGAAATAAATCGCATTTTCCGATTCGCAGCGAGAGGAATCACCGCTTGATGGACAACGGAAAATGCAGCAACAGCAATGGAAATGGAGGAACTTTTTAACGAGAATTTCTGGAAACTGGGCGCAGCTGCGCAAAGAGTTTCTCCTCTCGCGAAATTCCGCTTCGCTCCTGCATTTAGCATTCGCACTTTACCGCGTAGTTACGCTCGTTAACAAACTCTTTCCTGGCGCGCCACGTGAATTATCTCGCAATATTATTCCTTGTTTTCGGAATATCGCGCGATCAAACGAATCCTTTAATACAGTGTCAACCCTTGATACAGCACGTTATCTCTTCAGATAATGCACCAACTTAAAAATATAAAGTGTCTTACTTAACTTTATGTATTATATATAATTTGTATGTCGTTGAGAACTATAAATTATAACTATAAAGAACTATAATTTCCTTTACGGCTAAGGGAAGGCTAATTTTCTGACAATTTTTTTTTTTTTTTTGAAGAAAAATCAGGAGCACGCGACTTTATCGCTCGGGCAGATACGAGGAATAATTGGACGGCGAAGTGGCTGAGAACGAAGGGCCGGGGAACGGTTAAATATTTGCAAAGTCAACGCGAGGAGCGTCGTGCGGCTCCTCGAGGGGGTGGAAATTGGTCGCCTCCGGCCACAAAGCCGTGGAGCGGGATATCCGCTTCTCGTTTGCGACACGAGGATGCCACCTTTTCTAGGGCTCATTCGTGCAAAAACTCAAGAACACTGTCAAAAATGACAAGCGCTTAATCTAACAATAAGATTTTAAAGATACAAGGGCTCAGAGAACTGGTCCGAGAATTGAAAAACATTTATGAAGCAAATAAAACAATTTAAAAATGTAAGATGTCTTTCATTTGTATTTAATTTGTCAAGAAAATAAAAAATTTTATTAAAGTAATAAATTAGGAAAATTTGAAAGGATATTTATCAAAGATATATAGAATCTCTTGCGTCTAGCTTACTGTTAGATATTTATTTAATAATTTTCCCACGAATTTTGGGAATCTTTAGTAGCGAAAGCTTCTCCAACGCTCGATTTTTATTTAGCAGATGTCTAAAAAGAAAGGTGTCTTTGTGACAGAGATAAGTTATTTTTTATCGAGAAATATTAATCATGAAACACTAGTGTTCTAAAGTGACATTGAAATCGTTTGATTGGTGGTGAGTAAAACCGAGATTTTCATGCGGTAAAATAAAAACGAAAGCGTGCGGAGGGAAGAAAATGACATCTTCTAGAGTGACACGATACGACAGTCCTTTGAAAAGGACTCGAGACAAGGGTCGGGAAGCCGACAGGGTGTGACGCGAGAGATTCGTGCCCGGACTACTATTGAGCATCCAAATCCAAGAAATCGATGTCACTTTCGTGTGACAGGATGGGGCGAATTCTGATAAATGTCTTATATTGATAAGGAAAAGTCCTTAATTTTCCGCAGTTTCTGACATAATTCTATTCGTCATGTATCTTGGCCATGTATTTATAAAATGTAATATTATAAAAAATAAAAAAACTATAATATTAATAAATAAAATATTATAAAAAATATAATACAAAATTTAATACAAAATATAATTTAAAATTTAATACAAAATTATTTATTGTGGCATTACACAAAAATATTCAAAATATTCGTATAATAAACAATTTATTAGAAATTTCTAAACCAAGCAAGCCTGATTAATAATAATAATTCACGCAATATTTATCATTAATAACCGACACACCCTATTACAGAATTTAATAAATTTTAACCTAACATAAATATAACCTAAACAATATATCGCGACTGAAAGAATCAGTTTTAATAAAGTTATTGATCGTCTCTTAATTATAGAAGAAAATATAAAATACTCCTGGCGCATCTTTGCGCAGATTTTCAAAGACAATATTTAAGATGCGAAAAGATAAACAAAGCTTCATTATAAATCAACGATTTAATTATAAGATAAGTTGCTTTAAAGTTTACAAGCAAACGCGTCAAATAACTGAATAATTTCTCTTTAAAAAAAAAAAGAAAAAAACAATTATTATTTATCAATTCTTCTAATATATTGCAATATATAATATATTAATTTTAACGCCCAATTTCCGCGCTTTGGCTCTCATTTACCTTTTATTTTATATTTTATATCCAGAGCCTTTTATTCATGTATTTTTGAAATTTGGATCTCTATATAGATACCTAGATATATATCGAATATAATTCACAACGGCATTATGCACAGCGTCGCATACGTTATGGAATCCAAGAGAAACGCGCGTTTTATTATTTCATTCCTTTTTGTAGTGCTTGTCACGTGCGGAATTCTTCCGTTGGTAAATTGAGCAAATTGCAGTTTTATGAAATTCCTTCTTGGAGAGCATCAGGCTAGATATAGATTCGAGTAAACTGCATTCGTGATTCTGCTTTTGAGAAACATAATTAAACGCGCGTCTATTTTATTTTACATACAATTTTTTTAATTACTTGTTTAATTTATTTTAAAAATGTTCGTCTATGATTTTTCGCAGATTTCTTTTTCCGAGAGAAGAATTTCTGGATTTATATTTTAAGATAACAGATATAGTTATCATTTATGAAATAATATCATATAGATAATAGGCGCGGTTTAAAACCCTAAACCCGCGAAAAATCGTTAATTTTGCAGCTGCAACTGCTGCGGAACATTTAATTATTTCGCATGCATCCCACATAAGTTTGACACTGAAGCGGGGTTGATGAGATTAAATTCTATTAAGAGGGCTTCCATTCGTGTTTTCCGCGAGCTTAATGCGCATATTCATGATAGTTCATCGCATCGGTGAGTATTAAAAGTGTTGAAACTGTATACCCAGACGAGAAAGGTTCCGTCGACTTTTCTAATCGCTTGACAATCATATCATTCTTTTTGTCAAAATTTTTTTTTGTTAAAAGTCATATTTCTTAATTTTAAATTTAACTATTCAAAATTAATTAATATTTAATATTTATTTCTATCTATTTTATCATACTATGTATTATTCGGATAAAATCAAATTTTTTCTCGTTTATTATAAATAGTAAATTAGAACTAATATTAAAAAATTTTAAAAAAATTTTAAAATCGAAGAGATAAGGAGAAATCGAAATATGTTTACAGAATTAAATCAATTGTTTAATAAAAATAAATATAACTAACATATAAAATATTTTAAATTTAAAATTCTGGAATTTTATATTTAAAAATATTTAAATAAAAAAATTGAATAATAATAAACTGTCCACTCTTTAAAAAAACATGTTAAATATTCACAAGTATTGAATACTAACAACCCTTACTTTTGCTAGCTAAGCCAAGAGGAATTCAAAAAGATCAGCGAAAGGGGCTATCCTAATCGCGTGCCTTAATCGCGTGTCCTGTATTCGCATACCCTACTCGCGTGATAGAATGATGTATGTTGCTTTCGTTGGGCCAGTTGGACTTACCTTTCGTTGATCCTGGCCATATTCATTCTGGCTACATCTAGTCAGAGATGTAGCTTCGATCCCCATCAGAGATCCTCCATGAAGGAAAAAAATTCCTCCCGTTGCCGGCTAATTATTGTCGCCGGAATACACGAGCATAATTTTATGCTCGTTTATGACATGACAGTTTGTCATGCATCGTTTTATATAACTTTACTTTAATCAATCCAATGCCAAGTCATGAATCAAATTTAATAACTGATTGAAGTAATAATATTTAATTTTAATAAAATAAAATAAAATAAAATTATAAAAATATATAAAATAAAAATTAATAATATAATATAATATGATATAATAATATAATATAATAATATTTAATTAATAATAATATAATAATATTTACATTATATATAATATAGGATACGCTTAGCGTATAGTAAATGCATGACAAACTGTCAAAGCTTTCATTGATATGATAATAAAGATGAATGGGCTATGAAAAATTATGACAAAATTGGCTCGAAATGGTAAAAATAATTATCAATATTTTATATAAGAAATAAAATTATTAGCTGTATATATTTTAATATATATTTAAAAAATCTATTACAAAATTATTTGATTTAATCAAGCCCATCCATTTTGAGGCAACGGATATTTACAATCTACAATCTACATTTACATCTACAATATCTATGAATCCGTTACTTCAAAATAAAATAAAGTTTGTCACTTACCGGCACTGATGCGCAACAGCGGAGATTTGGTCTTGAGGCTACGTTGTCTGCAACACACAAATATAAAATCCTAATTATAGCAACGCTTAAAATAATTAATATTTCAAGAAATTATTATTGTACGCATCAAATTTTATATCCGATGCGTATAATAATAAGAAGGTATACAAATCTGAAATAATTTTATAAATTCTAAAACAAAAAACTATTTTTTTTTTAATAAAAACTTTTATAATATGAGTCTTTCTTGTTTAAACTATTCAAATAATAATCAAATCGAATTGATGTATGTATAGAATTTCTAATAATTAATATGCAAATAATAATATTTACCCTTGGGTTGCTCCGCCGGTGCAGGATGCCTCTCCTAGGCCTCCTCCTCCTCTCAGGATGTCAGGGTCGCTACGTTGATCTGTAACATGCAAATAGGAAATGCAAATTATAATAATGCTCAAAATAATTAATATTTCCAAAAATTTATTATACGCATTGAATTTTATATTCGATGCATGTAATAATAAACAGAATAAAAAAATTTTATAAATTTTGAAAAAAACTAATGACTGTAATAATTTCGTATAAAAGCTACAATCTAAAAGTAGAAACTTTTACAAGATTATAATTTTTATATAAATATCTTTTTCTCTATTTTTTTTTTATTTAAATCATATAAATAAAAAATCAATATATAAAAAATTACTTACCACAGAATTGCTCCACCGATGCCCGATGCCTGTCCTAGGCCTCCTCCTCCTCTCAGGTAGATTCACACGCGCGATACTTTAAACGGCACACCCGCACTTTTATTAAAAAATACTTCCGCACTACATTCACACGCGCGATACTTTGAGCGGCACTTTCGAATTTCGGTACGATCGAACCCCGTTTCACACGAGAATCATACTGCGAGTCGACAAGTCGGGAATTCACGATTACTCCGAGCAAGGGTTAAGCGAGCAAAGGAAGAAGACGAAATCGATTGATGGAATCGACGCTCAATTCTTGCCCGCGCTTGTTCTCACCGAGGGCCGACTCGAACTTCATTAGGAACGATCACAGAGAACCACCAAGTTTCTATCATACAGACTGAAACTTACGCTTATCATAAGGCTGAGAGACGGGTCGAGAATGAAGATACCCAAGTCCTAAGTGTTCACAATTTAGATCACTTAGAAGATGAGAAATCAGCTTCTCTAGCGAGCGAAAATCGAACCTAATAAAGCACAGCCAACTGTCCTCAATGCGATACAGTACAGCTGATAGACGGTACAAGATGAGGGAACGACGATTCAAAAATCGATCGAATTCTAACCGATTCGGGCCGAACCGTTCGTCGAAGCAGAGCGTGCCCCCAACAGCCAATTCTCAAACCGAAGTTCAAGATTAACCGCGCGATCATCGCATCTATATTATGCACGATCATACGTTGCTACGCGGCCGGCATTCACCTCAGCCGCGATACTGAGGCGTTTTAACGTTGCGTCTCCATTAATATATTAAATTTATTAATACATAAATATTTATATAATATATATAACATTAATATTGTATTAACGTTACCTAATATCATATAAAATTAATTATATTAATAGGGTATTAATATATTAGCGATAGCAACGCTGAGAGATATCCCAGTTAGTCGGCAACGAAGTACGATCCTCGAATCGTGAAAACGGGATAGAAGACGAAGGCGCGAAGACGCGACGACGCGAAAACGCGATTACGCGGTTACGCGACTCTCTCGTTGCTCGTACGCTCCGATGACGAGCAACAAGGCAACGCATTAAGTCCTCCACAGATGTGCGTGCCACATATGAGTCATTGTACGACTCGTGGCAATGCAGTATGGACACGCGACGCGACGCGAAAACCGTCCGCGACACGTTGACGGAACCGACGCCGCGATAAGCCGTCCGCGGCACGTTGACAGCACTAACGATACGACGAGCCGTCCGCGGCACGATGACAGCGACGACGGCGTTGGGTGCTTGGTTTCCCCTTCTCAATACCTCAGTAGGCCTTAAGGCCCTTAAGGTACCATCCAGGTACTATGCCCTCCCACCACGCCAAGGTTACACCCTAGGAGGGTATTATACGTATATCATTTTTTAATATGATATATATATCATATTACAAAATTATATACGTATAACGTGAGATTATATTTGAGCATAAATTATCCATATCCCTCTTTTCTCTCGATTAAAAGAGATACGATATAGATATGTTTTGAAAAAACAAATGATATATGCGTTATATGATACGATAATTTAGATTAGATCTCATATATTATTGAAAAAACGAAAAAAGAACTATGCAATGCATATATTTTGAAATTAATATACACGGTAAATAGAAATAAATTATTTACCACACATACCTTTGCTCCATCCATCATCGGATACCTTCTAGGACCTCTTTTTCTTCTCTTGTTCATCTCTTGTCGTTTTCTCGTGACATTCACATTCACTCGTAAAAACACAGTTAATTACGATTAGTAGAATAAGACAATCGTACTTCACATTGGCACTCGCGATCGCACAACAATTACACGAAACATACACTTTATTATATAAAAGAACACGAAAAAAAAGATTTTTAATATTTACACGATGCCAAAATTATGCGCCACTCGTAAAAGTATGCTATCTCTATTATTGAATTATTATTTTTTATTTCTTATTTTTAAAAGTTAATTAATTGTTAATTATAATAATTATAGCGAATTATATTTTAATATCTGTGGCGATTGCGTTTAGAAAAGAAATTCGAAGCACCACTACTTTATTGCTCGAACATCGCTGTATGAATAACAAGAGTATAACATCTTAAGAATAACACGCTTGTGTTTACATCACCAAGGCCGAACATCATGTTATTGTAACAGAAAATATATGACGTATACATACAAGCGGAATAATAAATTATACAAATATTTTAAATTATAGGTCAGTTATTTAATATATCACGAAGCTTATGTTAATTACTCTGATCTGCGATTTGACTATTTTATTATGTGTTCTCAATCTGAATCATATATTTAAAATAAATTGTAAAATGAAAAAGCACTAGACAAAATATAATTAAAATTTTTGTCTTTTTAAGAAATAATTATTGTTTATAAAGAAGAAGAAGGACCGCGATAAACTAATAATTTAGAATTTGGATTTTTGTCACTTTAATTGTATACATCACGCGCGAAACGCACCTCGAGATTTATTGTTACGATATAATGACATATTATTTAGTACAGCATTATGTAAAAGATTTAATATTTATCATATCAAATTACTTTCCGATATTTATCACGATCGAATTTAGAAAAGAAATTTGACGAATTTGTCTCGCGCTCTATTACTTTACAGCTTGAGTGTCTCCGTGCGAATGATAACACGTAGGAAAGGCATTTGGGCGTCTCACCCCACTACGGTTCTATTCAAGTATCTCCGTATGAATAATAACAATGTCGTGATACATAAACAATAGCGCGCCAATGTTTACGCGACCAAGGCCGACCAGTTAATTCGCTGTCGAAATATTTTACGCGCTATAAAATATATATGCGAAATAATAAATTGTATAAATATTTTAAATTATAAATCAATATTTATTAAACGATTAATGTATCACAGAGCTTATCGTTATGTTAATCATTCGGACTTGCGATTCTATCATTTTATTGTACGTTCTCAATCCGAATCATATATAAATCGTCGAAAAATCAAACGATAAAGCATTGGCAAATATATTTAATTTTAAACATTTTTAAAGAAATAATTGTTATTTAAAGAGAAAGAAACAGAGGGGGAGAGAAAGGGGAGAGAAGAGAAAGAGAGAATTAATTATTAAATATATCAAATTATTTCCCGATCCTTGTCGCGATCGCGTTTAGAAAAATTGACTGTGCGTCTCGAGCTACTGTATCACTGTTATGTCGCCATGTGAATTATAAGCCATGAGTAATACGTTAACAATAGTAATAAGTAATTATATACACATAAAATAAATGGCGCATGCGTAGCGCGCGTTTATAAAGATTAAATAATAGAGATCGAGGTACTTAAATAATAGCGCGCCAATGTTTACGCCGCTAAGGCCAAATACATATGTTAACAATGTGTCATGTTACTGTGACAATTCACTGCCGAAATATTTTACATGCTATGACATATATATATATATACACCAAAAATATTAAATTTTATATGCAAGTACATTACAGAATGTTATTTACAGATGTAGTATATTAAAATTTTAGGCAAATTCATTTGTTTTTAAAAATTTTGTTAGGCAAACCATTAACGTTCCAAAAATTGAAATAATTAATTAACTGATCAACGTACCATTATAATCATAAATACTGATTTACTACATGTTTATACTCTTTAATAATTTGATATTGTTTCATCAGGTTTATTTTAAATTTGAATCAGCTTTTGTGTCTTTTATTTTCGCTTTATAATATTTTTTAAATACGTTGATGTAGTTGATAATGACATTTTATTTTGCTTTGTACATATTTCTATTTTCATAAATAATTTTCTCGTCGGCCATCAGTGAGAAAATAGATATAAAATAGCGCATGCAAAAATACGCATTCAATGTATCCAGGTCAATTAAATCCACAATGTTAATATTTGTAGTTGCCTTTTATACAAGAACAATAACAGACATTTTGATATCGAAGTTTCATTCATTCGTATGGATTGATAGCAAATCAAGCGAGTCTATCGAATTCGGTCAAACGACCCAATTTAGAGCTGCCAAATTCGATCCGCCACTACTTCGAAGAAGACGCGTGCGTGCATTTTACACATGTCTGCGCGGCCGACACGTGCGTGCCACTCGCACGAGATCCGGACTCCATTTAATTAGTGCGTCGAGCGAGCTTTCACGGCCGTTAAAGGATATTAATTGCCTCGGCAACGTTCACGCTTCCGGTTTCGACAGCGTACATGATGGATCAAGCAGGACATCGGCAGATGGAAAAAAAAAATGCTCTAACAAAGAAGAAAAAATCTATTACGCACGGTGATATATCGTATTTCATTTTTCGTTACATACATTTATTTATAAAGTAATTCTTTCATACTTTTTTTATACATATTTTACACGGAAAGAGGTGAATAAAAGCTTGTGCGCAATGATACGCGGAAAATATGACATACAAAAGAGATTTTTTTCTTCTTTGTGCCCTAAATTTTAAATTTTTAGTTTAAAAAAAAAAAGTTATTAAATCAAGCATCATTCAATGTCATCATCTAATATATTTTAATTATGGCAAACTTAATTTTAATTCCGCTTCGTACTTTCTCTCAACAAAGCTCCCGCTATCCACTATATCTTTGATCTATCTTCGCCTCGTATTTATCGGACTTCCTCTGAGAGTGGTTGCGAGATTTCCTTCCTCTCGATCTCCCTCGCCAAGTTGTCTGCTGCTACGCTCTTCCTCAAGCTACCGTAAATTGTTCTACTTAGCTAAGGCGAGAGTAGTGACCCTCCCAGCGAAGTTTAATTAGCTTTTAAATCCCTGCCGCTCATTATACCCTCCTTTTTCTCCGCCAAATTGAAGGGACGGGAGCTTCTCCTCTCCCATCGTCCAACTTCGCGCGAGTAATCGCGCGGAAGGGAAAAAGGAAACGCGCCTTTTCAGCAAGAAATACAACCGGGTAAAGAATTTCGAACGACACCGAGAGCCGATCGTCGTCGCTTCGTTTTAATTGGCCAGAGATACTTTTACTACTCGCCCGATACGGAATACAAGTGCGATAAGTATCATTACTACTCGTGATAATTAAACGCGAACCTTTTTCACACTTAAGAAAGAAATGCAAATTGATATCTGTAAAAAATTTTAAAATCTTTGTATTTTTCTCTTCCATATATTTCTATATTTCCAAATTATTCTTACAAAATCTGTATCTTTTAGGACTTCTTATTTAATATTTCAAATGTATTGATATTTACCTTGATCGCAAAAAAAAGCATGCGATTGCAAAAAATAATCAGCATTAAGTTTCAGGTGAAATGGTCGATGGTCATTTCACGCGAGAGAAACGAAAGATATTCTTGTTGAACTCTCGCCGGTCATTTCCGGCGACACGTAGCGCGCCCTTAGCTGTCTCACCTTTTGATTTATCACGACATAGGGCCACCCGCGAGGTAGGCAGCCCGTATCGGAAGGCTCCTCTATACGTGGCGATGATAAATCTCGGGCACTCTCGGCTACAGGCGCCGCCGCTAAATCTGCGCGAATCACGCAGCGTGCGGCCGATAATAAATCCCGCTTCGATCGCAAAACCATGTCTGTGCGGTAGCACGTATCGCGCGAGAAGGATCCAGAAATAGCGGGATTTATCTTGCAATTTTCAAGGAAATTAAATCTCCAGATATCAAAGAGCTTAAGAAGAAGAGGAGGAAAGTGCAAGATGCGATCGCGCCAAATTTAATCATCTGGAAATTGACAGTCGAAAGATCGAAGGTATCTAATCTCGGATTGCAGAATCAAGTCCTAAACTCGAACGAAATACGAGAAAGTTCTGAGGAATTCAGAGATGTAAAAGTAGGTAGGCAAAATGTTACGGAAGGATACGTAAATGGAAATGACGATACTGGAAATCGATAAGCGAACATTCAGAAACTGAAAAAAAACTTTGCAAAAGCTGAAATTTCCTTGAAGCTGTAAAGCTGTAACGATAACGATACAGCTTTTCTCATAGTCGATGCACCAACATTTCGCCATAGATTTCAACCAATAACCGTTTCGCCGTAGAGAATTCTGCAATATCCATGGAATCAACCAGTTTTCGTTCGAACGACTTTTCGCTCAACGAGATAGATAGAACGAAAGTGAACTTTTGTGTCTGCAAATAACAATATTGCCACTGTATATATTTAATATATATATATATATATATATATATATATATATATATATATATATATCTCTTTCCATTTCTCTAAAACAAAAAGAGATTATTTTACATGCAAAAATATTTTTCTCTTCTGTTTTTTTAATTAAAAATAGGATTAAAAAAATTAATAAAAATCAATATATAAAAATACTAAGAAATAAAATAAAAAAAATATATTGTATAATAAAAAGATTATAATAATAGTGAACAAACATCTTTATATATATTTAAGTTCAAAGTAAATGGCTGTAATAAAATACACAGACACTTCGAGGGGAGAGAAGCACATGACATTTCGTCGTTTGGAGTAATCCCGCGACGAAAACATCACCACATTGTGCATTATGGAAGGGCGAATATGGCGGGGATCCTTATGATCCTCCTTGCTATCAACTTGGCCGGTAAAATAAGTATGCCCGAGATTCGGCTTATTCTGAATAATATATCAAACTTATGAAGCGGCTTTAAGGGCGACGTCGCGGCAAATCCTCGTATTATAAAGTAGAAAGACCGAAATTGCGTGTCCGCGTGTTTGAACGATTATGTATTTCGGGGGAATCCGATAAATGAGAATTTCATATGGCACACGTGCGGAGAAAAGATGAAAGGGACAGAAAGAGATAGAGATGATATTCATAAATAAATGTATAGAAAAATAATTCACACAAAATTTAAAATATCAAAGATCCAAGGAAGTTAGATCTAAAAATTCGAGGCGTCGCCGTTCTTTTCCCGAGTTTTTCAACTCTGAAGAGCTAAACTTCCCCAGTTATAAAATCCATCTAGGCGAAAATCCTAGACAGCATCTACTACCCTTTCCTCGTCCCCTTTGTGTCTGGGGGAGATGAGCTAAGTTCATTAACGTAAATGAGATGATTCTGAAGAGGAGCTACTCGTCGTCAGAACCAGCCCCCGCGCATCCAAAGCAGGTCGCCTCAAAGCCTTCTTATCGTAGATTTAACACGTCGTTACGCCCCGTGAATACGCTGTGAATATACGTGCGTAGACGCCAAGCGGATAATTCGGATACAAAACTAATTTTGCGAACCCCTTACGCGCATTAAGCTCACCCAAGTCTCGCATTCAGCCCGACGAAAGTCCCGAATTGTGCTTTAATGAAGGTTCATTTTTCTCAAAAACGAGATACATTTAATTTAAAAAAGAACAATTTAATGACAAACTTGAATTGAAATTGCAAGTTGAATTGAAAATGAAAATCAAAGTAAAATCTTATTCAGTAGGAGTTGATTTCAATAATTCCAGTCAGTTTAATATAATTTTAATTGAATTTCAATTTAGTTTAAATTTGATTTGAATGATTAATTATTTATAAAAGACAAATGTACAAAAGACTCTATTTATGAGATTATAATAAGACTAAATCTATGCTTATATTAACAAAAGTACAAACTTTAAAAAACGGAATATACAAAACACTTATATTTTAAAAGCACATAAATTAAAATAAAGATAAAATAATAATAATTATAATAATAATAATAAAATATAAAGAGAAATAAATACAAATTAACAAACAAAAGTGATATTAAAATCTTTTATCGTGCCAAAATTTAGTGTAGATAATTCTAGGATAATAGGATTACATATTTAAAAAAAATTTTTAAATTTACCAAGAGCTTAGAAAGAGAATAATATAATATTATTCGCGATGTTATTCATCAAGATAGACATGCTCACGAAAGCATGTCTATCTCGAGTTACGGAGGCGCAGCCTCGTGCTTTTCGCGTTTCACATTCTCGGATCAACGAGCAAACAAGCATCCGGTACAAATATCCTTCTCTTCCTCGATACCTGCCCGTATTCAGACGGCAGGCAGTCGACGAGATGCATATCCGCGGAAAAATTTCGTGCAACGAGAACGGCTTCATCGAAAACGAAAGTTTCCGCTCGAACCTCGCCTCGCCCTAGCGGCGCTTCGTTCGAAAACTCGTGATTTAATTTTAGAAATATTCTCGCACGCTTTGGCTCAGTTTGCTTGTGAGATTCGCCGGGACAAAACGAGCTCTTTCGACACGCGCTTTTATCATTTTTATAAAAAAAGAAAAAAAGATTATGCGCGCCCACGATTATAACCAACAATAGTGAAAATATAGATTTTATTTTTTTTCTATGTTCTGCGAACCGTCAAAATTATAGTGACAATTTGTGATGATTGTGCAAAAGTGATTATTAAGATTAGATTTATCGTTGTTATCAAAGAGAAATCATCATATAAAATGCGAGAGTGAAATTTATTGTCGTTGCTCATTGAACTTTTTTCTAGGACATGCAAAAAAGGGTAAACAATTAATTTTCGACTATTTTACGGCGAGGATCTAAAAATAGAAATTGTTGCAACATAATAGTTTGATATCATTCGAAATATATCACCGCGCGAGAAAAACTTTTCATAAAATTTATTAAATAGAATTCTTTTTTCTTTTTTTATGAGAAAGAGAGAGAGAGAGAGAGACAGAGAGAGAGAGAGAGAGAAAGAGGTACAATAAAGGAGTTTAATAACCGGAGCGTGATAACGTGGCGGTATTTTCTCACCTCTCGAAAATCTATCATAAACATCGACAAAGGTAAAAAGAAGAATTAATGATGGATGCGGTGAATTCCTATAAGCTTATCCGCAACAAGCGGTCGGCAAAATAGGATTTGCTGCAATAATCGCTTACGCTCTCCCGTTCAATCCCTAATCCTTCAACAACATACACACATTCACAGAAAGAAATATAAAAGTTTGCCAAAAATATTTTATATCTCGTTATACAGAAAAAGCGGCAAAGAAAAAACCGAGCTCGTTAGAAATAATATTAAAACTTTAGATATAAATAAAAAGATAGAGAAATAAATGAAAATATAAGAAATTTTAAATATATTACTTTTTAATTATATAGATGCTAAGTATATGATCTTGCTCTCTTTTTTTCTTTCTCTCCCTCTCTCTCTCTCTCTCTCTCTCTCTCTTTCTCTTTCTTCAAAATTTTAGTACATTTATTTCATAAGGAAAAGATGAGCAAAGGCCCAAAAACAATTTAATAAATGTGTCTTCTCTATTTGATGGTTATATAAATAAAAAAGTAATAGTTTCGGGCGCGCAGTGGCAACGTATCTAGCCCATCAAGCCGTTATTGCGAGTTCACACCCTGAAGAGTGTGCATCGACCCGAAAATGTACAATTCGGCTCCGCTCGACGAAGAGGCTCCACAGTTGTCATCGTCAACGTTAAAAATAACGTGGAGAATTTTCCACAAGCGTGAAGCGTCTCACAAAAATTTTTACAAAGTTCCAAGAAGAGATCTTGTCACTTTGCGCTTCTTTTCGCGTACATTCTCAAGATTTTTAAAATACCAATTTTTATTTCAATTCAAAGTATCCTTCATATATATAATTTATATAATTATGTACAGTAAATAAATTGTCAGCGAGTAAAATTATTAAAAATAGAAAAGCATTACATATAATTAAAAGGCATTATATATAATTTAAAAGACATGAATTCAAGTGTGAAAAGTAATATTTTCTGACATTTTTGCTTTTGGTTATTAGAAACAGATTTTGATATTAATCCGTTGAAAAAGTTCTCGCAAACTTCTGCGATAAAAATATCCCATAAAAGCATATATATTTTTTATTAATAAGTATTTAAATGAAATTTCTCTGCATAGAAAGTTATGTCAAAGTGTCAAATGCAATTTTTAAACTCTCTGAAAATTTTCACATGAAAATATTACGTTGAAGGAAATTTGGATTTGCAGACTTTATAAGCTCGACAAATAAATCTAATATGATCTAAAATTTGCGTAGCGCGTATTTAAGTCTTCAAAAGTTGGGACCGTAAATGTCATAAATATCGGATTTAGTTGGTTGCTTTCTCTCTCTCTCTCTCTCTCTCTCTTTCTCTTTTGCGTTTTCCCGGATTAATTTTGAACTCAATGTCATTCATCCAACGTAAATTACGTCAGAATTACGAAATGCTCGTGTATATACCCCGTGAATATAAAACTAAAACTATTATCGCGATGTGCTGGAAAACATGTATCTCGCCCGTCATGATCGAATTTGCGCGATTACAACTTGTCGTTTGACGTGCGAATCGTTCCTTCACAAACTTCTTATTTCGTCGTATACGGAGATATTGCGACGTTTCCTTATATGCAAAATATTTTTCCCCGGCGATGTCATAAAATATATTTCGTCTAAAAATAGCTTCTCGCACCTTAAATGTAAAATCATTAAATAAAAAAAAATATTTTATATAAAAATTTTATCTCTCATATCAATTAAATTTTATCGCGTCAATTAAATTTTATCACGCTTCTCTCTCTCTCTCCGATTGTGTATTTTGTTTAATATGGCAATGTTGCGGAATGGAGTTTTTGACGGATAACGTTATAAGTCGAGAAAGGTCCAAGCGCGCTCTCGGCAATGTCCTCCAGAGACGATATTCTTGGCGGCACAAACAAGGGTGAACGTACGTACGAAGAGAGAGCGACGACTCGCGCGACTGCACGTACTCTTCGCCCCAAATAGAACGCGTCGCCTGTTGGTAAACTTCGTTCTCTCGCTCTCGTTCTCTCGCGACTTTCGATCGTCATCAGCTTGTTTTCTCTCGGTACAGTATTTTCGCTTAAATACATTCAAGGAATACGTGTCTGCGCATGCAGATTTAATGTGAATTGCGCGTGAAAAAATTTCAAGCAATAAAATAATTAAATATATCAATTAATTGCGTATCAATTAATGAGAGAATTGAGGACGGCCATCGAAATATATTAATCAAATTTTTGAAATACGTGTCAATGAATTTTAAATTTCTACGTAATTTCAAAGTATTGATTAATAAAAAATATTTTTTTATACATGTAAAGAGAGCGAGCAGAATTATATGTTTGATCTTGCTGAATATACATTTGATGGACCAACTTTGGTCGATCGGGCATAGTTAAAACGAGTACGAGGAAAATTGTCATGTTGAACTTTGCAGTGAACTGTAACTAGAATAAAATCAAGTGGCGTCCGGAAAATCGACCGACAGCTACAAAAATGTGAACTCCACGTGCGGAAAAGTAACTTCAAACAATTGCGTGTGGCAGCGGAAGCTTCTGAGCGAAAAGTTCCAACGACGGCCGAAAGAGCCAGCCCTTCGCATCCGGTCTCACGGCAGCCGGAAAAATTATTTTTACTTCAATCGCGAGTGCTTCGTCGCAGCTTGCTTGTCGCGTGTTGCCTTGAACTCATCATTCTGTGAGCCTCTTAAAAGATTGTACTTTACTACGATAATTTTTTTTTTCATGTGTCATAAGAACTCTAGTATCAAAAGTGATGTTCGTTTTTTATAAATTAAAATAAGTGTTTTGTGATAATTTCAACGGCATTGAATTCTCGCAAATATTGAGTTAATAATAAAATAAAATAAAATCTCGAAATCTGATTACAAATTTTGTACAAAGAGTTAAAAAATTGTTGGAACAACTTTTAACACATTAAACTATATTTAGAGTGCTTTGATACACGAACATAAAGCAAATGTCCAACATGTTGCGAATGGAGATGGTGGGTCTTCTATTGTTGGCCTGCACGCAGATTTTTACGGAGCACCGCGACTTGCGCGAATCGCGGAATCAATACGGTAATCATCAGCGATTTCACGATCAGGAAAGAATAACAAGAGAAGTTCATGTGAAGGAAGGCCGATTACGCGGTATGGTTATCCGACCAAGGACCAATCACAAATTGCAACTGGTTGACGTCTTTCTCGGTAAGTCATCATGTTTAATTGTCAAAAATTATATCGTACAATAATTTAATAACCCGAATAAAAATCTGTAATTTCCTCCATAGAAACAATTATAATTCTTTATTTCATGTTACATTCAATACTGAAAATAAGAATTTTTTTCTCGGATTTTTTTCTCCGCAATGAAAAGACAAAGAATGAAAAACAATTAACCAAACTATTAATATCGATCAAATAATTATTTAATCCGGCGAAAATGCTAAACTAGTTGATGCAGAGCCGACATTTCGTATGCAATAATCTATCATAAGGGTATCTCGATGGCGTTCGATACTCGGAGGAAACTCAGCTCCGGTCAATGAGCAAAAGTTTCCTGGAAGCTGCATATCCGCGCTTTGAGAGTCCCGATACGTCAAAGGATCCAAAACGAGGAGAGCGTGCTCGCGCTCGTGTATTTCGGGAACAGATATTACCCGCCGTCTCCCCTTCAGCTTTCTCGGTCCTTGCTCGAGTACGCGCTGCGCGTCCGTCAAGTCGCATCGCCACGCGTCGAGTTGCATCTGTGTGCATCGCTTTGTATATACAAAGGCGAGTTTACGCCGCTCGCTCTTGGTAATCATCCAAAGTGAACGCATTCGACGAAACAGTTCTTGCTTAAAATGCGTGTTAACTTTCTAAAAATATTAAAGTAAATTAAAAAGAGAAGAGATGTATAGAAATATTTTTTCATTTCGAAATTTGAATGGATTTCAACCAAATTGAATTAAAATTCTATGAAAATTGAAATATAATTAAATTGTTTGAAAGACAAATACTATATTTTTATGTTAATTAAAAATAGAGATATCATTTATTTAAAAAATTGTGCATGTATTAGAAATAAAATTTATTTAAAAAAATATATTTATATCGTTACTAAAAAAAAAAAAAAAAACTTGGAAAAAGTTTAATCTCTTTCGATGAATTTACTCTGTGATGAAAATATTAATTATATTAAATGATGATATATTACACGCAAAAGATTTAAATATCAAAAGCAGATTTAAAAGAATCTGTCTATCTAGAACAATTCTCTCTCGTGTGTTTTAGGAGTTCCTTATGCGGAGCCTCCGGTGGGATCCTTCAGGTTTTCACCACCTCGTTCACCGCAACCATGGACAGGGGTGAGGCAGTCGCAGGAATTTGCCCCAGTTTGCCCGCAAGTCTTGCCAAATCTTCGGGAAGAGGTGAAACCAGGCAGGTACGAATACCTGGAGAGACACCTGCCGTATTTGAGAAAGCAGAGCGAAGACTGTCTGTATCTCAACATCTACGCTCCTCATCAGGCCGAGGGTGAGTGCGAGCCATCACACGAACTAGGAGGGTTTTGTTGTCAACGGAAGTAGTATTAGTGCGTTACGGAAGTTATCGGCTTTGATACCGCAGTAGCAAATTCAATCTGTGAAGTCTGACTACGTCGAGAGGTGACTTTCGCTTCCGTGCCACGGAGTTAGATAGAAATATAAGAAATTCAAGTTTGCAATTTAATCAAACTCTCCCTAATCTCATTATCAGCTAAAAGGTTACTTTGACTTATAAGAAGTCCAGAGAGAAACCATCATCTTATTTAATTTAATAATCACTCTTGCTCCGACTAAAATCGATTCAATTCAGGAGCGAAATGTTCTCGCGATTAATTATTTGCACTGAAAAATGGAAAAAAGTTTTCAATTTCAACGAGAAGCAAACAAAACAAGAACTGAAATATTTTACACTTTGTATATACATATGTATATTCCGCGAATGCGATGATCCTCGTATTCGAAACGCAGGCGGGCGAAATAAACCTTCGATAAAAATGCATGCCTTGAATCGAAACTTTCTTAGATTTTTCTTGCTTTAACGCAGAGAGGGAGAGAGAGAGAGAGAAAAATACGACGCGTTATTCGACCTACTTGAAAAGAAAAAAAAAGAAAAAAAAATACAAAAATGGAAAGAGAGGATCAAGCTACCCGTCTCGATCTCTCGATTATGCCGATGCGTTCGGGGTTTCCGCATCGGGCTTTTCCGCGCGGTCAACTGCGTAAAACAGCTGCCATCGATTTACGAGACCGGCCAGCCGGTGTGTCACGGGATATGGAAGGAACGATCACGTGGGGCCCCCGGCTTTTCGCGTGCGCGTTCATAAATTCATTCGCACCCCCGCGTCCGTATATATTCATTCCGTCCGGTCGCTCGATCGGTCGCCCTCCCAACCCCCATTTCCACCACTTCACCTCCCCGCCGCCCATCGCGACGTATTCAACATTTTACAATACCGGTCCGGCCCGCAGTGGGTTAAACTCGTATCGCCGGGCCATTTACGGGCGTATGGAAATATCTGCAAGAATTCCAAATCGAATTGAACGCGGCTGGGGAGAGAAGAGGAAAGGGAGGATGAGAGGGGACGTAGCTCTGTGTATTGCGTTGTGAGATATCGCTCGCAAAAACCACACCGTTGCACCGTGTCAGCTCGCTTGTTTCACGCAGCGATACATCCGCCATGAGCCGTGCATTTTCACTTTTTTCCTCGCAATGAGTTGCCCCTTCCCCCTCCTCTCTCCTCAGTGACCAAATATGATTTCAAATCAAAATGCTCTATCCTTTGGCATGTATTTTAAAATTTTATCACGTTTCTTCTATGAATTATATTGAGCGATTCTATTTAAAAATATATTTGCGATATAAAACTTATATTATTAATTTTTTTTCACAGTTGATAGTCAACATTTTTAATTTGAGATACAAATTATATTGTACATATGTGTGCGCGATAATTCACGTATGGAGATAATCGACTTTGTTCACGTCCTCTTTCTGACGTGCAGACAAGGTTAATCTTTTTATCAGTGTTTGGAGAGAGTACTTCTTATCCCCTCCGATAAACAAGATAAGCGGCAGTGGATTTCCTCAGCGTTTTCTCGGTAGACATTAACCCCTTGAAGCTAGCTTGGTTCAAGGATTTCACAATTACCGCAATTGCGGTTGCTTGCTTATTTCGTGAGATCCGGATTGCGAGTCATTTGTAGAAAATAGATTGAAGAATAAATCTAATCGCTTAGATACATGCCGACTGTAAATCGTTTTTACAAAAAAAATTCGATGTTTATGACTAATCTTTGCTTGGCATTTAAACCTACTAAATTTAGCACAGAGTTGAAAAAAATCCTTGAAATTTTGTAGGTAAAAAACTTTTTTTATTTTTATATCCTGATACGTTAAAATTCCACAATTACATTCTTTTCATTCAAACTCCTTTTATTCTTCAACTCAAAAGGAGTAATTGCGATAATTGTTCTTTTGCCAGCACAGACTAGTTTATCATTTAAGCATACTCGACTCGCTAAAGTCATTGTGGTTTTCTTTAACACAATAGGAAGCACGTCGCAAGATTCACTCAAGGTTTTCATTTTGTTTTATTTTTATTTTAACGTAGAGTACATATATATTTAAGCCACTAACACAAATATTATAAGGAAAAGTCATAAACACGAGATTACACGTATCATGGGATTACTATTAATTCTGCACATTGAATTTGGAATAAAACGCGTTGATGACTACCTCGCCCGATGAATTCAACTCACGAGTATAAGCCGGAGAGGAAAACGTGTGCACGAGTGGTACTTGGAAAAGTCGCCGGAGTTAACACGAGCCTTTGTACAACCTTGTCGTTCTACGGTTCCAACGAGACCAATTTCTCTTTTAGCGCGTTTTATCCGGAAAGGGAAAGGGCGAGGAAAGAAGTAGAAAGGGCGGAAGGGATAGAAGGGCATACGTACTTGCAGCACTTTGTGGAGCTTAGCGCTCTGTCAAACTACGTATAATTATATCGACAATGCATTCATATACACGTACTTCATTCTCGAATGAAGTGATTCTCTCGCTTGTTAAGGTTTTTTTTTTTTTATTTAAATGCAGATCTCTCTCTTTCCTCGCATCTCACGCGAATGCGCTTGGCTCCGATCGTGTTATTAGATTTGGGATTAAGCTATTATTTAACATTGTAAAAATAAGAAGAGAATATAAAGTAGTGTATCAAAATATTATGATAAATTAATTTCAATTATCAATTTTTAAATTACACTTTAATAAATTATCTGATTTGGAGCAAAAGCATCTGAATAAACAAAAAGCTGAAAAAGTTTTATGCGGTTCTCTTTTCACATAATTACGTTTTTTTCTTTCGCGAGTATGAATATTTCCGCGCACAAAAATCATTTATTCTGCTAACGTTGCATGAATTTGCCTTCCGTGCAAACGAATATTTGAAAGAACTCTTATGAGGAGTCTCTTTGAGTTTAAATTAATAGAAGGCAAATAATCGTCCCCTTTGAAATATGTCGAATAATATTTAATGCTCTTGGAGAGGTGCCTTCCCCGTCTGGAGATTCTAACGTTATATCAAATGTCAATTGAAATCAATGGCATATTTGCCATTCTCTGTTTCTTCATGTAAAGATAAGCCTCGATCCTCCGCAAGCTCTTCTTACGATTTTTATATCCTATGGATTGTCTGAGAGCTCGTGCCGATTCAAATTTGAATATCGACGTGAGAAAGCTGGCGTTTGAGATCTTTCTTACGGTCGACGCATATATTCGGTACGCCATATTGCTTGCCTTCACCCGAGAACGAGATTTATTCGACTATGCCCCGTAGATCGAGCATTAATGAATTTTCCGATATTTTACAGCGCCGCGGGGATTGCGATCGTTGAAAGCCAACCTCCTCCCCTTCTGCTTCACATTTTTCGTCTTTATTTTCGTGTCATTTCTCTCTTTTTCTCTCTTTCACATACAAATTTATATAAGCAAATAAAATTATGAAATAAAAAGAAGTAGAAGAAAACTATATAACTCGTAGAACAAACAAATGATATTCTATTTACCTTCATTGTTTATCTAATGCTGTAAAATAATTGCAGAAAACAATCTCAGAGTAATATTTTTAATGCAATCATAGTTTTTATTTTGATGAAACACAATCATTTTTTTACTATTTTTTTCAAATGTTTTATTTTTGCAGATAAATTATATCGAAAAGAAAAAATTATATGTTTTGGAAAAAAAAAAACATGATTCTTAATCTTGTACATTTTTTATTGTCATCAAAAACGTCAACGTCTTTTAATTTTGAAAATCTGTATATTTAAAATTTAAGAATATTATATTTATAAAAACTATTTTATTGGACTTTGATATTATTGAGCAAACCTACAATCTTTCTTTCATAAATGCATATATTCTTAAAATCCGAAAAAAAGATTCTAACGTCCATATAGATTTTATCCCCGCGTAAGGTTTCAATATTTAAGAATGCGAATATATATTTTAAACGTAACAGAGGGGGCCCTTTTAACTTTTAACCCGCGGTCGAACGGTTTCGATTTATTCGCAGCCTCGACACATCTTTCATCGCTCGACCCGCGGCTTTTCGCGTGTTTGCCGGTCGAAATGCGCCGCGAATAAGTTTTGTTTACCAACCGTGCCGCAAGCGGTTTCAGATTAAAACGTCGAGATGGCCGCGTGGGGCCGATTTTTCCACCTCCTGCGATGAGGGTGCCATAAATCTCGAATAACGGTCGATGGGCGCCGTTCTCGACGTTTATGAAGGAGAAGGGAAAGTAAAAATGAGGGATGATTAGCATCGCGAGGAAAGTGTCACATTACTCCCTTAGATGGATGCGCTGTTAAAGTTTATAAGATATACTTAAACTTTTTTTTATCTGCTCTTGATTGCAAATAAAAAAAATTATATGTCTCGAATGAAAAACTTTTATAGAGAACGCACTCTCTTCTATATTTATCTTGTAAAAAATTTGTTAAAAACTTTAATTCTAATTTATTATATATAATATTTTCTGAGAATCTAAAGACTTTCAGGATTTTAGATTCGAGAATCTATGTCGAAGTTTTTAGAATAAGAAGCCTGTACAAGCCTCACAAGTTCGAAAACGTCAAAAATTATGGCAGGAGCTTTTACTCGGTTCAAAGGATTCGGTGGCACGATTTCTTTCAAAACTTTTCAATTGGATTTCCTCTCTTTTTTTTTTCGCGAAACGTCGCTGTGTTATTGGCAGAGAGAAATAACTTATCATTTTACTCTAAACAAGGATGAAGATAGCCATCGACGCGATGACGACGAATCGATACACGTTAAAATACAGCAATTGCTTCTTCTTATGTTCTTATGACATATCGGTTTCCACATTCTACAAGTCGTTATGTTGCCTCTATCATTTTATCATTTTATCGATATTGCCGATTAAAGTTTCCGATTGATAAAAAAAAAATGTATCATTACATTGTTGCTTTATTAGAAAAGTTGGGTGAGTGAGATCCCGAAGGGGAAAAAGCCTGCCAATGACAGTCGATGTTCTTGAAAAAAAAGCTCGAATCACGAAAAAGTTTGGCCGTCCAGACGTTACGGAGAATCCTCAAAAAATTGGCTTTGTTATGTCAGAAGGTGAAACCGTGCTTTCCTTCGTGCGTTTTCTTGAGTTTCGAAAAATACAAGTGTGCGTTTTCAACTCTCAAAGGGTGCGTCTAATGGCTCGTATCGCGAAAGTTATGTCTCTCGTTCGTCTATCTCCGCCGCTTTACTACTACTTCCGTTTAACCGGCATCGCATCACATGCATCATTTATTTATATAGGACATAGAAATGTAGGAGATTAAAATGTGTACAAATTGCAAATTATATTACTTTTCTATTTAAATATAAAATATATAAGATAAGAAAGAAAATAAATATTTAAAAAATTCTAAAATCTAAAATAACATTCTAAAATTGTTTGGATAATAATTGCATTAGTTTTCAAAATTTTTTTATTTAGAATGTCTTGAAAAATGTGATACAATCTCTATAAGTTCTTTTTTATGGAGATATCTTGAATTCAAGACGCGCACTTTCACATTCTATAGGATGTTGGAGTCTACATTTCTTGAATGTTAACTGCATCGAGTACTAGTTATCCTGAATCCCGAGTGTCCTCGAGTTTCAGGTGGTTTTAAGATTGTTCGCAAAATCTCCAGTGGAAAATATAATTCGATGCTGCTGAACCGTTTTGGTTGAAAGTATCATTAATATCCATTATCCGTTTCCGTAACCTACTTTCGTCGCTTTCGAGGATCTATTAAAATCACATGAGCAAACCGGCAGCGGGATCGACAGCTCCTTCAATACGCGAGAAACAAAGACCCGGTAACAACAATGACGAGAAACAGCGGAAAGTATCGTCTGGAGCGAAAGTTGCGGACGTCCGTCGCTACGAGAGCACGTCGTTTATTTTCGGTTCTTTCAAACTCTGCACCGAAAGGAAACGACGATCGCGCGGGTTGAAAGGAAAGAGCGCCGAACGATGCAATGGAGGAAAATAGACGTAAAGGAGCAAGAGAAAAAAAGATTGATCAAGAAAGAAGGAAAGAGAGAGAGAGAGAGAGAGAGAGAGAGAGAGAGAAAGGGAAAATGGAGGTATCGCTCTGGAAATAGAGGGAAGTGGAGGAATGGCGGTCGCTCCAAACCATTAGACAAATTTTATATATAGCGCCGGAAAACTCGTTCATTTTTCCCGCGTGTTGGTTATTGCTTTTCACCCCGGAGCAATAATCGGCATTTCGACACCGTTTCGAGACGAAAATATCATCTTTTCTTTCATTTACGCGCCCGCGATAATTGAACGATCATCATCATCGACCGGTAAAAGTTTTTTCAAGGGAACAAATAATTCTTTTCAGCCGTTAGGTTTTCGAAGAAAGAAACTTTTGAATGAAGCATCTACCAAGAATGCTTCAAATCTTCATGTATGTACAAGAGAAAAAATGTTCTCTTAATTATAATAATTATTTATTAATCGATTTTGATTATAAACATTTTATTGATCACTTTAAACCGCAGATTTTCTTTCAGCAAACAAATATTTGTATCCAAATTTAAGAATCATTAGGCAAATTTGCAACAAGTAATCCGCAAAATCGTAACATTGCAAATGCCTTGAACGATCGGAACACTCGGTTAGGGATAGTCTATTAACACATGGATCACGTTCCGATTCCTCGCGCGATATCTGGGCGACCGCGGTTAAACATAATCGGCTGAATAGACGGATATTCATGCTGGAAGGTTGTCGAACCTTCGAGAGGGTCGAGGAATGGGGCCCCTTGCTGATTCGAGACTTACATAATGATGAACCAAAATCCGTGGCATGCACGGCCGATATGTTACTGTCCGCTTCGATGGCCTCTGGTCGCGTGTAGATAGGGATGAGCAAGCGGCGCATCGCTTTCCTTCCATATTAAGTGGCCGACCAGCGACCCTAGGATACAGTAAGGCATTCGCGACTGACTTCGTCGGATGCTCACGAGAGGACCCGGTCGCGGTGGCAAGACTCCTGACTCGATTACTGTCGACTGCTAACATCGGAAATCCAAACCGTGCGATTCACCTTCTTCGAGGGAAAGAGAGACAGGAATAGACAGAGAGAGAGAGAGAGAGAGAGAGAGAGAGAGAGAGAGAGAGAGAGGAAACGGCAAAAAATTTTTCCTGTTTTGAACAGGATCCATAGGTATACTAAGAAAAAAACTGCTCGAAGCAGCGAACTCTGATCTTTCATAGATAGAGAGAAAAGCTCCAGAGGAAGTAAAGTTAGTAATTACATCGGTCGAGATGTGAGAAGGAAAAGTTTTAAAGATAAAATCACCATTTGAGTATATAGACAACTTGCCGAGACAATTTTCCGTCTCTTTCCTTCCAACAAACATTCACAATACCAAAGAACATTTTGCTGCGACCGTTTTATGCTAATTATATGAGTAGCGCAAAAGATATATGATTTATAAAAATGATTCTGGAATTGAAGAATAAATTAAACTCGATAATGCACGATAAAATAATTTATTCTCTTAAATTAAATCAATGAAAATGTCATGAATGATATAATTTTATTGAGAATCAGTAAAAATTTTATCTCTTTATTCCGCAGTCTTATGTTTCATTAATTATGGTAATATAATTTCAGTGAAAATTAAGCCGCTATTATTAATTCATTTTTCTCAGTATAATACTATAACTGAAATCATTGTTTATCAATGATAATACACTGATTTAATTTAAGAGAGCAAAGCTTCGAAAACTTGAAACAAAATATCTAAAGACAATATATTAAATTAAATTAATAATAAAACATCAAGTTTTAATTAAAATTCCAATATTTAATTTAAAAAAGAAAAATTTATTTGCAAAAAGTGGCCGACTTTACTGAGAATTAGAAAGAATTGCCGTTAATACAAAGACATAAGAATTTTTCGATGACATCATGTGTTAAAATGACCGTTACAGTGGGCAGATTTATTTGTTTTAGCTTCGCCTGAAGTGAGTTCGTTAAAGATATCAAGAAAACTTAATTGGAAGGATTGATAATGATTTTGCTTGTTAGAGGTATTAGAGAATTTAATTGGACGACTTTCTAGAAACGGCTGCAATCGGCTATGACGCTAATAAATGGAAGCAATTCGTCGGTGATAATCACGGATTACAGAAAAACTTTACGGAAACCACCGCGTCATTTGTCAGGATTCGCTTCTACCAAAATTTCAAAATTGCTTGGCAAAATCCCCATGGCTATTCGTTTAATTTATTTATACAAATTTTATTGCTTTTCATTAATCACAAATTAATGTTCCGTTATAATTAGGCAATTTTATCTGTCTTCCCTAAAATTTCAAATTAAATTTTGCGATTCATTATCCTTTCGCATAAATTTTTTCAACACTCTGCTTTATTCTATTTCTATTTCTGTCTCTATACTATTTCGATATCTCATCCTTTTCTTCTTTTTACGCTATTTTTACATTACATGTATTTTGATAGATGTTTCGATTCGCTACAATGATTTTACGCGTGTTTATTGAAACGGATGATTGTCTAGCAAAAAAAAGGAAACGCTTCCATCGATCTTGTACACGATGCTTCTTCGTTCGCGGGAGGAAACGTCTTCGACTATTTCCGTACGTTTGCGAGTACGAAAATACGAAGCAGCCACCGCGACGCGTCCCCTCCCCCCCTCCCGCCCCATTTCCTCCTTTTCATCGGTGAGACAAATCGATGCTTCATGAATTTACAGTAGATGAGCTTGCTCGGTCGTTTCATGAAATAACGCGTTACAAACCGATCTCTGTCGATTCGCCGCGATTTGTAAACCATCGATCGTTTCTGCCCTCCCTTCTTATCCTCGCTACCGCGAGGAGAGACGCAGCTGCTAAGTTTTCGTCCGACAAAATAAGCGCGGAGCAATTGTACCGCGAAATGTCGTGGGCGGAGTCGCTTTTCTCCACAAATGGATTTCCGTGGAATCGCTAATATGCTGAGAAAGATTTAATGGAATTCTCCTCTCGGCTTTGGAAGAGAGTCCCCGCAAAATATCGCAATGTCCCGAAAGATGTATTACACCGGCAAGAAGTATGCCAGCATCTTGTACGGTCGCCCTTTCTTACGCGGACGACTTAATCTAAACTTAAATATTCGCATTTTCCAGATACAATTGGATTTGGAAACGTCAATTTTTCAAATGATTCTAAAATTTATCCCAAATTTTGGAACCCATCATTTTTTCTTTTCCAAAAATGCTTAATATTTTTTTGTCATATTTAATTATCCTTTCTCCTAAAGTGCAACCACTATTCTTATTATCTTGAGAATAAATTGTATAAAAAATCCTGCAATCTTTCATTTCTTTTTTTTTTTTCACCTGTTTACATTATTAGCGATATCGATTGTGCGCGAGCTTCAGTCGTCAAACTCTCAAAAACTTGAATACACGTTGCAGGATTTACCTTTCGAAACTGATACGACCGGTGTTTCTTTATGGGATTAAGGTAATTGACAGGCAAGTCTCGGCGAAACTCGCGACCGTACGCGTTATTTTACCGGCGATTTTTACTTTTGGCTGACAATAAAGCTAGCACTCGGCTCACTGATATTTTGCCAGCATCCATCCTTTGCGCATCAACATAATGGAAAAGTTATCGGATCGCTTTAGAACGGCTCTTGAAAGTTTCGGCAATGGAAATTCGCGAACGTTAACTTATCGGCTTCCTCTTTAGACATTCCCAAAACTAATAAAGCACGATGATGTTATCAGTTTTCAAGATATCGAAAGAGGAAAGTTGACACGAGAGAGGAATGCTCGCTGATGCTGGGTAACTAAATGCGTTCGACTTTACAATTTCAACTTTTCGCCGTTTGTTTCTAATCTTGCGTAACTTCAGAAAGAATCTCGTCTAATTTGATTAAAAATTATTTTGTAATTGTAAAAGATTATTATAAGTATACAGATTATTAAACATAATATTCGATTAAAAATTGTCAGAGTTTATTAAATATATAAATTATCAGGAATGTTCAAAGATACGAATTGGCGCATAATTTTCTGCATAATTTTAGACCCATCACGCTGATTTCAATGCATCATTTTCCACGACTCGAGTTTGTGCAAGTCATTTTATGCGGATATTAGTTAACGCAGAGCATTTCATAATGATGAATACGGAATATTGATGCTGAAATTAGCAAGCTCTTTTGCAAGCTAATTAATATAATGTCTGTTTGTCGCGCTGATCACATTCAACGGGCGTAACGTCAACAAATTACGACATGAAAGATACAGATAGTTTCAGAAGTCTTTCTCTACAAGAAATTGGATATTCATTCGATTATGTCGTCATATTTTTTCGCAATTTCAAAATTTGTAGAAATGTCTCCAATCATTTGCACAGCAAAATGTGGTTGATTTCTTGAGATCGAGGGATGGTTTATCGCGGAAGCGCATCAGGAATTATGAACGCGGTCGTAAACGAGAGCCAACACTTTTCTAGTTGTAGCAAGATGGCCGCAATGGGTATCGCACAGCGGGCGCAACTTCCATTAAGCATCTCTCCAAGTAGACCAGACTAACTGCACCCTGCCCGACTTCTTACATTCTAATGAATATAAATATCGCCCTCTCGCTCCGTCCGGGCCATTCCCTGCCTGGTCCCCGGCGCTCCGTATAATTGTTTCCGAGAGAACTCTTAGACTTCCAGATAAAGTTCCTATTATTTTACCAACAGCGCTTCTCTCCCGCAGTTTTCTCTTTGCTAGCCTCTCCAACAATCCTTCTCTCACCCCCAAACCTCCTCCTCTCCCTCTAATCCTCGCGTATTCCACTCTCCGATATAGCGGTCAAGAGCTTTGCTCGATAAAATCTTCCGCGGCTCCGCAAATTTTATTTATCGCATTCTAGAAGTGCTTGTTTAACACGTACATATCGAAACGTATCGCTCGCCGAGAAGATCGATACGCGCTCTGCGCTTGCCACACCCCCTCGTTTATTTTGACAAAATTTCTGCAAGCGAAATATATCGCGCACGGGGAGAGATTTCGAGCTATATCGACTTGTCGAAGAAAATTAACGAATATGGATGAATACATCTTCGAAAGAATGTCGATGCGTCTTGCCAGCCTTGTTAGAAATTCCATCACCTTGAATTTCGACGTCAAACATTTATTCATTCTAGATTTTTGGCTCTGATTTCTAGAATTTCCGATTCCTGCAGTTTCTAGACTTCTGCATCTCAAATTTTTGGCACGTCGTAGTCTTGGCTCTTCGAATCATTAACATTTCAGATCATCGATATCCTCCCTTAACAATCTATTTCCGCAATTTCTTGAAACTTTCTTATATAGCCATCTTTTAATTTCTCTTTTATATTTTAAATATTTTATTTCTTCGAATTTTCCCCCGCGTTAAAATTTTTTTATCTCTCTCTGCTTCCTGAAATTAATAATTGCGTTCGCTGTAATTGCTGTCAAAAATTATCAAAAATTATTAATATTCCACTATGTTTACATTATAAAATAACCGTAATAATATCGTAATGTGATACCTGCGACAGCCATGATATTGAATGTCACGTGAAAAGCAGTTTCTGGATGATAACAAGCCAGTGGCGATACATTTAATCCGATTTTTCTCTTTTGTGCCCTGGGGCGAAGGAAGCGTTCATATTTCATTCCTTCTATAAGCTGGCGACAGCCGGGAAATATCATTAAAATATTTATTTCCCGACCGGAAATGGCGAATATTTAAAATTTAATCGATGTTAATACAGCTCGCAACGAAGCGGACATGTTCGGCAAACGTTGATCTTGACGTATTATCTTCAATTAACTGAGACGCGCGAGTAATGCAAATTCTCTCCGGCTAATCATAGTTTAATTCTCGCTTAACCAGCGTTAAATTACGCATTTCAATTGTAGATTGTAAACGAGGCTCTTGTCTTAATCTTCAGAGTGGACCTTTTCTGGATTATACGCCGCAATAGCAGAGATTGTTGGCAAACGGGATTTTGACAGATGAAAAGGGAGCAACCCTTCATAGATTGCGTTAAACGTATTCCGATGACGTTAGATAGCGATGTTAGTAATAGTCCTTTTTATTAAATATAAAGAAAAAATAGATTGTCACAAGGGTCTCTTTTTCCTTGAGGATCGAAAATTTTTATGATACAGTTAAAAGGAAGAAGAATGAGCGTTTTTCAATCAAAGATATTGCGAAAGGTAATTCGAGGTAATATTTGGACACGCGGAAAAATTCAAAGAGTCTCGAAGGGGCTCTTGAAATTCTCGGGATGAAGATTCCGGCGCTCGCGCATCTCTGGACCCTAGCTTGGCAGCATCTTTCCCACAGACATGACAGAGACGGACACGCCGGCGCGAGTTTAATCGATTGAGATGGCAGATAATCGTGGCACTCGCGGTGGAGTTTCCGGCATGTAACGGGACATCGTAAGTCCTCTTAACATGACTCGCACAATGGGTGAGAGGGGGAGGAAGTAGGGTGTATTTCCATGACCGGGTCAACTCCATAATGCCGCGCGGACGGCGCAGCCAGAGAGCCCACCGTGGGATGAATGTTACATGTGCATGCCACTCAGCAGATTGCAACCGACTGAAGTGCAGTCAGATATGCCACACAACGGCAGTAGCATCATCCTCGAATGGCGCGGACGCTAGCGATATAGCTTGTCGAAAACCTAAGCCGTCCATTGGCGTACTTTCGGTAAATGATCTCATCCAAGATATTTTTGGTAAATATTGTCACGTCGTCTGTTTGCGCGATCAATTAATTTCAAATTTTTGATATATAAATAAAATAATTTTGCTAATTGATAGCGACATTTATTAATTGATGAGATCTCGGCGAAATTGGAAAATTAATGAAAATTATCAAAATATGAAATATGAATGATCGTATAAAATATGTAAATTTCAAGATTTTACAATTTATTCTGTATGATGGCAAATACATGAGATTTAAAAAGGATAAAATTTCTATTAAAAAATCTATATAAGCAAAGATGTTTAGTAAACAACAGATATATGATTTCCTTCATTTCAAACCGGTTACCAAAATTGCGATGAGATTCAAGACATTTCAGACATCCAAAATCCCATAAATTCCTAAAGGTTAACAATTCCAACTATTCAAAGTATCAAAGTTTCGCAGATTGAAATTTTCAAAGAATCAAAGTTACAGAGTTCGAAAGTTCTAATGGTTTAAAGTTTTGAAGGTCCAGTGTTCTAAATATCTGAACTTCCGAATGGCACAGGTACCGAGACGACGCCAATGCGATAGGTAGGATTTTGCCATCGTAAAAATGTCAAATGATCATCTATACGTCCGTGCGATACGACACAGTCACGAAATAGTTAAATAGAGATAATGGACCAGAATGGGATTGGCTTCTCGATGAGGCTGCTCGTACGGATTATGAAGATGGATGAAAGCAATCGCGCTCGCCGCAGGAACTGTCCGCAGCTTCATATTTTCCCGGAACGAATCACGGCCAGAATCACTATTTTCTCTCTCTTTGCCATCTCTTTTTTTATTATTTTACATATTACTACAACATTTCTATTATCATCGCAGCGACAACGCATAAAATGCAGCCTGAGATAATAAATTATCATTATTAATTTAGTAAGTAATTAATATCAATCTTTCATTATTTAAATTGCCTTTTATGTCATACATAGAATATTTTTCGTTGTTATATTTAAATGATTATTATATTATATATAAAAGCAAGTTAAGAAAATAATAATATGGATATGAGTATGTATCTCTGTGAATCTACATTATATAATTTAATAATTTTATCCCATACGCACCGCTTATAATTTATGTATTAGGATAATTGCAATGATCATCAGTAATAATGACACTCATAACAATTTCATTGTCAAATCGTATAATGCTTATCATTGGAATGACTCTATCTATGAAATTTTAACTTTTATTATCAAAGCAAACAGTAGAAAGCCACAACAAATATAAAAAAACATATCTAGCAATTGAAATAAATTAATTATTCGACAGTAATTATTAGCTGCAATGATTAAAGGTGAAATGATTGAAGCATGGCATAAAATATCGATCTTACAAAAAATATTTTTATTTGCTGAAAGAGTAGCCATTCCTTCTCTCTCTCCCTCTTTTCATTTAATTATTTTCTTTCGATATCTCGCGGCTCTTTGAATCCATCTGTAAATTAGATTGGCCGCCGCTGCATTCTGAAAAGGCGGCAGGCCGGGAAAGATAGCGGAAGCTGGGAACTCGCAGACACCTGCAATCCTCGCTTTTCTCGGCACAAAGGGTGGATGCTACCCCTTCCCCTCCCCTATTCTTTTGCAGCACGCGTCTCTCTCATCTCGGCGTTCAATTATCCAGCAAGGTGGCGATGGAGTCGCCGACTTCTCAACCGAGAACTCGCCTCTTAACGCGTTTCCGTTCTAGCCAACATGCGGACAATTTACGATTGTTTTCTTCAAGAGCGCATTTAACCTCGGAAAATGACTGAAATACCTCGCCGTATTGTACTGTAAATTCGACATTCACAATTTTCTATGAACAAGGCTGCGTACAAAGGCGCGTTCCCTTCTTCGGGGAAAATTGTATTTTTAATGCGGCATTTTTCTTTTTCCGCTCGTAATAATTGAAGCAGTCGTTCAGAGACTTTAGGACAGTCAACCGTAATGGAGTTTGCGAAAAATAGCAGTTTTTCGTTTAAGAGTCGCGGTCAAACCAGCGGTAACATTGTTAGAGGAAAATCTCCTTGAAGGTATTTCCTCCACGTTACCCAAGAGAGTGTTCTCTATCTTTACAAATCTACTGTTTGTTTCAATTTAACAAAGTGTCGTTTGCATTAATTAATTCGGTGGAATCGATGGCGCGATTCTTCCAAGGGACAATAGTCGCGAGCTTCGGAAAAATTTCGGAATCGCCGATCGGGCTGCGAGCACGATACGCGGTTAAATGATAATAGTCGCTCGGGATTTACGTTTTCGGAATTTTTCATTGCAGTCATTCCTGATGAATGGAGCCTAGACACAATACACGGGGTCGTCCGATGGTTTAACATATTTTGCGTGATATATCGCAGCGCCTTTTGCCACGGGGCCATTGATCCGCCACGGTATCCGCGCGATATTTCATACGTTTCGATGAGCTATTTTGAGATATAATCGTCGGAATCTGGAACCAGCAGCAGGAACGCGATAAAAAGTCGTAATGTCCTCGTTTATAATGATCCCGGGGCAAGCGCGCAAAATCAGGTCGGCGACAAATCGATATGCATTTTTGACCGTGTTAATTAAAAGAATCGATGAATCTAGGGAAACATATACGTATATATGATTTTCATCTCCCTTTCAGTTAGATTATGTTACATATGGTTATATTATATTACGGGCGAATCAAATATCGAGTAATTTAAAGAGAGAATCGCTTCGAACACTCCACGAGTGAAAATTAATATATGCAAAATTACGGTAAAATGAAGAATTGAGTGAAAAATAATAAACCTAAAAAATCTCGTATTTAAAGTTTCAAATTTCGAAAAAACAATATAAATATTTCTCTTATCACTTATAATAATTTCGAACTCGTAAAAAATTTTCCAACGTATATAAAAAAAAATTCAGCTTGAAGATTTGTTGGTGTTTAAAGAATCTAAAAATACAGAATTTTCGGGTAAAGTTAAAAAAATTTTTAAAGTTCCGAGAATCGAGAAAATCGGCAAATTTGAAATCAAAGAAGTCCTAAAATCCAGAAATACACAAATGTTTGTGTAAGTAATGCTGACGTACGGTTGAAGCCGGTACGCTTGAAACGCGCAATTTCTAGACTATGAGTAAATGTAAATGGCCGCAGGGAGGCTGCTGTATTATAAGGGCAAAAAGGAGGATACGCGAAGCTGAATGCGAGGCGTGTAACGATGTAACGACTTTTGTGCGAGGAATGCGCGCGATACCCATGACGAGTCCCGAGTGCGAGGAATCTCTATGGAATGCGCCCCGAGATATACAGCAATATGCATATGCGAGATGCATCCTGGGAATTAATGCGTAACATTATATATGTAAACTGTAATATGCGGAAATGAGAGTCTTTTTAGCAGTGAGTTCTGATTACGATATAGAATGCCAGTAATTTAACTGTAAATCGCGTGCTAAAGAGAAAGAAATTCGCGCACAGAAATCATTGAATTTTGAATTGACCCAAGCCTTTCAAAAAGTTTTCAAATTATTTAAAGTTTTAAAAATAAAATATTTTAATATTTAGAATACTGACTTACTCTTTATTTTTAATGTGTGGATTTAAAATTTGCAAGTTTTGGAATCATTGCATCTCTCTACGCTACGTTAATATTAAATTATTTAATATCTTTAAATAATAATAAATATTTTAAATACATATGATACATAATACATTTAAATATATAAAATTTCAAAAACTACGGCATATTAAAAATTAATAATATTTTAACATGTTTAGATTAATTCTGTAAATGATATCTTAAATTGTAAATAAGATAAAAAAAGTTTGAATATATATACAAATAATATAATTTGACTTTCAGTCAAATTATTCAAATTATATGACACATAAATGTTCTATTAATTTATTTTAATATAAATTATATATTATAAATATTATATATTATTATAAGATTAAATATTATTACTTCAAACAATGATTAAATTTGATTAATAACTTGGCATTAGATTGACTAAAGTAAAATTATTTTAAACCGATGCGTGACAAACTGTCTAAGCTTTCATTGCTACGATAATAAAGATGGATGGGCTACAAAAAATGATGACAAAATTGGCGCAACATCACAATAATTATCAATATTTCATATAAGAAATAAAGTTATTAATCTTCTACATTAAATAAATTAAATAAAATTTCTATTGAAAAAAATATTTTATATTTTTTTCAATTTTTTTGTTTTAATTTATATTTTAAATCATTTCTAATGTGTTTTAATATATGTTTAAAAAGTCTATTAAAAGTTATTTGATTGGGTTTATTCTAGCCCATCCATTTTGAGGCAACGGATTTATTTACAATCTACATTTGCATCTACAATATCTACGGATCCGTCACCTCAAAATAAAATAAAATTTATCACTCACCGGCACTGATGCGCAACAGCGGAGATTTGGTCTTGAGGCTACGTTGTCTGCAACACACAAATATAAAATCCAAATTATAGCAACGTTTAAAATAATTATTAATATTTCAAAAAAATATTATTGTGTGCATCGAATTTTATATCCGATGCGTATAATAATAAGAAGGTATATAAATATGAAATAATTTTATAAATTCTAAAAAAAAAACTATTTTAAACAAAAACTTTTATAATATGAGTCTCTCTTGTTTAAACTATTCAAACAATGATTGAATTGAATTAATGCATGTGCGGCATTTATAATAATTAATATAAAAATAATAATATTTACCCTTCGGTTGCTCCGCCGGTGCAGGATGCCTCTCCTAGGCCTCCTCCTCCTTTCAAGATCGTTAAGTTGATCTGTAACACAAATAGAACCAAATTGTAGCAGCGCATAAAATAATTAACATTTCAAAAAATTTATTGTACGCTTGAATTTTATATTTAATAAATATAATAATAAACAGATTAATAAAATAATTTTATAAATTTTGAAAAAGACACTAATAACTAATAATTTCATGTAAAAGCTATAATTAAAATATATTTAAAAGTAAAAATCTTTTCCTCTAATTCTCTCGTATTTAAATCATATAATTACAAAATCAAATTACGCGATTAATTGTTTAATTTAAATTACACGTATGCAATTAATAAATAATTAATATACAAATAACAAATTACTTACCACAGGGTTGCTTTACCGATCCCCGATGCCTCTCCTAGGCCTCCTCCTCCTCTCAGGTTGATTCACACGCACGATATTTTAAACGGCACTCCCGCATTTTTATTAAAAGATACTTCCGCACTTGTACGCGCGACACTTTCAACGACACTCCCGCACTTTTGGCATGATCGAACCCCGTTTTATACGAAATTCATACTGCGAGTCGACAAATGCGACTTTATTGCTCAAGCGTTGCTGAACGAATGATAACAAGGCTATAGGTCGTAAGACGTTAACAGTAGCGCGCTAATGTTTACATCGCCAAGGCCGAATACAATGTTATTGTTTCCGCGGCCGAAAGTATGTTGCGTACTATGACGTATATACGGTGGCGAATATTAAATAATACAAGTATTTAAATTATAGATTAATTATTTGATAAACGATTAAGATATCATGGAGCTTATTATTATATTAATCATTATTCGAACTTGCGATTTGACTATTTTATTAGGCGTTCTCAAGCCAAATCCATATTTAAATTATCAAAAATTGAATAATAAAATATGAATGATAAAATATGAAATATAATTAAAAATCAAGTATTTTTAAGGAAATAATTATTGTTTATAAAGAGAGAAAGAGAGAGAGAAAGATGGCGATAAAACAATAATTTACAATTTTGATTCTAATCATTTCGATTCTTGATTAAAACGTCACGCAAAATACGCGCTTCGGAATTTATCCATTATGATATAATTACGTATTATTCAAAATTTAAAGTGTGTGAAAGATAATTAATTATTTATGATATCAAATTATTTTCCGATACTTGTCGCCATCGCGTTCAGTAGAGAAATTTGATGGAGTGTCTCGCGTTCTACTTTCTTACTGTTCGACTATCGCCGTGAGAATAATAAAATTGTAAGCAATAACACGTTAACAATTGCGCGCTAACGTTTACGCCGTATATCATGTTATGTTTTGATTATTCGTTGTCGAAATATTTTCCGTACTATGACGTATATACAAACGGAATATTAAATTAAACATGTATTTTAAATTATAAATCAATTATTAAATTATCAATTAATATATTATGGAGTTTATTAAATCGATACTGGCAATGTTGTTACTTCTTTTTCGCGATGCTAATTGGTTATCTCGACGATGCACTGAACATTACTTTATATTAATAAAAGCTTTTCATAACTGAGCGACACATTTGATAGTTTAAATATTAAGTGGGTGTGTAATTTTTATTTAATTTATTTTGAAAGAGTAAAAAAATTAGAATTAATATGTAAGTAATTATATACACATACACATAAAATAAATGGCGCGCTCGTAGCGCGTGTTTATAGTATTCTAGTAAAAATAGATGCCAGTATTCTCCGAAAGGATTGAAAATCGGAAACATAAAGTTTACACACATAGGCAACCGCCGCCAAAAACCACAGCGGATTCACGGCGGTTGCTTCCGCGTCGTCTAGACGAGAGTGATGTATTTGACCGGAAGTGAGGTCGATCGATTATAGCGGAGAATGTATAACGATTGACGTGGCGCGGTACATCGCTCAAGCGGATATCATGTCGTAATTTCGGAAAACGACGCTCGCGGCTACACTGCATTCGCCGCAGTAGAAATACAAACAGCGGGGACACGCCGGGGTGATAGTGGTACAATCCACCCCTTCCTCTCTTTCTCCCTCTCTCCCTCTCCCGTTTCGTATTGCCAACTTTCCCAGTCGCTCGTACGTCACTCTTCATCCTCTCCGCCCCTTCTCCTCATCATCCCCTCAGCTAGTTTCTCCGCGATAAATTATGTGCGTAGCCCGTAGGGTAAACTGCGACCTGTGGCAGGTACGTAGTAACGATCGGAGGAGTTGGATTTGCGAACATTCGGCCACATTTCCAACCGAACTTGCTTGATTTTGAGGGAAGCTTCATAATTATTGCAAATCGAAATTGTAATGTTGCCCGGCAACTTCATGATTATTGCAAAGCCGAATTATCATGTGCCAGGGGAAACTTCATGTGACTATCGCAAATCGAAATTATAATGTTCCATAAAGTTTTGGTACTATGAATTTCTGAATCATGGTATCTGTGTATATATATATATATATATATATATATATATATATATATATATCGTTAAGTTGATATCTACGTCACAAGAAATAAATTTTGCATGTATAGCATAATTAAATGCTAATTTAATGTTAATTTATTTCTTTTAATTCTAAATTAATAAAAAGTTAATTATTAATATATTTTAATTACAAAGATATTTATTAAATATTTCAATTATAGTTCAACAAAACTCATAATATATTTTATATATGACATATTATATGATGTTAAATATACATCAGATTAAATTATCTAAAATGAACTACTACTCCTCCAAATAAACAAGCAATTTGGTTACATTTAATTAATGTGTTTTATTAGTTATAATAAATTAATACAATTATGTAAATTACTTGAATTGCTTAATTTCTGCTTATTTGATGTTTTTTTCGAGCTTTTTTCTCTCGATTGAATCTTCTTTTATTTATTTCTTGCTACCTTTATGTGGCACACACGAAAATACTGTTAATTACGTTCACTCGCGCATTAAGTACTAAAGTAGGATGATTACGCGATTTTTAAAAATTAAAAAATATATGCATAGATACTTTTAATCTCACGAATGTTCTTATATTTATGCCGAGAATTCTCGTTTTTATACTTTTTCTTTCTTTTTTAATGATTATTTTTTAAATGTGCCAAAGGTAATGTTTTCAAATATGTATTAAAAATGAAAATCAAAATAATTAAGCTTTGCAAAAATTTGCAAAGAGAAATGCAAATTTTCGAGTAAAATAGGGGATTGTTGCTGATCGTAGAGATTGAAGCTAATCCCGGTGGTCGGTTGCCGCGAAAAGCGAAGCAGGAGTCATCACGATAGCGTGTTATTAAATGCAATAAAGCTTTTAGAGGACGCGTTTAAATGCATGAAGCGTAGGACCTCGTAGGACTTATCCCACGGAACTCTGCTAGAAGTCGCGCGGCTTATCCTGGGACAGGAAGCATCCGGGCAGGTTCTCGCGTCTCGACATATTTACGCGCGCCACGATAACCGGACAGCGGTCCTTTTTAAAGCGGGTTTTAAAAGCTTTCTGGAGAGTCCGAAAGGGAAAAAGTCGCAGAGCACGATACGAGACCACGCGACTTAAAACGAATATTAATGCAAAGCTCGTGCAAAAATCTGCCTCCAAATTCTCCCTTTTTTTTTCTCATTTCAATTCACACTCTTACAATTTGTTTACGTCGTTTTACAATATGTTAATAATGCACGAATCAGACACCCATTATCTTGAAACTTGAATTTATCGAAAGTGTAACAACGGTTGAATATAAAAAATTACGTACAACAGTGAGAAAGAAAAATGTGTGTATATTTCATCTGGCATTATAACAGCATGAATCTCCTTCCGAGAAATATACACACAATCGTTGTTGTCCGCATCTCCCTTCCTTCAAGAGAGACGCGGACATTTTTATAGATGTCTTCTCGTTACTTCAATTCTCCGGACTATGGCGTCGGAACAGGATGCTCCGAGGATGTTCCACACCTTGAGAAACGACTGCCAGCCATTATTCCTTGGACATTGATAAAAAGGACAGTCGCATCGGTCCGGAAAGGGGCGGCTAACACAACTCTCCCATCATCACCTTTTCATTACGAAGACAGCGGAGAGTTAACGAGGACCGGCATGGGTCTTTTATATTATATGCTTCATATATATATATATATATACATATATTTATTAAACTGTAATTTTTAATCAAATTTTAATCTTCTCCAATTTTTAATTTCAAATACATACTGAAAAATTTACATTAATCTTCTAGTCTAAAGTCTTTAAAAAACATTATTAGACATTAAGAATTAAATTGACGAAACTGTTGGAAGCGAAGCATCTTGTATGATTCAGTTACTCTAGTCATGTTTAATTTACTCTTGAAATGTACTTTGGGGAATCTCTGTCGCACGTTTCGGGAATTACAGTACCAAGTACACAAGATAATTGTATGCGTGCTAAAAAGTAATGTACAGATGTTTCGCAAGATATTTATTCGTATGTAGCTTCAGAAATTGTATCTGGCGGACAGCGGAGAATATTCGCCATTGAAATATAAACAGACTGTATCATTTTCCGCGTGCAATCTTGGGATACGATAAAATGGAGATGGAAAGAATCGAGAGAAATAAACAGAGAGAGAGAGAGAGAAAGAGAATGGAGATGCACCGATATATATATCGTATAGTGCGCATTTTTCTATCTCCACTTTTCTTCGTGCTTTTCGGAGATACGCATGAATATTCCTCCTTATTTTCTCATCAGCTCCATTATTCGTCGCGATATGTCTCCGCATATTGTTATATCGCAAATGTAGATAGAAGAATTTCGTCTCAAGGCTGCCAAGAGAAGAATATCTCGGTTGCAACGACAAATCTACATTACGATTTATAAAACTAATAAGGGATCTCCAAATCTTTTCAAAATAAATTGCATATTGTGAAAAATAGAAAGAGAAATTCTATTGGAAAATAAAAAAAAAATTATCGTAAATAAAAACTTCTAAAGATATTTTTAAATATTGCGTGAGTAACATCGATTGTGTTTCTATCTGCAATTCAGCATAATTAAAATTGACGTTTTGATTCTTTTATAAGGAGTGTCATCTGTATATATTAAAGGTATATATTAAAAGATGAATATATACTGTTAAAACAATATTTCTGGAACAAAGAAAAAACATTTATACGGCAAAAGATGTAATCTGTGAGATATTATCAAGACGCGATTGGAGGGAAAAGAAGAGCGCAGAAATTTTCAAGTCAAATGCATTACGGGGATCAATAAACGTGCACGTTTATGAGGGAGTAGCCCATCTGAGGGGGTCATCTGTTCCAGATGTCTCGCGTGTATGTACCTTGGAATACTGTGTGTACTATGGATTGAATAACATCGTATACGATAATGGCTTTGCCAAGCTGTGTATCTGGAACATCGCGTTATCAGTATCGAACACTCGGATCTCTCACGCTGTAATCTCCTTGAAAAAGCGCGAAATCTCACTAATTGCAGGAATTTAACATTTTGGTCATCCTGAAGATAAAAGACGAGGGTGTGAGCTCGAATTTTAGAAGCATTTTAGAATTTTACAAGCGTGATAAGTAAGAAAAGTCTGATACTTCTTTGAACGCGGTCAATAAGCGTCCTGCTACTTTTTAATAAGGAAACAATATTGTACGAAATAAAACTGTCTTAAATGTTGGGTAGTAAAAACAAATACATGTATTTATTTAAAAAAATTTTTAATTAATCTGTAGCAGAAACAATGAATTTATTGGTTTTTTTTAGAGAGAAAGAGAGAATACAAAAGAAATAATCTTTTTTATCAAAATTGTTATTAGATTATTTCTAAAATTCTTAATTCTTTCTCTAACAATATCTAATATTTTAATAATTACTTTTAATATCAAATTAAAGTCTTTTAACAATACATCATATGTAAGGACAATGTTTTAATTTTTATATAATTTATAAAAATTTATAAGATACTGTTGCAGATTGATTCATATTTTCAGTATTTCGTATTTCAATTACTGTCATGTTGCTGTTCCCTTCAGATAATATGATATTGTAATCTCGCGAGCACAACGGATTGAGGCGCATCGAAATCAAGCGTAACAAGGCGATAACCAGGAAGCTCTCGTCTCGGGTTTGCCTCGAGGATAAAAGCGAGAGGATGTTCGCGGTTGGTACACGTTCCGTCATTCCTCCAATTTCCGCTGTTCAACGCGCGATTTTGCGAAACGACCGCTTCGCAAAAAACCCCCGACACGAATCCGCACTTTCCTCGAGCCGAGACGGGTATATCGCTTCGCGGCAATCCCCTGACCGAAAATGACTCGACGATGCACCCGCTGAAAAGCCGGATGTGGGAAGATAACTCGCGCGAATGTGAAACCTTCGCTTTATCCCCGAGACGAGAGCTTTCTGGCTATTGTCTCGTTACGCTTCGTTTCGCTAAAGTCACTTAATTTTAAATTAAGATACTTATTCTTGCATTTTTATATTTTTCATTATTTTTCTTTTCTTTTTTTTTTTTCATTGAGTCGTCTGTTTTTGGGGAGGTATTATTTGACGCTATTATATTATGACAATTTTAACGATGAGCTGAGGTTGCCGTTGCACTGAATAATTAATATTAAATAGAGTTTAACGAAACAAAAATAAATAAGATGTTATATATCCTTGCCTGAAGATTATTGATGGCGGATTTTCGCGGGCCCGTTCGTATTGATTCGCAAGAGGCCACGCGCTTTATACGTGTGAGCGTATTCAATTTCCACCCCCGAGCAAAATAATATTCGTGCCGACATCTGTACAGGGTTGTGGCAAGCGATGGGGGTCGATGAGTTTCCTGTGAACTTCACAAGATGGCGAAGGCTGGCGTGTTTTCCACCCTCGGTACACGAAGGGTGGTGACTGTCTCCGTCCTCTTTTTCTTCTCGCTCGCAAAAGAAGCTGTTTCCATGTTATAACCGGGTAAAGAGGAAAGCGGGGAGAGGAAGCCATCGGTCGATCTTTAGGGAGATTTTCGTTGATTTACAGCGCCATTATCGATGCGACGCTCGCGCGTCAACCGGTTTCTCCGGGCATATGGAGACGCCGTAAAAGGGGCTGTAAATCCATTATTTACACGAGCATGCGAACCGACCGGAAGAAGGTCGGGGCTCTCCCAGTGAGTTACGAGAGCGACGGTTTCTGCGACGTCTCGTAAATATTTATTTCCAGTCCCAGCCAGAAGCGACACGTCGATAAAACTGATTATGCAGCGCGAGGTAGACGATGCAAGTTCGTATGTCGAGAATTGATTCGTTCATGTTTATCAGGATCCCCAAGTATTAATCTGCACTCGAACAATATGAAGAATTTTAATTAGCTCATCGACACGCGTATTATCGCAACGAAACTTGACGGATCTTTGATCCTTTCATCCCTTAATATTTTACTTCTCTCCAATAAGAGATTACGATGTGCATTTAAAATATATCTATTAATCTTTGCATATTTTATTTATTGTATTCATGCTACCATTTTGTCACCATTATATTTAATCATTATCGAAATTTCTATTTGGCTTTAATAAGTTGTCACGATGTGTACGATGGGTGAACGAGAATGTATTTCATATCGGCGGCCTTAAACGTTTCGGGCGCGTTACGAGCGCGCTGTCTTTACAGCGAAAATACGCCATCGCTCGGACGGAGAGATGATTCTTCTTTTTTTTTTTTTTTATTAGGATATAGATTCACGCGAGGTGATTTATGAGGCGGCGGTGGCGGCATTGCACGCGCGCGAGTCGCTCACGTGACGCGGGATGAAAATATCTCCTCGCATGATTCGCGATACATCAATTTTATGCAGAACGCATCGATCGATCCGCCTTTCAATTTTCATGTAAATTTCGCGGCGATCGCGTGTCCCCGTCGCTTTCTCTTGTTCTCCCCGGCGCTTGTTCCGGCTCGAGATCGCTGTGATGTATAGGGCCCAACGGACAGACACACAAGGGTGGACGCGATTGCGCGGCAACCACAATCGCGATGCACCTCGTAAAGGAGAAATGAGATAGAATACATTCGCCCGTTACAATGTCGCTTGTGTCCCGTAAACATCATGGACTTCGATATTCGAAATTGCTCGCGCTTAAAAGAAAGCACGTCTCTTTTAGGGCTTAGCTAAGAGAAATAGAAAGACGATAAAATGGTAATATCGTGTGACACAAGAATAATATCATATATATCTCTCAATAAAATTTGTAATTTTTTCAAAGAAACAACACTTGCACATATTGCTCTATGAAAAATTAAATTTCATCATTTTTTTAGAAAATGTTTTCTTGTCTTTTATTTTATAGATACGTATTTGTCAACTTTTAAGGATAAATTTAATTATTGAAACTATTTAATAGACTAGAGAATACTTTTTAAATTAAGCAGGCATATAAATTTAGATGATTTTAGAGAAATTCTCAAGTGTATTGATGAATCGATACTCTTCGGGTGAGAAATATGGGCCGGGTTGTCGTTGTCAGAAGGGAAGCGAGAAAATTCGGTAGAGAGAATGTCACGATCGAGTGTCTTGATTTATCGGGATGTATCGAGTGCACGCCAGCCATCCTATCGAACTCTTTGGAGGAAATAGGAGATACGTTAGTTGGACGAACGGCCGCCTGTGATAATTGAAACCGTTAATTAAATCTCGGGGATAAGCTGCGCGGCTAAATGAGTTTTTAGATCGTCGCCTCTCGAAGTAGCCAAGGGATGAAATCTCTGTCGTTTCATTCCCCATATCGCTTGCCCAACGTTTGCAAGCGATATTTGATCCCTCATATTGTTTTATCTCATTCAGAAACTGAGCAAGTCTTTTTTCCTTCTACTTCTCAAATATATATTTATCGTGAAAACTGAAAATTATATTAAGAAAAATAAATCTATTTTTATGATAATGTGTTTTATTTTGTTTTATTTGGTTTTAAATATGTATTAATTTTTATAAACACACAAAGTTTTATTAAACAAATATTAAATATTAAATAAAATAATAAAAGTCGTATAAGTATATTGGCAATTACAAAATGCGATCGCGCTTCATCTACCGTTGCTTTATTACATTTGGCGGTGAAATGATTTATTTGCAATCGGTGACAAGTTCGATATTCCCGTGTCAGCAGAAAGTTTCGAACGGATTTTCCGATAAGTCTCTCTCAGAGAAGGCCGTCGTCCTAGTCTAATTTGCGGATCGCTAAAAGGAAACTACGTCGTTCGAGGGACAGGGTGGAGAAGAATTTATAGTTGCCGTAATATCGAAAACTCACCGTGTGAATAGTTCGTAAGGGAGGACGTTATAAATTTCGGGGACTAATCCCATTCTTCCATTCTCGCGAACAAACTCTGGCGATAATTTTTCGTCCGATGTAAATCAGAGGTCCTCCTGGAGGAGCGTCCTCTCCAGGATTCGCGCTCGAAAGCTTCTTAAATACAATTAAAAAATTACCCTGTCTGCAGAGGGTAAGAAATATCGACGACAGCCAAAGAATAATGTTCCGATGGAAATTTTATCCTTACTCGTGTTTTCCAATTACTTGTATAAGAGAATCTTGAAAGAAAGGCTTTAGAATGATTTAGTCAAAAGTTGTTATATTTTTACATCAGCTGTAAAATGTTTAATTTACCTCTCTTGTTTCAGGTCAAAGAAATTTAAGAAAGTATCCGGTCATGGTGTTTATTCATGGCGAGAGCTTCGAATGGAATAGTGGCAATCCTTACGATGGCACTATACTGGCAGCTTACGGCAATGTTGTTTTCGTTACAATTAACTTTCGACTCGGCATCTTAGGTAAGAAGCGTAAAAAAAAAAAATCAAAAAAACTTTAAGAAAGACGTATCAGTTGGTCGCGCAGCGAGAATCGATTTGCATCTTCTTCTTATCGCTCTTAAAGCATGCATCTGTAAGCGGAGGAAGCTATCGATCGATGCACGCCGTGCAGAAAAATACTAACGCCTAATATACTTTTACTGTTCCGTATAAATAACTTTGTTCGTCGTTCGCCAAGGCTGCCTGCCTGTGCCTCGCAAACTTCTTATCTAAATTTTTATTGCCCCGAGCTTTTCAATATCGAACCTCCTCGTCCTCTCAAAGAAAGTTCGCCGCACGATACAAGGCGGTCGACTTATCGCATCGCCGCGAAAGTGTAAACGATGCTCTGCGTCGTCTCAATTTAAATCGCGAATAAACCATCTGGTAAAATCAAGAGAAGAATAATAATCGGCTTAACAAGTGAAACTTCGTTTAAAGTGACTATAGAAAATATTCATATGAGCGATTCAACAGCAATGAGGTCGCGTTAGATTGCGGCACGATGCTTTTTCTGGTATATGAAAAAAAAAAAGACTAAATTATTCTACATTGTACCGGTGTGTACACTGTTCTCCCCCTTCTCTCTCTCTCTCTCTCATTGTTAAAGTAACCGACATACTAGTAGAGCATATATTTCGCTACACGAGAGTAGCGGTCATGCGAAAGCGTCATTATTCAGAAAGTCCGTTAAAAACTGCCATCCAGAAGCGCGGCTCATCGCGACACCCGCAATCCGAAATTGTCGTGTACAATGCTCGTTCTGAAGGGGTTAACAGCAGAATTCCCCAACAATCTCTTCTCGCGAGATGACAGCGACGGCGCGATGCAAATGGGCGGGAAGGGGCGGCGGGGTAAAGGGGTAAGGGATGGCTCGCGGCTCGCGCGCGCGAGTGCGGATATACATTCGGTACATCCGGTAAGTGGAGTGGTTCCGCGGGAGGAAAAAAGAGGCGGACGCGAAACCATAATCATAAATTAGGTTAAAGTGCTGGGGAAGCGCTTAGTAACCCCGACCCGCGCTCTAGGCGGCCCCGGAGTTAGCCCCCGTGAGGAGCCTGCGGATAACTTCGACCTCCTCCGTCGACCCCCCTCCCCCCTCCCCTTCTCGCACCCCTGCCCGCCGCTGCCATGTCCGCCCTGTGCGCAAAACATGGGAAAAATATGGTCCCGGGCGCGCGAAGTCGGCCCTGGAGCAAAAAGAGCCCCGACGATCGCGTTACCGCGCAAAAGTGCTTCATGTTTAAGCACGAAGGGGAGAATTTCGCATCTCCGTGGAGCTAATTAATTGGGACGCTAAATATATATGCGAGAAAGAGTCTCCGGGGATCTTGAAATCTAAAATCCCTTCTCCTTTACCTAGTTATTCGGAATCCCCGATAAGAAACGAAAATAAGAAAGGCATTTCTCTTGGACACTTACAAGATTCTTATTTTTAAGATAACAGATCTTATTAAAATTTGAACACAATCTCTTAGATTATCGTGATCGCATGAGCTTACCTTTTTTAAGTTTGTAAATTTTCAATTAATTTGAAAAAATTCTTATCCCATTTTTTGTCCAAATTTGGTTTCCTTGACTTTTATAATTCTAAATTCTAAGATGTTTAGAAGAAATTCTTGAAATTCCAGAGCATTTTTAACATTAAAAAATAAAATTAATTTCTTTTCAACTATTTCCTTAATTTAATTAATAATTGCGAGACTTTCATTGCAGGTTTTTTGAGGCCTGGGATTCGAGACGACACAGCAAGCAATTTCGGATTATTGGATCAAATAGCGGCCTTGCTTTGGCTTAGGGAAAATATCGCAGAATTTGGCGGCGATTTTGACAGAGTCACTTTGATCGGTCACGGAACTGGAGCTATATTTGCTAATTTACTTTTAATCAGCCCCGTCGCTAACAAGAAAGGTAAAGAAAATCAGCAGTTTTTATCTTATATGTATTAATTCTTAATCGCTTCTCTCTTGCTATAATTTTACAAAGTTTTCTTTGTTTCTTAAAGTACTTTCTCTTTTCTGCATGATTTATTTTCCATTTTTTTTTTTTTTTGTGCAATTGTCGTTTGACTCTTGTCAATTTCCGGCAATCGTTTTGAAAAAAGCAGGATCTCGAAATGTATCCATAATGATATTCGCTCGCAAGAATCAAAAGAACGATATGCAATCCGAGCTAATCCCTTCCCTCGCTGTAATTGGAAACATTATCCGTAGTCATAGGAGCGTACGGTGATCGCATATAGAGATCGCGATTTCCGAGTTGGCCGGAAATAATCGCGGGATTAATTGGAGGAATCAGGGCGGGTGAGATAGGCATACGTGCCCTTGCATTAAACGCGATACAATACACCTGCGTACGATCGAGGCAATGAATTCTGATGTACGTTTAAATGAATGATTTATTGATAAAATAATTTAAATTCAAGAATTAGCACAATTATAAGTATGAGAAAACGAGCATTTATTTAATAACCACCTTACGTAATAAATGTGCGAAATATGACAACTCTATCGGAGTGTCGCGTGTCACTAGATATTCAGATATCCACGACCCTTCAATTACCCTTTTCCTCGAATTTTCCCTCTTTTTCGAATAGAGCGAGCACTTGCGTCGCGATATTTCCGAGTTTGACAAGGAGCTAGGAATCACTGGTCTACACGTGTTCGAGGGTGAAGCACACATCGACCGCGAGCATTCAAGCACTCTCTCGGGCACCCGGCGACGGTGCTCCCGGTAGGATCAGCGAGAGAACGAGCGAGAAAGCAAGAAAAAAGACGTCGACCATTTTTCACCCGACCGGCTCGCAATAGCGGCCCGGGGAAAAGGAACTTTTCTCTTCCGCTCGAGCGCACAATGCCACCGCGTCCGGCCGATAATTATATTGTGCAATGAAAAATAACCGGACTTAATATTTTACACGTCGAGACAGAAATGCCTGGTCGTGTCATGCGAGGGTTCTCAAATAATTGCTGCCGTTTTATACACGTATTTATGTCCACATTTCTCTTCTTTTTGCGTATGATAACACGAATTTAATCATTTGCATCCTGAACAAACAACTTTTTTCTTTAAGAAGATATATACGTATCTCTTCTCTTTAATCTTGCTTAGATTCTTGAAACTTTTGAATTTTAAGAATACGAAAAAATTTGATTATTTAAAAAAAATTTGTAATAATTCCAATATACTTTTTTTTTCCGAAGAAACACCCGATGATTTGAGAATTGTTGGACCGCATTGAGTTATTAATCTGTGCGGTACCTTTTATTCTTGTTGGCGCAGGCTTGTTTAAACGGGCTATTCTGATGTCTGGATCGGCAATGAGCGCGGACGCCATCGGTAAGGCGCCACTGCAAATCACCAAGCAGGTAAAGAAAGCTGCATAATAGTCGCGAATAAAAACGCGAAAGATGAGGATTGATGCGCGCGGATTTTAGTTTCGCGGAATGACAAATCGTTACGCGCGGCATTTATTATCATTAATTCTACGATTGACTTAATTTCTGAATTTCAAAGGTCTCTATGCGTTCCTAGTTTCTCTCTCGAGTTCTTAAGGTCGTTAGATAAGTCACTCGCAAAATTAATCAAATGTTTTAAAAATTCATAAAAGTGTTTATAATGTATAACGAGAAAGAGGAAAAACAGCAAAAAAGAAAGAGAAGATTTTTAACAATTAAAATAATTATATATTCTTATATATATTATTCTTTTGATAAATCTTAAATATTTATCGAAAGAATAATATAAGATTAAAATGCCAGAAATATTTCTCTTAAAAATTTTTTGAAATTTTTAAAGCATTTGATTGTAATTTCATAAATTGTTGTTTTCTTCTGAATATTTTCGAACATTGAAATCTATTTCACAGTCTATGATTTTCAGACTCTCAAATTTTAAACTCATGAAATTTCCAAACAAATCGATAAATTCCCAAAATTCCAGGATAGAAAAAGGATCGTTTATCGCGATTTTTTTTTTTTATGCGACGATATATGATTCGCAAATGATCGTGATCAATGTCGGGGGTCGTTTTTCAGGTGGCCCATGCTCTCAACTGTCCGACCACCAGTGACAGTGAACTGGCGAGTTGCTTGCGTAACCAGGAGGTAGATACGCTGCTACACGTGAAAATCCACAAACCGAAATACGTGCCGGCCTATGCGCCATTGATCGACCGTGCCGTCATCCCCGACAAACCGTCCAATTTAATGGAGAACGCTCAACTCTTTGGAAGGTATGATTTTTTCCATTTAATAGAGGATATAGGAAATGAGGAGATGAGATGTTTAAATTTTTGAATGTAAAGTAATAAGTAAAGAATCGCATCTATCTTGATGTATATAAATTTTGATCGAGCGACACTCCTGTAAATGTAACTCCCTTACAAGCAAATTAAGCACACGACGAATCGTACGTTGTTTTCAGGTTCGATTTGCTGTACGGCGTGACCGAGTCCGAAAAATTTCACATCCTGCCACCAGTTGCTTTGTTGCATGGCATGCTTGATGGACAACGAGATGAAATTTTGCGAGATTTTGCCAAAGTAATTTATTTCTTATTAATTTGCTCGTCTCAATGAAGAATATTATTTGTTGAGACAGTTTTTTTTTTTTCTTAGAATTTTGAATCTTTCAGAGAATCTGCAGATCATTAAATTTTTTAATTTCTATCTTTTTATCTTCTTCACTCTCTAGATTCTTCTTAGATTTAATTCCTAAATTTAGATCTGACTTTTAAATGTTCTGCTGCTAATTCTTTGAATTGCTTTATTTGAAATCTTTAGATTTACAAACAGATATTAGGATTATTAAAATCCCTTTCAGATTTTTATATCTTGACATTTTTAGAATCTCAAATCCGCATAATGATTTTCTGTATATCAAGAATATGTCCTCAGGCAACTCACGAACTGGAGCCAGAGCTGATTTTGTCGAAGGAGCTGGAGCAATACAAGCTCGGCAACTTTTTCAACGGATTCACGAAAGACTACGCCACGAAGAATCGAGACATGGTGCTGGAGGCGTTATCGGATAGCGGCACCGTGGCGCCGTTAATAATGACTGCCAATTTGCATTCAAGGGCGAACCCGAAGAGCTACATGTACGTCTTCTCGCATCCGAAAGCTATGCAAGACTACTCTGGCGTAAGTAGGTCTCTCAACGATACAACGAAGATCGATTATCGCGGCTCAGACGCCTCTCGACAAAGCGGGACCCGACACGGCACGGGAAAAATGTTGCGCATAAGAAGGAGGGAGTGAAATGCGGGGGATGGGGATGGACTGGCGGGGATGATGAGTTAAAGTGCACTTCCTTCAACGCTCCAATTCGTGCAGCTTCATGCAACGTTGTTGTTCCCTGATGCGGAGCATTGCTCTCCTGAAAACGAAGAGCATTTCTCACCGTCTCGCTTATCGAACAATCTGTGTGTGTGTAAAACGGGAAATTTACTTTTTCTAATTCCCAAAAATACGGGAGAAAGGAGAAAAAAATATACTATGATTTTCTGCAAGAATCGTAAGAAGTTTTGATTGCTCAGAGAAAGAGAGGGAGAGAGAGAGAGAGAGAGAGAGAGAAAGAGTACGCAAATTCTTCTTTTCTTACGAAACTTTAAATTAACAGATTAGTGAATTTATCTTTAGTGTACATATATGGTAAAAATTCTATTTTTAATAATTTTATATTCCTGCAAATGTGTCTTTAACAAAAATTTTACATCTTTTTTTTTTTTTTAACTATATTATATAAATTAATATTTTCTCTAATTTTAAATTTTTACAGAAATTTATTTTTAAAACTTGATTAAAATTTTAAATGCGAGAGATCAAAATGGTGGTAGCTTCCAATTAAATCTATTAATGGAAAATCATGTTCTTAAATTAACCGATGAGCTGGCATTTTAAAAGAGCTCACACGGCATTTTTGGAATATTTAACATAGTTGGCGTTGCATCCATTTGTCCCTGGTTTCTTAGTTCGGAAGGAACGAGTTGTGACCTAGTGGCGACCATTATGTTCGCACAGTCGGAGAAAGAAAAATCCGGGTTGCGAACCCATTTGGATTTCGGCCAACTATTTTTATCGTCGTTGCGTGCGCCCTGGCAACGACCTCACCATGCAGTAACCGAGAATATCGCTAAATTGAATGTACCTCTGGGTACAACGCCATCGTTGCGTCAACAAGGATATTAGATTTTAAATCTGCAAATAGCGATTCACGCAGCATACATCATTTCCATGTCAGCTCTCTCTCGCTCTCTTTATCTCCCTTTTTTGATCTCTCTCTTGTATACGCGACGAACGCGAGTCCGATGAATTTTAATTTTCACCCTCGTTCTCGTAAATTCCTCTCTTTATTGAACTTTACAAATTGACGCGTTTGTAAATACGCTCGGTTTATCGTGCTAAAAATAATTACAAATGCGATAAATCTGAGAACTAGCATCGAGAAAATTTCAATTGAAAATTGTTAGTGGAATTGATAATGAGGGAGTTTCTACGCTTAAAAAAAGTAGGTAATGTAACACTGATTACTCGAAAATATAGAAGTTTATCGTTACTTTTTCTATCATAACAATAACTGCTTATCTTGAGATGTTCTGCGAATTATTTTCCCGATATCTCAATTCAAGAACTTAAAGGTATTGTCGATTATATTTATTTAATGATTTATATATATACAACAATAAATGATAACAAAATTTAAAAGACTTTCTATATCACAATATTTCCTAAAAATTTTTAAAACGCATATATATATTTTTAAAAGTTGCGTAATAAATATAGATATTTACTTTATAAGAACAATAATATTTGTTACTTTATATAAAACAAATGTATATAAAATAATAGGTAAAAAGTAGAATAAAATAAATATAAAATCAAAATATTACAATAGATATAGTAAATATAAGAATGGAGATTTTAGAAAATGTAGAAAAAGAGGAAGAAGGTTGAAAAGAAGTAACAACATAAGCTTCGATATTTTCGAGTCACAAGTGGCGTCGAAGTATCGATAAAATACGTATGCTAGGGTATAAAAGCGCATTCAGTGATCTTGTTATGTTATAGCAACAACATCAACATACCGTGCACGGCGAGGAATTGCCTTATGTACTGGGTGTTCCATTGGACGGCAGCAAGTACGACTTACGAGGTCGATACGATATGCGAGAGACGCTGTTTTCAGAAGCCATTATGAACTGGTGGTGCAGCTTTGCTTATCATGGGTGAGTTGTTAAAAAAAAATGCATTTAGCGATCCATAGTATATATCTTACAAAGCATCCTTTGTACATTTGATTCTATATGAAAACTTAAGCTTAACTGGTTTAATAAAAAGAGAAAGGAACTAGCAGATGCATTATGTAAGGATATACAATTAAATATTGAAATATCTTTCCTCTATTAATTTTCACTTGTCAACTTTTACATCAAAATATTTATTTTAACTCACACAAATTAAAACTTAATTTGTGTGAGTTAAAATAATAATTTTAATTCACACAATAATAAAAAATTTTAATTCACACAAATTAAAACTTAATTGTAAATATAAATAATAATGTAAATATTTATATTAAAAAGCTTTATTAATTTGAATAATAGACAAATGGAAAATATATTTAAAACGCATTCTTCTTGTGCATTACTCATGTTATTTTCAGAAACGTTTTGCGTTTTATTCAGTGCAACAAATTATTAATTGAAAAATACGAGAATAAAATATTCAGAGAGCTAGTTGCTGGTAATAACAAGTTTAATGAGAAAAATAAACGTATAAACAAATAATTTGCAATAACGTGCAAAATGATTACATTGCGTATTAGAATTAAAGAGAAATTAAGATTCGTATTAAAAGTTGAATGTATGAGTGGTGGTAACCGCGTAGAACAATCGTATTTAATAATAGTGGCCAACAATTGTTGTTGGGCGTTGACGCGAAAATTTCTAGTTGCTAAAGTTAAACTTGACACACACATATTCGAGAACGGATTTTCAATTAACTAAACATTCAGGCGTTTAATTAAACCGAACGGCAATATATTTTTCCGTTGTACATTCGGAAACAACTGAGCTTTATAAACATCAATTTAAAACACAATTTTACAAATATTCAAATATAGAATCGAATAAACTAGAAGATAAATAACTTCAGGAATAGAATTTAAAGAACAATTTTGAAATATCAATTAAAATATAAATTAGTTGTGAATTTGTTTTGAAAATTAAAATCATGCTTTTTGAAAATAGATAATGTGGGAAATATGCAAAATCTAGAAATTAATTATGTTTAATTATTGAATTACATATTTTAAAAATGAATTATATTGCAATTGTGATTTCAGAGAACAAAAGTGAATTCGAGATCTTTTAAGAGTGACACATGTTTTTGATGCTTTTAACTGACGCATTATTCAAAATTCAATAGCTTGCCGGCAAAACTACAAAAAAGGAAGTACAAAACTTATAAATTTTATCTGATTGTTTATTAAAAATTTCTGTTAAATTAAATTATTAAATTTTTTTCTTGCTTTATTCAATTTTCTTGTTTTGTGATAAATGTATAGAATATATAATACACGCGCGTTTTTTTGTTCGGATTTTTGTCTTAAATTAACTTGACGCAATTTGACGCTTATGTTGATGTTCGATATTGTCGATTTAACGATCCGACGAATCGGCTGTTTTAATTTGCACGATGAAAACATTATCTACAGCTATGAATAATTTTGTTTTATCCAGCAAAACATTTCATTTTATTCGGTTGAACAAGCCCAATGTTCTCGTGATACAAAGCCACTTTTGTTTAAGCCGAAAGAAAGAGAGACAGAGAGGTATATCGAATTTCTAATTATATTAAAAATTTATTTCAACACATAAAATCGTTTAAATCGCAAAATGTGATTTAATGTTAAATTATATTATAAATTTGAAAATGAATCTCTGCATAAATAAGAATATTGAATCTGCAATTGTATTAAAACTTAAACTTTTTAATTTTTATATCATTAATTTTAAAATAGACTTATATTCTTATTTGACCTGTATAGCAAAAATATTAAAATCTATATTGAAATGGAATTAAAATAAAATATTAGCTATTTCATTCAACATATTTTTAATTATTTTATAGGTAGAATATTGTTCTGTTATTAATATTTGTGCACGACAGAATTATATGCAATTTTAAATTCTTTGATATTATTCATGCATATAATTTTCATTATTTATAAAATAAAATATTAGACAAAATTGAGAGTATTAAAATATTACACTTTTTGTATTGCTTATTTTAAATTAATTATTAATTGTTATATGTGTTAGAAATAAATGTAAGTTTGATAATCTTGATGGCTGATTAAGATCATAAAATTCCCTCTTTCGCACACAATAGAATTTCTGTAAAATAATTTTGAATGTCTATATTTTGTTATGAAATGTTTATAAATTCATTTTGCTGCGAAATATGGAACCATGTATTGCATTGCGTTCACGCAATTTTTTGTCAGATACTGATGCTTCGAACATGTGGTTTGACTAGTTTATTTATGCATTACAATGGAATAAACGGTGAAACTCAAGGAAAACTAGGTCCGTGCAATTAAGCAAAACAGAGGTATTTAGATTTAACGTGGTAAACGTTACGCGTTTGTAAACGTCACGCAGCAAGATCGATATTTCATGTGTTGTTGTATCTACCGTAAGGGCGCGTCTCTTTGCGAGAATAAACGACGCGCAGCATCTGTACGGGAGCACCGTCGGTGATAACGAATGACAGAAGAATAGCTTTTTTTTTGTCGTAAGCTGCATGAAATCTGTCACCGATTGATCAAATCGTGTTTGTTCAACCCGTTCGAAAATCATTTTCTCACGTTTGAATTATCGATGTGCATAGAGACAAGTGATGTATTATATTTTTAAAATTGACAACGGCAATTGTTGATTAATATCAAAGATTCTGCGTGCATTACAATGTTATGTTTTAAAAATTTTAAATGAATATAGGAAAAAGTTCGTCGAATTAAAATTCCACAGTCTAAATATTCATATTTTAAATTACAAAATATCGATGTTTATAATTTTCAAACATTCCGGGAATTTAAATTCCGCGAAATTGAATCCTCAAAAAAGTCCAATCGCGCGTTAATTTTACAGTTATTTTATTTTATTTTAGGCAGAAGGGTATATATTGAAAATTTTCATGCATTATTATGAATTATTCAATATCTTCTTCTATATCACATTCCAATTTCCTCGTGCTATTAATCCCAAGTCGGTCTGTATAGTTCGACAAAAGTTATTAGGCGCATTTCTGCTGCATTAATCATTCGTCATTATTTATGAAAGAAAATATTTGAATCCCACAGGAATCCGAATGTCGTCAAGCAACAATCCTACTTGACTAATGTGTTCAAGGAACGGGGTCAGTACGAGATCGAGTGGCCAGAATACGATCCTATCAATCAGACATATTTCAATCTAAGTAAGGTTGCAAAAATCTCGATACTGGTATACCCTGAAGGAAGATAGTTTTAAACAAAAAACTTTTACTTATAATATAATATTTTTTTGTCAATATATTAATTTTATCTTTTCATATGGTTAAAATAATGAAACAAAGTTTATTACGTACATATATCTTGCTACAAAAAAATTTGGTTTATCAATCAAGAAATTCCTTAATTCCATGAATTATTTGATACGCGACATATTTTCTCTCCCATGCAGCCATACCACCTAACATAGGTACGCACTATCGCACGGCGGAGATGCAGTTCTGGAATGAGGATCTGCCCAATCTGCTCAGGCACCCGAATAAAGACATCTCGGGCCCGACACGATCGAGAGGACCGCGACCGCAGATTCTCGACTTCGCCGATGGGATCGGCAAATATGCCAACACTACCGCAAATCGAAAGTACGAAACCTACGGTGCCAGGTAGGTAGTAGAGATGGCTAATTAATTACACGTGTATATTTGAAATTCCTGCGGAAGGAGTTTCTTTATTGAGAATTTTATACAAGTTGTTAGAGAAAAAAAGTGTGACGAACGAGAAATTAATTTAGAAAAATATTAGTTTCAATTTATATTAATTTGCCTAATTTTGTATACCTCGTTAGTATCACGAATTGTGAAACATATTTTTCTCCCAGCAGATACACAACTCCGTCAAACACATTTTCTAACACGGACAAGCCATTTTCAATCGCGATTACGACGGATGGAAGCATCGGGGAGAGATCTACGGTAGAGACTGACACGTTAAAAAGCTCGTCGACGATGATAATGGTGATTGTCTTCTTCGTGGTGTTTATACTGATAAACTTTACGGCCTTTCTGTACATCTACTATAAAAAGCAGAGCGTAAAAGGGAAGGAGAAATCGTTGAAGAGGCGAGCCAGCGAGAAGAAAGACGACTCCGTCAAGAGGTCGAAGACTGATAAGCACGAGAACCATTACGGCCAGCTGGGCTACAAAAGCGACAGCAAGCCAGATCTGAACGACGTGATAAAGAATGACAAGGCGTACGACAACAATTCCAACTTTGGACGCAGATCGAAACTGTCGCGGCAAAACTCCAGTTCCACCATTGACACTCACATCAAGGTCAGGGAGTGGATTCAACAGGAGATTGTACACAGGTCAGTGAATTTCAAAGCAAATACATTTTTACATAATAATAATTACATAGTAATTTTTACATAGTAATAATTTTTACGTAATAATTAATCTGTAACGTTATCTTTTTGAAAAGTTTTGAATATTATTTGTAATGCATATTATATTTACGAATATTACGTTTATATATCGATGTAAATTTTCTTATTAAAATGAAATTAATATCTTATTGAATGCAATTGTTGTAGAATAATTAATAATAAAATTGATTGAAATTTGATACAATTTATTCATTGGTTGGTTAGAACCGTTGGATTATTTTTAGACTGTTCTATTTTGTGAGGCTGCTTAGGCAATCAATCATCCAATAATTTTCTTGGAAAGATAAAAATCTTCTCTCTTTAGAATGTCAAAATCAGAGTCAAGATTTTAAAATTTCAAGATTTACATTTTTAAGTCAAGTAAAATTAAATAGTTGGTTTTAACTGGACTAAATAATTACTAAACTTGTATTAAATTCTTCGTCATTCTGACATCATACTGTAAACTATTTATTTGCCGTTCTCGATATAACAGTCAACATTCGAACTCGAGTTGTATGTCTTTCCTAATTGCGAAGAGCTGAAGATACTTGGAGAACGCTTACCCTCGCAAATTCGTCGATCGCGGTGAGGGTTGCGCGATCCAGTAATCCAATTAAGGATCCCGGTTAAAGAGTGGTTGCTTTGAGACCTGGCCAGTATCACTCAAATCAGAGAATTGATTTTTCTCTCTCTTTTTTACCGTCCAATATTTCGTTAGGTGTATTGATTCGCGAAAATGGTTGACAAGTGCTATCCTACAAAGTTAATTGAACTCGTTAGAGCGCAACTTCGTATCTCGTCATTTAGCAAGCAATATTTGATTTGCAAATAATACCGTCAACAATATCGTATCTGCGTTTGTTACCACGTTGATTAAAATAAAAATAAGAACGTTAAAAAAAAAACTACAATTTAGAGGAAATTTTATACACGACGGCACAATAAAAATAAATAACTTTGCGAAATGTTTGCGTATCATGTATAAATTGTGCAATACATTTTTAAAATATTTCCATTTACTTTTTTTGGGGAAAAAAATTTTTTTGCACGTCAGTTATTAAACAGAATATATCCATTTATATATTTCAACTGCTCATCATTGCGACATGTATTACTTTTCCGTTTATTATTATGACTGTGAAATAATCGTAAAATCATATCTTTAAAATATACTTGATTACATATAAACATGTATTATAGCACAAAACAAACAAATAAATGTGTATTATTAAATGAATGCTTTTGATAAAAAAATAACTTGTTATTTGTTGATGTAGTACATGAGAGTAAAATTAATTAATTTCCGACGTGAAAGTACAATTGTTATTATTACTAGTCGTTACCATTTACGAAATGGCCTATTATGCCATTGATAATAACCATCAATAATAATGAATTTATAAATAAAAATAACGTAAAATTTAAATTTTACATAAAACTTATAACGGAGTATTATTTGACGTATATTGTAACATTAAATTGTACGCGAGGTAGTTTTTTTTGCAAAAATATTATTCATTGATCAAACATTTTTCGATAACGTTGATTAATATTATTTTCCAATTATTTTTTATTGTAAATATTAATTAAATTCTGGAAAAAATTACTATTACATTATTAATTGATAATTTTTTTATATTGCAGACAGAAATTGAGAGTTCTAGATTTAATATTATGAAAGAGAATAAATTTCATTTGAATTTTAGAAGATTGTTTTGTAATATATTGATTAGCTTTGACAAATACTTTCTTCAAGAATATTTGTAATAATCGAATCATTTGATTTTGTTTTGTTCATAGATGTTCACCGAGGTTTTTGCGCAAAACACGAGAAACGTTGCAGAAAGAGCATCAGGAGAAATTAAACAAGCAGCAGCAAGAAGAGAAGCAACGTATAATAGAGGAGGCGCTGAAAGAAAAAAAGGATGAACCGATCTATGACGAGAATCCGGCGCTCGTTGTGCGTCCCGGAAAAAAGTCGAAGCTGCCGAAAGTTTCCGTGGCGATTGACGCCACACCGGCGACGAGAACAGAGTCCATCCTTAATCAAGTGCCGATCGAGTTAATGAGGAGCATCGATGTGTCAAACGAATACGAACCGAGCGCGGATCAGCTGATGACACCCGAGGTTATTGTCATCGAGCATCATCACTCCAGAAGCGATCCTCTACCGATGGAGAACGTTCTGAAGACGATGATGCCGAATTTCTCTACTCCCAGAATTTACGAGTCTGATACAGAAAGCGCGAATAGTTTGTACGCTAAGATTAATCCCAAGCTGAAGTCTCGTCTGCCTCGTCCCGGCCCAACAAACGTCGAAGTATCCAATCAATCAAAGTACGAGAATCCTCCCGGCGAAGAAATCTATATAAAGAGCGGACCGATTTTAACGACCTTTGGCACAGGCGACGTAAACGTCACGTCTCGGGATCCAATCGTGGAGAGAGAGTGCATCAGCCCCGAGGAAGCTTTGCAGACAATCAAACGCCGAAATTATCCCAAGGTGCTACCGGATATCGAGAAGAGGCGATCACTCCCGGCGCCGAGTAGCCTCTTTATGTCGAAACAGCATGCGAATTCGTTGAAAGATTACAAAAACGGAAATAGAATAAATTTATCTTCGAGTCAACCGCCATTACCACCTCCCAGAATATTTGGACCCTCGAAAAGCCTCGAAAAGAGCGTCTTTTTCGCTGAGGAACACGAAAATCAAAGCGAGAGCGAACCGATCACGACGAATCTGCACGTGGGCCCGTTGCTGAAAAGACAGGATTCTACCAGGAATAACTCCGATCCTAATATAATAGATTCTTTGGAGGAAAGTAGAAGTGTTCAGCCCGGCGGAAGCGTGGATACCATTTACGCTAATCCAAAGTGTCCGCTTCATGGAGGTCAATATCGCTTCCCGCCGACCTCGCACAGTGTCGACGAGGATATCGGCAAATCCATTGCACTCTTGGAAGTGGGCAATCCAAATTGGTACAAACCAAGCGAGTCTCCGGCGGTAATGACGACAACGGCGTCCGAACCGCAAATCGTGGTCGGTAGGAACGAGAGAGACGCAGCGATGGAACCGAAGATCGTGATCACGCCAAGAGCGGTTAATCCATGCCAGGCCAATCAATATCCGACTCCGTCGACACCGGCATCCGAGGACAACAAGATCGAGCACGAACCTGACACGGTTTCGTGCGATCCAGCGCGAGATGGAGGATCATCGGAGAGACTGGACGATTCGCCGGCGGAGAGAAGGGAGCCGCGGATAATCATCACGCCGCGAGAGCCAAAAAATTGCGCCCCGGCGAGCAATCTGAAGCAGCCGAAGATCATCATAAAGCCAACGGCGAGTCTGCCGAGAAGCCGGGATCAGAGGAATATACCGAAGGTGTCAGCCATACCGTCGCCGGAACAACAAAATTCCCAGAACATCGAGAGAGACAGGGCGCTGGAGCAGAGGGAGAAGCCGTCCCTGAGGGAAAAGCCGAGGGTTACGAGGATACCATCGTTTTCGCGCAGACGGGAGGAGTCCGGGATTGAAAAACCGTCGTACGTAGAGAGAGCGGAGATGGCGTCGAGGGTAGAGACGGTGCCCAGTAAAATCATGAACGTGCCATCGACATTCGACGCCAGATCGTGCATACCGACGCCGACGACAACGCCGATGATGCCGAGAAGCGAGAGGACCCCCAGCACAGACTCGTCGTCCGCCAGCAACGGGAATTCCAGTAACTCGAATACCGGTACGATCAAACGCAAACCGGCGAGCAAGAAATAATTGGCTCTCGCGCCACGCGAGTCTAATCTCGCGAATGTAGATTCGGGATCTCACGTCGGATATTTCGATCAGATGTTGATGCGATTATAGTTCTCGATTTTTTTTTTTACGTCACAAAGCGTTTGCGAGTATTTAAAATATCGCGATCAAATAATGAATGGAAAAACAATCTTCTCTATAAATTTCACGTTTAAAATTTTTTTACGTATTTTTTTTTTATCTATGACACTACAAATTCATAAACCAATGAAACAATTATATTCTTCTTATATAAGATTAGCATTATTTATTATTATTTCAGAGTGCGACAGAACATTTTATTTATGTGTAACTTTTTTTTATTATTGTTATTATTAATTCTACTATTTTTCTACGACTAATTAAAATTATGCAAATAAATAACAAATATAATATAATTGTAAATTGTGTAAATATTAATACTATCGATGTTTAAGGCAATATAATATTATTAAGATTTAAGTCTATGGAGCAAACTGTATTACATATTTATAAGCTGTCAAGACTGCTCTAAACAACTGTTGATTGTTTGAACAATTTTATAAATCAATTTTGGATATCATTAATTAGACGTAATCTGCTAGTTGTTAATAATTTTCAAAGCGCTCGCGCTCTTTTATACGCGTGTAACTTTATACGATGAAAATATATGTTTTTCATACTTTTCCAGCAGAAAAGCCGATATGAAAGAATAAATTCCTCTTCGCGATTTATCATCCCTTTACGTAGACGGCGCACCATGTATCCCGCGACTTTACATGCGTCCCGCAAACTTTGTTATTAAGTGAAGCAGGCTCTATAAGTCGCGCAGATGCAGCGGCCGTGAACGGCAGGGCGAATCGGGACAAAGTGGTTGGCGAATTCTCACTTATATTACCGACGGAATCGAATTGATTTTCAAAGTTCGCCGAGTAATGGGATTCTCTTCGTCTCCAGCCGTCGCCACGTGGAGAGGAAAATGGCGTTTTCGCACGAGCTCCCTCTCCCTCTCCCGCAATCAGTCTATCTCTATCTCACCTCCCCTGCCATCCCTTTTATCCTTCTTTTCTTGTGTTTTCATTTCATCTCGTTCTACGCGATTCGTTCATCTCGATCCGTTCGAAAACTTTGCTTTCCGATCATGGTTGAAGGAGCGGAAAAGTGACGCGGCAAGTGTTTTGACAATCGGTGGAACTCTTGCGAATTTTCACGAATTTTTACAAATTTATATATATATATAGGGTTTCTTGTTTATAAAATATTAGGAGAAAAATATAAAGAACAAAAGAGAAAGAGAAAGATGAGAAAAAGGAAAAAAAGAGGAAAGTAAAAATATTATACATAATTCGAACCAAATAAAAGAGCAATGATTGCAAAAAAATTAATAATGATATGTGATTTTTACATAACGGCATATATGAAAAGTTTCGTCGAATCGAGATGGATAATTATCATCATTTTTCATTTTACCATTGAAGAGGAAAAATTGACCTTGAAGATTGAGAAATTTTCTCAGATCAATCATTCGCCAAATACAATATATTTAGATTCTGCGCTGTCATCAGTTTGAACTAGGCTGAACTGCAAGACACGTGCAATCTGACAGCTATAACTCGGTCATATCCGCGGAAGCTGGAGTATGCATCTCTAAGTTGGCGTTTAGATGCCAGGGTTGTCTCTCTGCCTTATGCGACAGCGACGTAACCAGTAATCATCCACCGCGCACAACGAAGCCCCCGGTCGTCTTGCAGTCGCCGTGACAGGTGCGTGACACCGCGTGACCCATTGTCGGAATGATATACTATCAGAAGTAACGGAGGGAACAAAAGCCGTCTCTTCTAGAGACGTCGCCGGAATCGAGTTGAGATTTCTGTAGAATAATAATGAAATAGAGCGAGAATCTTCCTTTCTATCTTTTCTCAGAGATCTTCATCACACTTAAAATTTTCTACCTCTTCTATATAAAAGCGGTTTTATCAGAGATCAACAATGTAGAAGCTAAAATGGAATAATTAGTCACAAATCGAGCATAAAGAAAATCTGGCATTCGCATAGTATTTAAAAAAATATATCAAACATTGAGAAATATTTTTATTCAATGACATCCCCAGTATTATACTTAATTAAGATTCTTTTCTTTTGCGGCTAAAATATGTATTTTAAATTGAAATAAATAAAAACGCGATAAGATTAGTTATTTAGGCTTAAAAATAATACTTAAGAATTATAAAGAATAAATTAGATTTGAATTAGGATAAATCGTGATAATTTACGATTTTGTAGTTGCAACTGCACATAAGTTTACGCTGATGTCGATAGATGGATAATTTCCATATGATTATCTGCGGCATGCGCGTCTAATTATCACACGATAATCAGCGATTAAGCACGAACCGTGCGCCAACCTCATTATTATGTCCCGAACGGCGTGTCGGAGGTCCTGCACGAATGCATGGATACATAATTTCGTCTTCCCCGTCTGAACCAATTAATAAATTTGCAATTCGGCTGCCTGCCCGCGGGACAAGGTCGGCTCGTCCATTTCCACTGGCGGCCATTGTTTCCGAGACAATGCCAGCTACTTGGCAGTTGGAATACATTGTACTATCCAAGAGGGATAGAGCTACTGAAGGCGATGTCAGATTAATTAGATTTCGAAACGAATACACACGAGGTATCTCTAAGTAATTGCGCTTCCCTTTAATTAGGATATATGGACAATTGGAAATTACATATAAAATAAAAGGCTTCAATAATTTTTTTTTTTTTTAATAAAAGATAATATAAAAGGCCAATTGCGACACACCTTTTTCGAATACTCGACAATTTATTATTCTTAATTGATATATTTCAATAGTATTTTTAGAATAGATTTAATTTTGATTGAAGCCGTATTCTTTTCAAATGCAATTTGCGTTGATTATACGCACGCGATGTTAATCAATAGTATAACGTGTGGTTTGAAAGAAGCGTCCTATAATCCTATTTCTATAAAAACGATTCCCCTCTCGCAAGTTTAATCAGTGGGAAGAAAAGAAACAGACTATAATTTGTTCAAAAATTGCAACTACCAGCTGGACAAATTTTCATTGATTTCTCTGAGTTGAATCCAAGAATTTCAATATTTTTTATGGGTCTCAAAAGTAAATTCCAAGAACAATATCTATACAATTTAAGAGAATCGAAAAAATCTTGGAGGATGCAAGAGCAGAGAACTTTAAACTTGAAATAGATAAAAATTCTACAGTTAAAAGGTCGGAAAATTTTAAGATTGGATAGAGACCCCAAAGTCAACATTTGAAGATCCAAAGAAGATGCTGGTAAAATTCTTGAATCAAACAGATGGAAAACAGATTTAAAAAAAATATCTCCGAATAAAAGCTTGAGCTCTTACTCCGGAATTGCTGTGATCCATGAGAAAACAATTCCAATGTCGTTTATGAGACGCGCCGTGTTTGATGATGGCTACTTGATATTTATCAAGATTTTATCAGATAATTTTGCATATTCTTTTTTCTTTCATTCTTTAGTTAAATACATTTATTTAGCTTCTTTTCTTATAAATGAGAAAAGTCACTTTAAATTGAGATAATTTGCATCGATATTCGATTAAAATTAACTTCTCTCCCATTAATCCTTAAATTTTGAAGTATGTTTTAGATACATTTTAGATATATTTTAATCAAAAATAAATTCTTCAAATTTTATATTCATGTTAAAGATATAATTTTACAAGTGAATGGCATCTATTTTAATATCTAAAAATTAAAATGTTTGATGCAATACACTCTTTATATATACACTTATTAATAAATAGGTCATTTAGAATTTTTTTCAAAAACATTCGTCGAACACAACGGCTGAGAAGATGACGTAACTAACCAACACAGGTTCAATAATTCTTTATTAAGAAAGTTGCGAGGGATAACTTCATTAATGTTTGTACCTGTTCGACAGACGCTAGAGGCGATCGAAGTTGAAAATTGTCTGTCGTCGTGGCGACACTCGATGGCAACTTGCGGCTTGCCGACTTCAAATCCAATAAAAAGATACACGTGCACCATAATGTCTTTACAAGAGATCAATTTTTGCCATTTGACGGCCAAATTTTTTGCCCTAGACATAAAATCAAATTGTTCATACACATTATTAATTATTTATTAATAAAAAAAATCGAAAGTCTTCGTCAATTAATTATCAAAATTTCTAAAATTCTCTCTAAAATAATTAAAATTTTTGAAATTTGCGTAATATTTGAAATTTTTTTTTGTTCTTAAATTTTTTTACAACTTTAGTTTGTCTAATCTTTTAGATTATTCTATTTATTCACGAGCGATCCGACATTTTGACTTCTTCTCGAATCTTACAATTTGAGTATCCAATATAATTATATAGTGATTTTTATATGCTATAAAATAATATTTACATGTTATAGAAAGCGAGTTGAAATAAACTCAAAGCAAAGCTTTTCTTTGAACTCCCGCTGATTCGCATCGGCCAGTCTTTGAGGATCTTCATTTCCATCTGTGAAGTAAATCGAATCTTCTCGTCTCTGTGCTTCTTTTTACTCGATTTTCACTTTGGCAGAAGTGGAAGAGCCAGCGCGAGAAGAGTGCAATTCGGCATTGCTGGTTGTTGCGAGACACGAATGCGATTTTGCCTCTGCGTTCGCGGCTCGTTAGAGCGAAAATCTTTCGACATTGGTCGCTACAAATTATCCGAAGAGCCTTTATAGTATGCTTGATGGCGTGTGACATAATAAAGTTGATTGCTCGGCTATTCAACATGTAAATTGTGCATTAGCATTCTCGATTTTCGTCTGTATATCGCTCTCTAATTTCACAAAGAGAGAGAGAGAGAGAGATTGTCTAGATACGAATGCGCAATCAATATTCATCATTACACTTGCTAATCAAAATTTTATAATAATAAAATGTATATTAAAGAGATTTAATGCTCTCAAATTAATTTATTATAATAGGCTTTATATAATGATAGGGTTAAATTCTTAAGCCGCAAATTTAGTTGCTATTAATAGGATTGCGAATCGCGCGTGATCTTTAAAGACCCTTGAAGGACTTTGTATTGGAGAACATCTTTGAAGTTTAGCTTAATATCCTTTCTTGCAAAACCAAGAACACGTCCTCGTTTAAACTATTGAGAGATCACTTACAGTAGGTTTCGCAGCCGCCCATTATTCACTGCGATCCGATTACGAGCTTTAGAATTTCTCGCGGCACTTCCTGAATATTCTTATTAAGAACATTGACCGAGCTACGGTTTCCGGTTAACCACCTTCTTCAGGCACGTCTTCAACGTTGTCACCTGGAGCGAATTGAATTTCGTCCTCGGTCATTTCCGTGACGGCCGCGGGTGAGAAGCTGTCACCTCCTTCTGGTTGACAAAGAGCACGGCTTGGTCCAGCGGAGGAGACACTATGAGGCGTTTTTTCTTTCATGCACTTAGACATCAGCAACGTCTGCATCCTGTTTCCAGAATGCCCAACAGAACGATTCATCTTCCGGGGGATTAGAGCGGGTTGAATGCCTCTGAAATGGATTTGGTCCTCAGAGCTCAAGGTTTTTTTTTTTTTCTAGATCCTTGAATCCTTTGAAATCCCTTTGGACTCTTTCGAGTTTCTCTCCTCTCGGTTTCACGATCGAATTTTTGAATTGGAACTTTGAAGATTGCAAGCGAAATAATTTCTTTGAAATATATTCTTCAATTTCTCTCTTGAAATTTGTTATTCCTCCTTCAATTTAAAGATTTATAAATTCTTCGAAAAATGACATTTTTGCATTCGTTTCCTTGAAAAATGCAATCGGAAGGTAATTAATTTATCATAAATAAATCTGAAATTCGGGTTCGGAGAACACACACAGCGATGTGATATCTAAAAGTCTTTATCGCCTTTTACGGATCTTATCGTGGGATAAATTTTATTCACGCGCGAAAGAACTCGTGGATCCGGCCGTTAACGAAATTAGTAGTCCCGCCCGGAAACTTTTTCACTGAATCCTACGTACGTTGAAAAAGTTTCGAACACTCCCGCATGCTGCCGGAGCAGGACGGAATCCTCTGATATATCTCGCCGAATTTCGGTTACGTGGGATCACAATAGAGGCCTGAAAAAGGACCAGCTGAGCACGAGTATATCATTCTCAGTTTGCTCCGTTTACTCCGTTTCGGTCCGTTGAATTACCGCTGAACATGTAGCACTTTGAGCATGATTAATACAAGTGTTAAATCCAGTAAGGAGAGAATATCCTATATCCCGCATATTCGTGAAAATCAGATAATTTTGCACGTGGATGTTCGATGTCGAATGTAACGCAAAGAGATCCTAATCTCAAAAAAGATAAACGGTTTGCCAGAGGGATTTTGCTCCGTAATATAATTTATAATTTCTGTATTATTAATTTATAACTCTTAACAATAATCGCAATTTTTTATCTCCTTAATTTTACTATAATGTTTGAATTTATTGAAAAAAAATGTCACTCGTCCTCGAAAGCTCATCCTCGTATCAAAATTATTATAGTTTCATAAAAAAAAATAATAAATTTTATCTTATCTCTAGACTTGCATTTTTTTATCATCGATATATTTCTACTTTATGTTTAAACTATTTAATATTTCTCGACATTTCGCAAATTTCATCGTCTGAAATTTCAAATTCCCTGAAACTTTATTATTTAGATTCTTCGCATTCTCTCGTTATTTCCACAACATTGTTGAATTTTCACATTTACCAAAGTGTCAAGTAACGAATATCGAGTTGTGCACAGCGCGTCAACGCATCAACCACAACATTGCAGACATCCCAAATTACAGTGTCAATGATCGTGAACAACATTGTCCGCTGCAGGTGCAACTGAACCTTTACGTGTCAAAAAAAAGCTTTCTACCACTGAGCGTTTACTCGATCCTCGTTTAGTCTAATGCATAAAACAAAAATATGTCTTTATTGGAATTTCAGAAGTTCCAAGTTGATAAAAAAGAATAAGAAAAAATAAGTTTCAAGAAAAAAAAAAAACTTATTTTAAAAAGAATATAATCTTCAAAGAAAGAGAGTTTTCTTTTTCAAAAATTCAGTTAAATTTCATAAAAGCAAAACTTTTTTTTTATAAAATAAGGTATTATAATTTCAGTAAAGTAAATTAACAGCACATTTTCATACATGTATATGCAACACTACAAAACTTTGACCGGCAAATGTCGCGACCTTAGTATGGCCTCTTCCCCTCGAGGAAGCCGGCTCGCTATTCACGCGTGATATTAATTAGTCTCAAGATCTTGGCCGGAAGACCCGACAGCGCAATCGAGCAACCCAATTAGCGCTCCTCGGGCGCATAGCTCGAAAGCTCTCGAAGCTCTTACTCAAGCGGTGCGAGTTTATTCGGCACATTTGGGTTCGCGAGTCCTTCAAGAGGACATCGATCTATGAGGTTCCCGCTTCGTATGTAAGGAACCGATACGTGAACGTTCTTTGACAAGTCCCTAGACGATCCTAAAGTCACCAGCAAAAGGGCCTGTCTGTTGGCAAAACTGAATCGATAGCCGGCTGTCCCTTTCTTCCCGCGTCCCCACGAGTCTGCGCGGCGCGTTTCGACGATGTTCGAGCTTTTCAGACATTCCAGCTTGTAAGGCCGGGTTAAGCTTGACGACGCTCTTTTCTAAGGGGTTGGAGCGTCCCTCTATTATATTTGTACCATAATAAATTGCACTTATCTCAAAGCAATCAAATGGTAATTTCATTTCTTTTCACAATATAAAATTTTTGGAATTAAATATATAATTATGTAACAGATTACTTTCATTTGTCTGATAAAACTTTGTTGTATTTTTTAATTTGATAGCAATAATATTCTAATGTTATAAAAAAAAAAAATAATAATTCCAACGGGTTTCTTTATGTGTCATGAGTTGAATCTCTTTCATAAGGATCTTTACGAAATAAATTACATAGATGCATAATTGATTTTACATTATATCAATTAAACAATGAGTACAAATCCTAACGTTATCATATTCGATTATTTTAAGGGATGCTATTGACGCAAAAAGAATTTCTTCACGAAAATTTAAAATTCCTTAAGAGAAGCTTTCGAAAGACTCATTATTAAATACTTATCACAGAATGTATCGAATTAAATTCATCTAGAAAAGCAAGTTTAAGCGAGTCTGGGCAGAGTGTCATGCTTAACGGGTCTACGTAGGAACTCTGGCTGGCTGGCGTGGTTCGCAGCATCCGGACCCGAAGTGTAATCCGCGGAATCGACCGTGGCGCGCTCGGCAGACGAGAATGGAGGCTCTGGCGTCGCGTTGCGCGAGAGCTTGCGGAGCTTTCCATTCCGGTACCGTAGTCCGTCTCGCGAGCCTCGCGGCGACGTAACACACGTCGCGTAGTGCCGGTTTAACATCGCAAGTGCCGCCCTTCATCCCGTCACTACGGCAGTGGTGACAGCTTGATCCTGCCGGGGGTGGCTATACGTGGTGATTGCCGATAATTCGGGCGCGTCGCGTCGCCGACGCCGCCGTTGATCGTCATGCGATCATCGAGCGGGATGCGCGTCGTCGCCACCAGTTCCGCGAGGATTGGAACATCCCCACGAACTCACTTCCGGTAAACGCGGACCGGAACACGGTAGATCGCGCTATTCGAATGTCAGGCGTTGACGTTTGTCGAGATGTAATACAGTGCTGTTGAAAAAGACGGGATAAAATAGAAAGGGATTCGATTGGCGTGTTCATAAAAATCGTGGGAACTATTCCGAATCCTCGAGAGTCTTAAGATATCAAAAAATTGAGGACTGAGATATATAATAATTAATTTTAATTGCTTAAGAAAAACGTAAATAGCAACGAAAATTTAAATATAAACACATAAGCGTATTTTTGCCGGTAACGACCTGTTGTGCGATTAACGAAACGCAATCAAATTCATATATCGATGATTAAATTGTTCGGAAATTTAATCGTGAATGAGGAATAAATTTAATCGTGCGGAAGGTAAAATGTGTTAGGATAAAGAAGATTCATCGCGTCGTAAATCTGTGCAGTGTGTAGTTTAAAGATTAATCAAGTTTGCGTATTAATTTAAGTCAACTTTCGGCTATATCGTCCCGGTCATTGGAACAGAGTGAAATTGCATTTGTGTGTGCGTTTAGTGATTATTAGAAAAAAATGTGCCGAGTTTTCTCAGTGCGCAAAGTCTCTTTTGATTTCATCGGATGGAGTCCTTGTTCCTGACTAGTAAGTTTTAACAATGATAATCTTTATATAATTCTATTCTTATAAGATATGATTGATATCTTTCACAATTACACTCTCACAGATAATACAAAATTTTATAATACCCTTAAATTGTAAATTTATTTATTTTTTATTGAAACTTGTACTTGAAGTTTTTTTTTTTTTTAATAATATAGCGTAATATCATGAGAGACGAGCTAATTATATGCAAATATTAATCAAATTAAAAGATGATAGCAATTACATTATAAACGAAATATATAAATATACATAAAAATAGTTTATAATTGAAAGAAGATAAATAACGTCATAGCAAATACAGGAAATGTTAATTTATGCGGATATAGTTTTTTATGTCTTTTTGACTCCAAGTTTAATTAAAATGATGAAAAATAATAGTTATATTTGCTGAATAATTGAAACGTTTGACAAATTAAAATTAACGAGAGAAAATTTCGCTCCCATATCGAATTTGAAGTACGGGAGAGGAGAAAGGGATATTAAACGGAACCTCATCGTTCCGATCTTCCACATCGCGCGGAAACATGGCGGACGTTTTCGCTCAACAGTGAAATTTCTGTTTTTCCAACGGTAACCCGCCGCGGGGGTTTCCGCGTTTAAATATTCCCAAAGTATGCAAATGCTGTAAATTCGCTGGAAAATATACCCGATGCCCGAACGTACACATATACATATATATATATATACATACCTGCCATATATATGCATCCGGGACTATCGACTCTCGTTATACGTAGATATCGCGAAACGTTGCACGCGAAAATGTATTAACCCTGTGGCCCGCCGATAATTTGCATAAATGGTCGACGGAATTCACGTTGCCATGTCGCGATCTCCGCGCGCGCTCTTCTACTTCAAAGCGGATTACAAGTTACCGACGATTTACGCGCTCATTATGCCTTTGCGAGCTCTCGCGGTACGAGCTTACCGCCGAAGTACATGGCAAGAACTTTCAGACACACTTCTGGAATAAACTTCGAAACGCGATATATCCTTGGCTTTGGCGGTTGCACGAGGCACGTAACATTGTTCCACCCTTAAGCGCGCGTGGCTTAGCATATATATATATATATATATATATATATATATATATATATATATATACACAATATTTCGCGCATCCAAACCTAATTATGTGTTTGGACACGCAAGAGTTGCCGATTAATTTAGACGCGAGACGATAATGCATATGAGAGACTTTAGTTTCTCTCGGCAAAAAAAAAAAAAAAGAAGAAAATCTCGCTTTCTCATTTTTCTATCGCGTTGCGAAATTCTGAATAAGCTTAAATCGCGAAGAATGCCGCGGGAAATTTACGCGATAAGCGGGAACGATATTGTTCTCGGCTCGAATGCGTCTCCTCTGAAGGGAGGAGACACGCGCGTTCACTCTCTCGCATCCTGTATTTCCTTCGAAAATACGCCCCACGTATGTTTGTAACATATTGGAAAAATAATCCCGACCTGGCGCACGAAAGGAGAGCCCGGAATGCAAATGCGTTCTATTGATAAATGCAGGCGGCTAACAAACACACGTATCTACCCACACGAATTGGCCGCGATTCCGATTGAATGAAATTTGTTCTGCTTACGTACATAAGACGTCTGATTTATCTTACCCGACGCAACGGGGCGAAATGCAGATTACGTGCCTCGCATGTGTACATTCTCTTGGCGTGTACACCCCCTTTTGAGAAATATGCGGCGAGATTCGACGGGCCGCTTCAATTCTTCGGGATTAATCGCCGTGGGAGAAGCAACACCTGCTATTCATCGCCACAAGGTCGTTTATTAATATCCATGGAGGCGTACAGGATATTCAAAGAGGACAATACGTGTAACACATTGAAAAGTATAAAGTTCAATATATGCACATGCAGGGGATTAATGAGGAATCTTTACCAGGCCGTAAATCTTGGGGGTTGTTGTATTCTGTCTAGACTCCACAATTTAATCGGTAAAACATCGTATTGCTTTCGATTTTCCTACATTTAAATTTTTATATATAATTTTGTTACATCTATAAATAAATTTTTATATTTGTACTCTTCAATTAGACATAAATTATAATAGAACGGATTAAGCTCAGATTAAAAAAATATTTATTATCAATATATTACGAGGTAAAATCATCGCTGTTTGAATTTTACATTTTTAATTTTCTCACTCGCATGTAGATTAAGCGTCGTCACGATGAATACTTCGACGAGCGTTGCAAGATTAGTTCGAGTGGTTGGAAACTTATTTCGCGCTACAAATAGTCTCATGAGGGTAATAAGTTGTGAGGTAGTCGCGTAATAAGTCTTTGGCTATGCGATATTCGAAATTGAGAGGCTGATTCACGCCGCGCTTAGTGAATAGCACGTTCGTTCGGTGACGAGATGAAAGCCGCAAGTTTTGATGAAATGCATTCTATTCGCTGCAGTAACTATGTAAGAAGGCTTGCGTGCGTAAGTAAGTGGGTAACGTGTGCTGGTTAGACGCGTATCCAAAGATACGAAGCGAGAGGGATTGGGAGAATTCATCCCTTCGAGTTCTTCTTTCTGACTCTCTCTCTCTCTCTCTCTCTCTCTCTTTCTCTTTCTCTCGATTCTCTCTCTACTTCGACTTCATCTCGAGAGCTGTCCCCGTTTCGCGCCATAATCAGAGTTCAGCCAACTTTGCTCTTTCTTCGCTTCTACCGCGGTCCAACTAGACGTATTACTCTTTCTCTTCCTCACTTTGGCTAAAGTTTCTTTCCGGCGTGAATAGAATCCTGCCGGTTCAAAAATCAAAGGTTCGAGATCCTAAAATTGAAATATAAGGACTTTTTGTTGGGAATGTAAGGACCAGAGAGCACTTGAGATCGCGCAAGTTTGCGACAATTCGATAAGGGAAACCCGAGGAATTGTAATCTAGATTTCTCGGGATAAAAAATGTATATAAAAATGTAAAATTTATTTTATATTTTATATTATTCTCCTCAAAATTGCTTGTAAATTTTAAGCACGAATTGTCGATTTCTAAAATTCCGTGTACTTTCTTCAATTTCTTTTTTTTTTTTTGCACATTTTTAGATGTTGGATTTTAAATCCTTTAAATTCAACGTAATTTGGCTTTTTAGATTCTAGATTCACCGGACATTACGGAGATCTTAGGTGCATGGAATCTTTCTGATCTTAAGCTATTCAAATCTTAGATTTTTTCTTCAAATAAAGATGAAATCTGTGTCTGTAATTTCTTCTGTAATAATCTCAAAGCTTAATATATAATTCTCAATGACATTTGCAGAAAAACATCAAATGAATTTCGGGGGTTATTTCGTGAGTTTGAGAGTGTGCGGAACCACACACGCAACTAAAGATATATCGAAATAATCTGTCGCTCATCGATCGAATAACTGCGCATAGCCCTGCACGGTAACGAGGGGAGCGTTTATTAACACGGCTTTAGTCGGGATCTATTAATTGGACGACGGGGGTTGATTACCGTCCGCGTGTTTTGCGTGGATCGAGCGGATGCCGGTGAAAATTGCGAACGGACGCGCAAGTGGAACCCGGCCAAATGTAATGTGCACACTGTGACGCGCCCAAGGTATCTCGCGAACACGAGGTGAAAAATATCTCACTTTACACCGTAGTTTCAGTATCGCCATTTAAGTAACATATCGTGGAAACTTTGCCTGGCTCCGTACCTCGAGCGAGGAGAGTTCGGTAGGAACGGATCGATAATCCGTTACGGCGCATTTTATTTCGATAGCCGCGCACCACATATTTCAAAAAACATATCAGCAAGCTGAGAAACTCTTATTCTCGTTATCAAAATCTCCTCGGTATCTTAAAATCTGAATTTTTTGACATTGTCGAATATTGGAATCCTCGAATGATTCAAGCTTGCAATCTTTTGCTTGATCTCGTAGTTTCTAGAACTATCATAAATTTTTATAAATAATTTTTTAAAAAGAATACTAAATTCTGGGTTTTTTTTAAAAGAATACTAAATTTTAATTAACACGTTGCAGATTAATCTATACCTGGGAGGTATAGAAAAAAAGCATTAGAGAAATTCTTCGAGTTGTCTAAAGATGCCGGTATCGCAATACTAAGATCGCTTTTGCTTCAAAAAAGGCGCAGTCCAATCTTGCTTCTTGTCTTTTACGATTGAACAACAGAGGCGATTATTGTTCGAGTGACAGTTCGATCGCAGTCTACATGGATACTCTAATACCTCAAGATATTAGGATCTTAGGAAATGGAATCAACAGGGGAGGATAGCAATCCAGGAATGCTGCAGCGATCAGCGGGAAGTCCATAGAGAAAACAATCTAGTTAACTCGATCGCCACTTTTGTACAAAATAAAAGCACATTTTACGAATATTCGTCGAATAAAAGCATTAACGTATAAATTAAAAAGAAATAAAAAAAAGATGGTATTCTCTGTCTCTTTCCTTCTTGCATTTCTGACTCACAGTTATTTATCTCACGAAAAGAATCAAAGTTGCATCAAACGTGAACGCCGCATCGCGGATTTTCGATTGAGTGACCCTCTTTATTTGTCGAAGGTTTCTCCCAGAGAGGGGACTCTGATTTATAGAGAAAGTTTGTGCCACGCGTACGCGGAATCTTGTTTCGGTACTGTTACGTCGTTCGTAAGTTCCTCTTTCTCTCTCGGCAATCGTAAGAGTTGGGAGCGCCCGTGATGATCTGCGTGGAGAAGTTTGCCAGTGAATCAAGATTCGCCAAGTTTTTATTTACCAGCTCGAGTCTTATTTACCAGGGTAAACGTGCCCATAATTTTACTATTTCTCGCAGCTCACATATTGCACTTGGAAAAGTGCGATAAGTTTGCTGTATTGTCGTGATATTTTGAGAACACTATAAAATTTATATACATAATTCTATTTTTTATCAAGCAATCATTATTCAAAGAATAAAATAAAATATTAAATAGTCGTATATATTAAATCGTAAATTTACGATAAGATTTAAGATTGAGAGAAAAAAGACTCGGTAAAAAAATCACTCAATCAAAATTCACATCTATTTTTCTGTAATGTCATCAGATATTGGTAGATATCAAAAGAAACAATTAATCTTACATTTACACACAATACATACAAAACTTGGTCTACCCTTTTACTTTCTCAGAGGTCACCTTGACAGCCTCCATACTGATACAAACGTGTAGCAGAGTCTGTATGCGGTAACAGGGACCACTAATGCCTCCATGAAGATTTATCGTCTCACGCCAGGCCGGGGCTGTTACATAAGGTTAAGCTCAGGGTCGAGGCGTCAGAATCGAGCCCGGGTCGCCAGTTCTCGTCCTCCTCGCGATAAATCCCAATGAAGCGGAAGCTACTCGCGATTCCGCGAGGATTCTCAGGATCTACCTTATACGTTCTAGAAAGGAACTCTATGTGAATCGCTTTTTAAATCCGTCCCCAGTTTATATGACTTCATCACCGCGCGCGTTTACGATTGTAAATCCAAACTTTACCCACGTCCCACGCCGCTTTACTCATATCGCCCTCAAATCGCGGTTTAATGCTCGCGCCGCCAATTTGTGATTTATGAGATATCGGAGCAAGGCTCGCGATATCGCTTTTAATGAATGGCCATGGAATTACTATCGAGTCAATTTCTGCGGAGCGCATTTGTTACAGTGGAAACGTCGTCGCGTTGAGCGAATTTTTATTTTTCGCTTGCGCCAATTTTCCCCCAGAGATCGTAGCGAGATACGAGTTTTGACATTATGTCCGATTTTTTCAAAACCCGAAGATGTAAAGAGTACACTGATAAAACTCGCATTTTTAGAATATTTTTGATATAAAAATACGAGATAACAATGTCTTTTAATCCAGTACAGAGATTATAAAGATCCTCGAAGAACTTTTTAAAATGCAATAGATAAAATAAATGCAAAACAAATTAAAAAATTAAAGACTGCCAAAATTAAAGTCCCAATAATCGCGCTTGTAAAAAAATATTTTATCTAAAAATTTATTGACATAAAAATGATAGAAATTCAAGAAAAGATAAAACAAAAAATTATTAAGTCTGAAGAATCCATTCTCGACAGTTGCAAACATCCAACTTGAATATAGGACAATTGAAAATAGTACGAAATATTTAAAATTCAATTTTATAGGACTGATCCGTCTCTATTTCATCCGCGCTTCAAGTTCCAAGAGTGATCCATCGTGGTCTATATCTATGACCGATTTCATATCTGGGAGTTCTCTTTACCTTCCCGCGACTCGCGGAAAATAGATAGGGAAAAAGAGAGAGGAGACGGAGGAGAAAGAGGGCGAGAAAGAACTCCGCAAAGCGAGAAAATCGAGTGAATACATACGTTAAGCTAGATTACGTGTCCGACGGCTAGATTGTGGGGCGGGTTGTATCTGCCGTAGATTTATTAAGCAGCGCCGTATGTATTCAGCCAACGTAACATCGCTATCCTAAAGGCCGAAGGATTACAATTTCCGATGGCGCGGATCATTGGCACGAATTGGAGGCTGTCCCAGAGGAAAACGGAAATGTTGCTCTTCGATTCAACATCACGAAACGTTTACGTGCATTTTAATACGATTGGCTGGCCCGTATATAATTTTTTTTTTTGTAAAATGTAGTTTGCACGATAATCAGAAATGTAGTTTGAATCGATAATCAGAATGCAAAGATTTTACGAGTTTTCGGAAACAGAAAGTTGCTTCTATTTGAATTTCTGTATGCCGGTAAAATTTAATTTTAGACTCCTAAGCGAATTATCTGGAACGAGAGAGAGATATGACAAAATTTCACAAACTTGTATCAAATTTTACTAAAAATGTAAATGCATTTTGTTCCGCTTTACATTTTCAAAATAATTTATATTAAATCCTTAGACTATTAATTAATTCGGAATTGAATGAAGTGCGGGCGTTGAATTTAAAATTTGCCGATAAAGTGTGCAAAAATTCCTTTTAACCAAACTAGTTACCGTAGGGAATTTTCAACTGCGGAATAAACGATTCATGCAAATCTAAGCTGTACGCGAGCTGTGGCGAGCGTGCGAGCTACGCTGCTAATTGGAAAGTATTTAAAACACGGCGGACCACAAAAGTGTGGAAGTAGCCGCATCGCGGACTGGCTTGCACTGGCGAAAAGAATTCTCGTGTAAATTTCAAACTATTTGCGCAATTCGCTCTTATTAGAGCACTTCACGATCACTCGCTGATACGTGGTATACGGAAATTTCTTCGACAATAATTCTACATATAAAGTCAAAACAAATTTTACTATAAGATATAAAATACGGCAACAGAATTTTTTTATCAATCTTTATCCATTTATAAGATCGTAGAAATTTTTGTTGTATAATAAAACAATCTTATAAATATAATAAGAATTATTTATTTTTTCAGTAATAATATATAAATAATTAAATGTAATTTTTTAAAATTCTTTGCTTTTTCAAGTATCTAGAGTATTAAATAATAATTCACGCTTGTACACATTATTTCAACTTGTTCTGTGCATCAATCTTATGTTTCTTTTTATCCTTTGTTTTATCGGACATGCGCCCCGCGATTTACACTATTAGCGATCTTTCTTTTTTATCTTTTTACCCGTCGTATTCCGAAGTCTCGCTGCCGATACGTTTCGATTTTTCACCGTCGGTGACAGCTGCCAGAATGTTATCGAACCCTCGAAACACAACGGGAGTCGATAATGCACGAGCTGGTCGCAATGAAAACCGCAATAGCTAGGAGCGGGCGCGAATCTGTTTCACATTTTATCGCCCACCGAAACTCGTTACCTGAGTTGTACAAGCGGATAAATGCATCCACTAAATACACAAGATCCATCACTAAAATTATTCATTTCTCCTTAAAGTTTACATTAAAATTTTCTTACAACTAAACAAAAATTGTCCTCAAAATTTAAATCACATTCGAGATTTAAATCCGTAAAAAAAGCTATTCTCTTGCGGAGACGGCGAATAATTGGTAATTATTTTCAATCGATTTTTCACAAGTTTGACGCGTTAGATTAATCGCGAGCGATTACTAAAAAATCTCCCTTGCAGCGCAGATATTTTTTTGCGTTGTATACGTACATCTCGTGCATACAATCATACATTAATTGGCTGCCGGCGCTGTTGCAGATTTCAATTCGATGCGCATGAAATCGCCGGCTCTGTATCTCCATCGGCGCGTCTTATTGAGAGAGAACACAAAGCAAACTGTATAGCAATACGCGAATTTCGCACGGCTATGTTCTATTAGCCGCCACGTTATTCGCGGCAATCGCTCGAAACGGTACAATTTAACATCACGTTACACACCCATGGGCAACCCACCGGCGGGCTTTACATAGGGTTTTGTGTTAGAATTATCTGCGCGGAAGCACGTAGCACACAACTAGCGGTTAGCTAGTGGCTGCTGCCGCTTCCTCCATAGACGGGCTATATGAGTTCGATAAGCGCTTTTCGCACCAAATTCTCCTCCCATTATTTTTCGATCCGAAAATACCTTTTGATTCCCTCATCTCTTGGACTCTAGAGTTTTAGACCCCCAATCATACAGATTAGATTCTGATATTGCAATCTTTGCAACATTACACATTTTGAAATAATTTTAAATATACAATATTATTGAAACTTTAAAAATTAAATTTCTTTTAATATCATATTTTCTATCAATTTTTGAACGTATGACGTGCGCAAGTGACTATTTGGATTCTCAATTTCATACTTTCTCCACTACTACGGTCGTAATCTCGAAACGAGCTGACATCAATGACGACTTTTGAAGTGCGTTTCTTACGTCCGGCTTATCCATATCGTACGAGGTCGTTTCTCTTACCGCGCAGATCACGAAACGTCTGCTGCTTATATGCACGGTAATGTCCAAGAGATACTCGACGTGCTTACGTGACATACCGAGGGCGCAGATGGTCGTATCAGAACATTAGCATCGGCCTGAGAGGACGCCCTGATGATTTTCGACATCACGAAAACATTCGCCGCGCACCATCTCGCTACAGAATCTTGATACACGTGATACGTACGTGATAAAAGTACGTGCGAATTTCAGGAAACTTCTATCGTCGAAAATTCTGCGAATTTTGCAAATTACTCCGCTTTTCGAAATCGGAGTCTCGGCACTGGAGTTTTTACATAAATCTCATCGAGACTCGTTATTCGCAATTTAACAAAATGTCAATCTTTCAATTGTAAAAACATTAGTATATATAGATTTGCGTTAACGTTAATTTTACGCGTGTACCGTGTTGATTTCTATTCTAAATTTTTTTTTTTTTTTTCAATCATTCTTCATGCTTCTCGTACGATTGACATTTATTGTCAGTTTTAATAATGAGATAATTTGCAACGAAAAGTTAAACCCTTCAAATTTTTTGTTTAAGCGAGACATGTAGTATAAAGTCACGCTCTCATAGTTTTCGCGATTATTTTGCACGCACGCTGGAGAGTAAATTTCGCGAAAGGGTTTCAAGGAACTGGGTTGGGATTTGAATTTAAACGAGGACCACCCCTATCCACTCGCAGCGACGTCGGTGTTGAACTTTTCGGTCTGCGCATGCGGGAACGACAAGTGCCACCGAAACTATTTTTAGACACGTTGAAAAAAGCAGCGTTTTTTACCTCGGTTTTCGCCGCGTCTCGTATAAAACAGAGCAGGTACGTGTGAAATGTGTAGAATGCATTATATAATCCTTGGGATTCGTTAAAAAAGTTATGTTTTTTGAAGCGAAACGAAAAGAGAGCGGATTCTTAAATTTCGATAATTTAATTTCTAACTGTATTTGAAGTTAAATTCGATTCAAAGTTATTGTTGCTCGGTGATGAGGCCAACTAAATTTGCAAGCCAGATTAACTGAAAGTAAGATCCCGTTATTCATTTACAGTCCTGCAGCTTAATCTCGAAACTCCTCACTTTGCAATATAAACTCTCCGCAACTAGGTCTTCGCTTAAATTTTCGTTACGGAAAAGTTATCGATGATTTTATTCGCGGGAGCATCTTTACACATCGAAAATCGTGCACAATTCGCGAAAAATCTAACGCCGGCAGAGACTCCACTTTCCTTCGTTTCTTTGTAGCACGAGTTGTGTGCGCTCTGTTGTTTCAGGGCTTTTGGATTTTAGTTTGGTCGAGTTTCACAGGATGTTGCCTTTTAGAGTTGCCCGGATTCCCGGCGTATCCTTTTATGGATCTCCTCGGCGAACGTTTTATCGCAGAGAGGAAGAGAGAGATGGCAACGCGCGCGAGTCATACAGTGCGGTTAATGTTTTAGGTGAAAACTTAATCTCTCGCGAGCGTACTCGCGATAGAGCGATAAATTTCGATAGAGATGACACTCTAGGATGATATCAAAGAAAGGAGAGAGGAAAAAATAAAATAAAGATAAAAACGTGAAATTTTCGCATCGAGCCTAGCTTTTTCTTTGTCCCCGGCAACCACCAGTCCAGATTCAATCCCATTCGTTACCATTTCTTTCTCCTCTCGCTGGCGCATTTAGCAATGAAGCGAAAATTCATGGGCTCTCGTTAGAGGCGCGGCGCGAAAATTCCGGTGTGACGACGACCGTTTTTGCCCTTTGTTACCGCGTCTCCTTCTCACGACTTCCTGTCGACCAGGAAATATTCATCGGCGACAAGTTGGAATTAATGCTCGCCGTTTGTCTCGCTTCGAGAACGCCGCGAGCGTCGTGTTCGCTTTAATTCAATAGAAATAATTTCGCCCATATATACACGCGCTCGGGTCTGTATGTGTTTTTTTTATAGTATTTCGACTGAATTGATTAAAATATATCAATATATGCCGCGATGACGGACGAATATTGAATTGAATTTTATTTTCTGCGACGAAACAAAATTTATAAATGATATTTCAAAGTGCTGCGATATATATAAAAAAATATATAAAAAAGATGTAAGCTAGCACGAATAAGATAGTCAAGAAAATGAGCACGTATATATATATATATATATATATATATATATATATATATATATATATCTGTATGAAATTAATTAAAAAATATGAAAAATTAATCAAGATATCATCTTGAAGATATCATGACTTCCATGAGATTACATTTTATCAAATATTTATGACAACAAATCAATACTTTTATGTCAGGAACAAATATTTGTTATACGATAAACGGAATAAATAAGCGTGAGATGAAATCTCTGTAAACATAAAATATCAGTGCTCTGAAAATTTCTGCTTATTAATTAAAAATATTGCTGAAATTTTTTCTATGATTATTAAAATTATGGAAAAAAATTGAAATATTAATTATTTATGTAATCAAAATCCTGATAGAGGAAAGCTACAATATATTCACCGAACACGTGTGGGAGTAATAAAATTTACAAAACCCAAAAGAGCTATTAAAATAAAGTTAGGGTCACTATCTACGATGTCGGAGATATTTGATATCCAAAATATATCGTATCTGTATTGTCGAAAACAATCAATCTCCTTTTTCTTTTCTTTTCTCGACAAGAGTTTTGTGATATGCAAAATTGTTGTACCAACGATTAGCGTTTCGAGCGAAGCAAACAGTTGAAATGCGTCTATACATGACGAGGCAATACTTAAACAACGAATGTAACGTATGGACGTAACTTCGTCGTGCTTAAATCGCTTTTCAACGGGGATTTCTCGTTGCGTCTCAGTACGAACACTCGACACACGTATTCGGATAATTGACACGAGCGTGGGCGCGGAGTGAGCTTCTCGATAATTCGACGAGCTGCAAATTCGCACATGCACGTGCCGGAGTAAAGGTAAACGATGTACAGAGTATTCTCGATCCTCCATTCAATTACCGCTAATCCCATTGACAGAACAAATGGTGGGATGTCAGCACACTCGGGCAATAACGTTCGTTTCACGCGTTCGAGAAGATGTTAATGAGAGTGTCTGCGTAGTTTTTACGATTTTCCGAGTACACACAATGTCGGTGAATTGATAGTACACTATTCGTTTTATTGTTACGGTTCGCCGCCTCTCGCGAATTTTAACAATGATTCGCGTCTGCGAATAGGAGGGGCAACGAGTTATTCCCGAGGGAACATAATTCGTTCGCCCTGGCGGCGAAATTTGTTCTCAGGGACGTTACTATCCCGAACTTTGGAGCAAGTTTCACAAAAGACTCATGGTAGTACAAGAGAGGTCTTAAGGAGAGGCGGAGTTGCCGTCGCCTTCCCCCTTCCACCGCGGTTCCAGAGAGGACAGACATATTGTCCTAAAATGCATCCTTTTCGAAGTATCCTCACAAAGAGCCGTATGGCGTAGATAATGCGCTTTTTTTACGACGCATCGCGAAAAGAGTATATTAGCAAGGGGAGTTTATTCCCCGAGGATAATCCGCAATTCTTTTGCAGGCAAAGTTTAATAGAGTTCACTTAGTGCGTGTAGTCACCTTAAGCTTTTCCTACCCTTAAACGGGAAAGCTGCGAGCTAAGCATACGTAAACTCTAACAATGTTTATGGTGGTACATTTATATTCCTCTTATCGTAAAATCTCCAAATGGAAAAAGATCAATTTACGAGTATGAGAAGAGAAAAGTATGTGAAATATAAAGAATATATATTTATTCTTCGTATATTGATCATATCAATATCAAACTATTGCTATAACAGATTCTCTATATCCACTGGCTTTTCTACCATAATCCCCATTGATTTTTATCAAGGATATCATCGAGGATTATCACTATCGGTGCAAAGGGAAGATCGCTCGTACGTATTGTAAGAGCGAACGGCACGAGGGAGGGAATGATGTCTCTTTGGCATCTTCGCTGACGGATCGTATCACGCGAGGCGGTACAGGGGGTTCAATTTTCCAATTTCCCGGACTGTCACTCTCTCTCTCTCTCTCTCTCTCTCGCGGCCGGAATATTTCAGCCGATTCGGTGGCACGCCCGGCGCACGATCCCCCTTCTACTTCTTTTCCAGCACTTCGCCCCTGGTTATTTAAGATTCCCGCGGGCGCTCCGTCTTCTGTTTTAAAAATCACTCCCGTCCGCTTAGTATGCCGGAACGGCTCACGCTAGTCGACTGTGATATTGCCTTAGCGCGCTATCCTCCCTCGCTCCAGCTCCATCGCGCTCTCCGCAAACGCCGCCGTCCCCCATCTCTCATCCCCGACTCCCCATCTCCGTCACTTTTCGTTTCTTCGTCTCGGCTCATTCGATCTCGCATGTCGGGATGTCTGGATACCGATATTATTCCTTCGATGTTCCTGCACATTTAACTTATCTTCGATTCTAAGATTTAACCCTTCGGAATTCTCATACGTCAAGATTCTCGAAAATCTATAAAGGTACGTAACGCTAAAATAAACACACACTTTAGTGAAATATTAGATAAAAAGCTTTATTGCGACATTAATATCTTACTAAACGAGCAACTACTTTAAGAGCGCAAAGAGAAATTAAGATAATAATTCTCGATATTTAGCGAGTATCTCTGAGTATTATGAGAAAGTATTAGACGGGAATCTTTTTTGATGTCGTCATTTCCGAGAGAAAGTAATCGATAGCTCTAATTATGTCACTTAGCCATACTTGCGACGTTTTCCGATAATTACCGGCAAATCCATAGAGCGTGTCTTACAAAATAAAAGGAGCCAGAGTATATCGGTGAGGCAACTCCTGAACGAAGGAGTTTCCCTGGGGTGTACTCGGGCGACTCGGTAACCATTTGATCGAACCTTGCCGCCGGGACGTTCGCTGTTTAATGCACACGGAATCTAATGAAAATTCGTTATTGTGTGCGCGCGCTTCATGCTTTTAGTCCGACTATATCATAAAAATAATGTTCAATTGTGCGTTCGCGAGACGAACACTCGGTATTACCGTCCTCTCTCAAGCAAGAAGCTATCGATATTCGATATTCACTTTACATAGGAAACGGCATGAGAAATTACACTTGTAAATATTTTACGGGGGGTGAATCAAAATGCTCCTTTTCTTATTTTTATTCCGCCGACATCGCCACGTTTATGAAAGGGCCGCTCTTCAGGAACTAACAATTCAGGATCATGCAACTGAAAATCTCAAGAAACTGAAGTCCCATACATTCAAGAGCATAAAAAATGCAATAAAAAAAGTAATTCAAATGGATATGTAACATCGTAAAAATGGATAAAATTAAAAATTCGCGTTGTTAATAGTCTAAAGATAGAGATATTAAATACATATTGTAAAAAATCGATTTGAAAATTCAAGCTTGCAAAAATTCAAAAATCTACATAGTACAATTTATAGAAAGATTTAAGAATTGAAAAAAGATAAGAGTGTAGATATATGTAAAGGGAATCTTCAATTTTCATACGTAAAATATAGAGAAATATCGATTCTAGTTCCGAAACTTTAAAGTAGCCAGAGATTTGTACATTAAAAGAGCCAGCAGATGAAAGTGAAAGTCTTTAACAATCACGTAGAAATGTAATTAGTATTCTAGTCCGCGCGTTAAAGATGGAGCATCTAGCAGAGATTCGATTAAAAACGCTAATAACTCTGCTTAAGTTGAATCTAGAGAAACTAGCTGTCGAGACACCGAGTCCTTGAGTCCCGGGTAATTTCTATGATGAAGGTTGTAGCAGAAAGTTACTTTCGTTTAATTGGGTATGGGCCATCGAGAAGTTCTCGTCAAGATGCCGATAGATTTGCCACGATAGCGAGACTCAGCCAGCATCTCCGTGCGCAACTCCACGCTGACAGGAGGAGTCTGACGAAACGTGACGAAAATCCAATTAGCGATAATTAACGCTCGTTCCCACGCGACTTTGCCTTCGGATGCCGACGAATTTTCCCGCACTTTCGTCTCGATTAACTTTTGCTCAGACATCGTTGTCACCTATGCAACTTTCAATTTCAATATTTCTGCACTGTATAATTTCGTTCTCATGTATTCTTGAACTTTAAAATTATTTTTTTTTTTTTTTTGGAGGAAAATTTCTTACACAAAACTTTTGATGCGTGTTAAAGATTTTAATATGTCGCATATCTCTGAAGAACTTTTATAACATTTGTAGAATTTTTAATCTTTAAATCATTGACTTTTTATTTTTAAATATCGAGATCTTTTGCATTTTAAAGTCTTGGAATTTCTGATTGAATTTATTGTTTGTTCCTCAAAGTGCTCGATTTTATAATTTTAGTATTTTTAGCTACTTGTTTGTTTTGAATTTTTATCTTTAACAAATTATTAGAGATCTAAACGATTTCACAAATTTTTCGTTTCATGTCAAGTTTATATTATGCATGAAATCCCCGAGATGTGGGGGCAACAGCAAATATTCTTTAGCATGCCAGGGAGATGGCTCTTTTATTACCACGGCAGAAAGGACTTTTACGCATTAAGCAAGTAATAAGAAAGAGGGGGTTTTGTTAGCATCTATAAGCTCTTTGTCAAGGCATATAAAGATACTTTAATGGTTGTTCAATGAAGTCATTAATACGATCGTAAAGCTCTGACCGACTTTTCCCGGGCCTAAGGATATTCACTCTTTTATGAATTTATGAGAAATCTGAAATAATGCGAGTTTATTCAACAAGAAGCTTCACCAATTAACACATCACGGTATATTAAAATTTTAAGAAAAGATGAACGATAGGCACATCGATGCATATAGGATTCAAGAGTCATTTTTTTTACATTAATATTTTCATCTTTTTAAAACAAAATTTTTTCGCCGATAAACAATATTTAAATTAACATTTTTTTATACATATTAATAATCACTGATACAAAATATGATGAGGCAAATTGTATGTTTGGAAGTATATCGCAGACGACGAGTGACGCAAATTCGAAACACGGATCTACCGTGGCTATGGCAATTCGTTTTATGGCTACTCTCGTGACGAATTCGCGTTGCGTATTATACGACATGTTCGTCGCTGAAAATTCCACACGCCGCCACAGCAAGATGAATGGAGGCGTGGGTCGCATTAATAACAACATGAGATGTGTAAAAAAAAAAAAAAGAGAAGAAAAATAGCACAGTTTTTCGATCACGTCGCAGCTTAATATTATTGCCATATCCATACAACCACGCATGCACGAATCGCGTTACGTATACAGCATTAATGTATAAAACCTAAGCCACGTACAATAGTCGTATTTAAAATATATAATTGACGGACAAAAAGTAAGTTTTTAATTAGATTAATTTTTATCTAATGATGCAAAATTTTTTTCGTTTCTTTTGCGAATATAATAACGTTGATAATTTTTTTATATATTTGTAACTTGTAGACAATTATTATAGATAGACCTTGTTTGATGAATTCTTGGATTCTTGAGAGCTTGAAATCTATTTCAAGGAAGCTCTACCGCCATATGACATCTACACAAGTCTGAGAATAGTGCTTTAATATTGAAAAGATTAGTCAATAGCTTCCTTACATCGACGAATCCCATCGCGGCTACATTAAAGATGCTCGTGGGATACGGCAAAGTTTCGATACTCGTTCAAACGATCGTCCTCCTCAGCGTTTCTAGTAAGTGTCACGTCCCCGAAGCAATACCAGAATTATTGATAACCAATTCCTAGTCAGATCTAACGTCCCGTGGGAGAGGGGGAGGGGGGTGGCTTTTCAAATTGCGCTTTGAATTCTCGGATATACTCGGATCCCGTGGTAATTGGATTCCTGGGTCATCGGATCCTCGAGTTCTTGCACGCTTGAAAGAGAAGGACTTAAGAGATCTCCAGTATCTAACGTGTCGTTAATTTCCTCTCACGTACTTTATTATCTCTAACGTTTGTGCATTTTTTTAATCACTATCGCATTTCGATTCACATATAATATTTTCACGTAAAATAGAAAGAAATTGTGCCGTATATAAAGAAAATAATATAATATACGACGCAAATGATGAAACACGAAGGACCGTGTCGATCGGATTAAGAGCGGACATGGCAGGGAAAATTGGGAGAGTGGCGAATGGAGGGAATATTTTTCGCGAAAGAATCGTAAAAGGATCGATATAAAAAGCGCAGCGGTACGTGAATGCCGGGGGACTCGTTACGATAATTGGACTGGCGTTAATTTATTTTAGCGGATCTACGGAGCGCGGCGCACAGTCGGCCTCCGGTAGCGCACAAAATAAGTTTCAATTTGGATAACGAATTTCTATCTTCCAGCAGCGTCAAATGAGATACAAGAATATACCCGGGACCATCCCCTCCGATACCAGCAATTATATCAACTCTCTACAGGGAGGTTTAAGTGTCTCGCGTTAAATATTCAGTTATAATTGAGGCGACAAAAATCTACATATTTGTGTTTCGCACATTTTATTTATCGCTTAATTCGTTTACTATCGGAGAAGCCGAATTCTTTAATTATGCATGTTAAAATGTAGGACAAATAAAACGACGAAAACTTTTCGCTGCATTTTTGTGAAAAATTAATTTTTGTCCTACGCTGAAAACTTTGCTTGACAATCTAAAATTTACGTTATTGCAGTTAAGTGTTTTGTTAAACGTATAACTTATCTAACAATTAGATCCTTAGATATATTCCTTCATCTTTAAATTCTTTAATAATATTTTGGCACACATGTCGGATGTGCTAAGCCTTTATACTTTGTAAGACAGCAATAACTTTCGCGCTCACTCGAGCAAAATTACATCAAACGCTAGATTACTATGCTTTATATTTTTGTTCATCCCTCTTGGATCTTACACGTTTCACATGCTTTGAACGGTGTACCACAATTGTCTCAACTGGCATTTTCCCAAAAGTGCAAACACGTTTCCTCTTATCAATCCCCTCAAGATCACTCGCAATTCCAGCGGCAAACAACAGCGCTCACGTGACAGAAGCGACATTATCGCGCGGTTAAAAAAGCGAGAGACGCGATCTCCAAACGAGCACGCGTGACATCCCCGAGGGATTCCGCGTCTCGGAAATGACGGCGATATCAGTCCAGGTGGAGAAGCTAATCGTTGGAAAGCGGGATATCATCCCGACAGGCGTCAGGCATGTGCTAACGCGGGCGATGTCGTGTCGTCGTCGTCGTTTCGGGATGAATTATGCGACTTGGTGGTTTCCCGAGCGATCCTCCTTGCGAGTACAACATGCAGAGCCATAAACCATTCATCGGTCGCTACGTTGCTGGAACCGCAGATAATGCATCTCGCGAGCGAGCCTGAGTAATCCGGCGTGCGCTCGCGCGCGTGCGAGCATCGGCGCGATTGAACGCGCCGTCGCGCCTCGTCGATCGATCAATCAACGTTAAATGGCCATCAAATGGCCCCGCGACGCAACGGGGCTCTCTCGCATTGCGAATTTGTAAGCGTGGACAGCTGCGCGCGTTCCCTATGATTCGTTCTACTTGCCCCCATCTACTGAATTTCATTTTCGAATGATTTCGAATGATTTTGGGGCCTATTAGTAAAAGCGACCCTTTGAGATTGAACTAATACGATCAAGAGACGGATATTTCGTGTCATTAAATTTGTGTTTATACTCTTTGTAAGTAATATTATCTTTCGCTCTTTAGTTAATTTTAAGAGGATTTGAAAGAAGATTATGTTTTGCTTGAATCTCGAGTTTAATGTAAATTGCCTAAAATATTAGCTGAATTTCACTTATTTTAAGAGCTAAATTAAATTTTGATTATTAAACGCTAAATTAAGATAAATGCTTGATTCCATTGGCGTTTTATACTGAGAGATTTTCGAGAAATGACGGATCAAATTCTTATTAAAATAACATGCATTATTCAAAGGGAGGAAGAAAACGAGTGATTTCTCGAGGGTCTTAAGTTAAGGACGAACAATTAGTCTTCAAGACAGTCTCTCTCTCGTGATCGAATAGAGTAATGTAGCGGCGTAGCCATCAGTTCTAGAAGCAAAAAGTGGATAATAAGGTAGAGGTTGCACTTTGAGGATGCGGTTGACAGAAGCCGGGTCGCATGTTCGTCCTTAGTTTCCTCCTAGATGCAGCAACGGCAGTCGCGACAGTAATCGAGGGGAAGTTTGTGCGCGGTCCGTTCGCTTGTGAGGGCTGAATGTGTACTCCGGCATACTCTGGATCGATCCAAGAACGAGGAGCGAACAGTGGGTGCGCTGAGAGAGGTGGATGGTCCATTAAACGCGGATCGGACCGGGAGCCAAATCGTACCGAAGACGTGTCGAAATTGCGACGACGACGACGTCATCGTCGCCGCCGCTGACTTTATTTTCACCCTTTACGATTGCATCTTAAGATGCAATCAAATTTTACCGATTTATTCCGCGCCTCGCATATTATTATTTCTTTAAATTATATTATTGTTTTTCATAATTTGTTAATTCTTTTTATATTACAAACCACTTTCGTAATAATGAAATCCGTATAATTCCTCAAACCCCATTGCTCTCTCCGCGTTGCCGCGGTTAATTCACTACGATATACACTGCTGTTTTCTCATAAAGAGCTATTTGTTAATTAACTGCTGTCTGCCCTACCCTCTCCCCCAGGTATATGTTTTAATGTTGGGGAATGTAACCGGCAACCAAAACAACGGTGTTACCGAGTCGGTGGTCGGCAGTAGCGCGTATTAATTGGCGAATCAACGCGTGTTACATGTATCATATAAACATCTGCGGAATTTAATTACGGTTCAGTTGATGCGCTAGTGCTTTGTGAAGCAGCTCTCGCGACGAGCGAAAATGTGAGAGGGCGAGGCACGAATTTGTACTCTGTCGCGCGGATCGTGTTGCAACGAGGTGTTACGTCCGACAGGGAATTGTATTTTAGAGCACGCGGCGGACATCCTGGCCGCGTCGGCAATTTTTTTCTTTTTTTTTCCCCTTTTTTTTTTCAACCGGACTGGATATACTCGACGCGTCACGACGCGCGCGCGGAACGCGCGTCGCAAATTTTAAAAGTGCTCGTATACGAGACGAATGACTCGGCGTGTCGTCGAATGTCCGTCGTCAAAAGAGCGATTTTTTCACAGCAATTTTATTTGCCGGGGATCGCGCGCGTCTCTCGCGCATTATTTAAAATGCTAAATGGATAAATTGAAAGCGAAACTCGAAACGCGCTGACTCCAAAGAGAGTCCCAAGCGCCATTATATACAGAATTATTCCCGGGAGTGAGAATGGAGCAGGTTTTGAATCAGCCTGTATAGAACGAGAATCGTTACCCAATTAGTCATGCGGAAAATGTGACCTGTATTCACTTGACTATTGCAGCCATCTTTGAGATCGATGACTCTCTTTAGAAACGCAGTTGCCCGTTAAACGATGCATACATGCATTCATCAAGGTTCCGTAAATGTGCCGCTATTTAAACCTTATTATGTTCCCGCAAATTACTTTACAAATTATCGTTTTAATTAATGGAAGCCATGTTAATAATAATTGTTTAAGTTTTTCAATTAATTATAATTCTTCAACTTATTTATTTTAAACATTCTTTAATATTCTTTATTATATTATTATATTATTATTATATTTAACTAATACTCTCGCGGTTCAAGCATAAGCGAACGTGAAACCTCCGTAAGCCTTCTCTATGTTGCTTTTAGACGTCGAAACTACGAGGAATAAACTCTAAGTAAATAGAATGTTGCCAAAGAGAGAAAGAGAGAGAGAACGCGCACGGCAGGGAATCGGCAATGGCAGTCGTCGATGTTTGTATTTGCGTAGGTCTCTTTCATGACTGTGTGTGTGCGCATGCAGTCTCTAAAATGAAATCGGTCCCACGTCGATCGCCCTCCGACACTCGCGTGCACACGTTCACGTTTGCATTTCCGTATTCTCTATAATGGTTGGAGGGAATCGAAAGGGACCGATGCATAGGCATACAAAAGAGGACTATAACACGCGACGTTTCGTGAATTTCATTACCGTCGCCTAGCAGCAAACCGTACGTTTTTCATCCGCGATCTCTCGCCGATGCATTACTGTAGTTGTATTCATGTCGCCCGCGAATCGATAACGCTCAGTGCTTCGAGTATTGCCTCGTCTCCGCGAAAATATCCAACCTCCGAGGAGCTGTTGGTAAATTGTACCGTGATATCACGGAAGCATGACATAGAGACAATTTTATTCCAATATCTATTTTACCACAGTTCTACATATAAAAGAACGCGCGTGCACAGATTTAGATTTCTCTTTTTTCTTCCCTTCCCCCTTCCCTTCTCACGTTACAGTATCAGTACTCACAAAGGTTGTTTCACACACCCGTATAATATCTCATTTTAGAATTTTTCGTTTGGCGAAATAAAAATATTGTAGCTTGATATATAACGTGGTCGGCACGAAAGCGATATCAATATTTTTAGAATGCAGAGACGAATTTATTTTATAGACGGTTAGTTTCGAAACTCTTTATCGTAATAGCGATCGTAAAAGTCAGCGGGGAGACTGTGAATCATAAAAATATAAAGTGACTTCGCTTTATTTATAGGGGACGCCTTTCGCTTCGCGAAAAAGCAGGAAGGAGGAACTTTGCTAATCCGATCGATCCGGATATCATCGTTTCGTGTCGTCCTCTTGCAAAACTCGAGGCTGTCCCCCAGAAGTCTTGAGAGATGGACACTTTCAAAGCTCAAGCTCGCGCGATAGACGGACGTCGGCGATTAATGAACTCGACTCTCGTACGATGTAACCCCGTGTACATGCACGCATACACAGACACGTGTACATGTGAGTCGTGCTGCATTCGACAGGGTCGCCAGAGAGTACAGCACGTTATCGATTAGACAGCCGATAAAACGAACGCGCGTTCTCTGCTCACATGTGTGTATGTGTATATATATATATATATATATATATATATATATATATATATATATCTATGTACGTGTGTATTTGTGCGTGTATGTGTGCCTGTAGAATGTGGTGTTCGTGTACAACGGCCTTCTTTAACACTTTGTACGCCGGAAGCTGCACTGGGAGCTTGATCGAACGGCGATGCCCGTTGTCGCTGATGTACGTAACCTTGCCGGGAGATTGATTAAATTGCGAACTCGCGTTCTTTCCCCAGCCCCGCCCACGTTGATTGCGAACCCTATTTTTTAGCTGTGACCAGAGGATTTTAAATCACGACAAACTTGGGATACCTTTTCGTATGATTAAATGATGTTTGTCTTAACAATTTACACTGGGGATAACAGAGATCTATCGATATCGTTAAGAACGTTTACGAAATTATTTTTAGATATTGTCTACTACTTTTCAAAAGAAAATTGAAAAAGATACACGTTAAAATTATTATAAATATTAGAAATATAATACAGTACTTGTAAAACAGCAAGATATTCCTGTTTTGATCCAAGTCTTATAATTAAACGTCTATTTCTAACACGAGCAAAAGAAAAATAAGAAATATACTCAAGAATATAATGTAGCTGTCATCATCATTGAAATCCTCAATGCCATCCGCGAGATTATCTTCAGCGACAATTCTCGCTTTTCTCAGCTCGATTTTCCGCGAGTACCCAGACTCAGTTTCTCTTGCTGGACGATTTATTCCTAGGATAAATTCCTAGGACTATGATCTATACGTTATCTACGCTGCGTAAAGCGAGAGCCTTAAAAGAAGGTTACTGAAGTAGGTAATCTCTATTCAGATTGCTACATTCCCTGGGTGCACATTCCATTTACACATCGTAAATTTTAGGAGGAGCTGCCGCGATATCCCGACGAGGAAAACCGTCGTTACTTTCGACCGGGAAATCGTCTCAAGTTTTCTCTCCCGTCCACGTTCGAGGACCTTAAAACACTTTTCAACAGTGCGTCCCCCAATGTAAAAGACTCATCATTCGACTCGATCTGCTCTAAAACTTTATGTCGGTATCACTCGAACGGACGAGTTATCTGACGTGTCGTCTGGCCGGCGAACTTTTAGCCTTTTCAGCAAATAACTTCGCGACTTTTACATTCAGGATTTAGAATTGCCTCACTGGACGGCGTGTTTTTAAATCCTGAAAGAAAACGCCTTATCACACACCGGCGCGCCGTGATAAAAACGCCGCGGTTTACCTTTCCTGCGCGTGTGAATCTAAATTATACGTTCCTCGATACGATCTTGTACGGAAGCGCGGTTTAAGAGTCACGCGACATTTACAGAGGGAAAAGGAAAACGGCTCTTTTTTTTTCCGGCAGATAGAACGCCAGTTAACTTAGATATTCGGGCTCCGGGACGATAATAAACTCACCGAGATCAAAATCCGTATGTGCGTCCAATTTTCTTTTTTTTTTTTTTTTCATGTGCAGGCAGAAAAGGGGACAAAGAATCTCCGGTTCGGTTACCTCCCTTGCTTCGTTCTTTCCAGAGTCGTCTGGCGAGCGTGAAAGTTGCGGACGGATACCGAAATTATAGTAACGGCGTACTTTTTCTCGAGACGCTCCCTGTCTCTCTCTTTAAATTTACGACGCCAGGACTCGACAGGATCGTAAAAAATGTAAAGCAGTGTGGTAGCGCTTTGAATGAAGCCAAATGCGCGCCAGCACCGTCGTCGTCCGATGATAAATACGAGCGCGCGGAAATCTTGATCCTCCTGGCTAAAGATCCAGATTTTTCGTCGTAAATGGCGAATAGCGCTCGCGGAGAGATCTTTCTCGTTAGGAGAATTTACTCCAATTTAACGGCTTTCAAAACGGGAAGAATTCCGTCGCGACGAGTTGGAACTCGTGATGATGCAGTATTGAATAAGTAAAGGGTTGATGAACCCACGGATATCGTTTTTATACATGCGACGCACGTTGCATGCAGAAAATGAGCTCGTAAAGATGTTCAAATTTAATGATATCGGAATTATTGCACAAATTTTATGCACACATATTTATGCATAAAATAACATCAATAAAATATAATTTAATACAATAAAATACAATAAAATATTTATATATGTTTTTGTTTATTAAAATAATGACTTTCTTTGTTTTTAAAAACATTGCTATATTTTCGACCGATATTATATGTTGAAAATTTTCTAAATGTGTTTTTTTCCAGTCTTTAAAATATCTTGTCTATTAACGACGGTCGATTCGAACGTTTCCCAGCCTCGTGTTATGCCTCTTTTTAAAGAGGGAGAAATAGTTGCGGGTTTCTCGGTAAATTGGGGACGTGGTTCGAGAAGCAAAAGCCGGTACTCGGCGGTACAAATTACTGCTAACATTACCGAAAGCGATCCGGGATGCATAAACGATCCGTGTTCCCGAAACCTCAGTGACACGAACCGCGAACAATGCGTGGCATCCCCTTCGTCGCTCGCACTCCCGTCGTGCCCGCGAACCGCAGATCCGTTAGAAGAGCAAACGTACGTGTGTGTGTGTGTGCGCGCACGGAGAGACGGAGATAAACCCTAATTTTTCACATGATCAATTAGATCGTGTCGATCGAAAACGGACAAATGGCGATACGATGGGCGAAGGGTGAACACATGGTGGCGAAGGATGTCAGAAGGGGTGGGGGTGGTGGGAGGGAGGAGGGGAAACAAATCGACGTCGAGGGTATGTCGAGGGTTGAGAGATAAATACGTGAGATCTATCATGCTCAAGACCTCGATCTTCTACGACGGAGAAAATGCACGGCCAGTGAAGTTACCGCAAATGCGTAACGTCTTTAACGTCGATTTCTCGGAGGATCCAGGTGTGCTAAGAAAATGGGATTGCAGCAGCGTATGTGAGGTTGAAGTATAATTGAGAATAATGAAAGGAGGGGAGATTTCACGAGAATTTCCACGTAGAAACGTACGGCTTTTTTTATTACGTCTTCGTGTCGACTTTAATTTTTAAGTAGAAATCTATAGCATTCGAGAGGCAGGCATTCTTCATTAGATTGTTTTAATTCGCTCTTTCGATCGTCGGAATTGGCAGTTCGCGGTCGATGATGCCATAGTTATCAGCTTGAATGTAAATTTCTACGATCCGGAAATAACGACTGAAATGTATCTATCAATAATATTTGATCGGGTTGAATCGAATATATACATTTTTTTTACGTTATCGCGTTCCCGATGGATTTTCTTCGTATCGAGTATTTTTCAAATTGATATCCGCGAGCGAAATCGATTCATCCCCGAATCCATGAATTTATTCGCATCACGTTACAACGTTAATTGCAAAAACAAAACGTTTATCGGCTGCGGCTACAAAGCCACTAAGCCCCGGCAATAAAAATGTCTCCTAGGCGGCTTCATGCTTTGGTCAAAGTGCAGCTGCGGCACTAAACCGTACGTGCACTTAAAAGCGACGCTTAAAGAGAGCAAAGGGATACCTGCTGGCTAAAAAGGCCAGGAAGCTCTCTCGGCGCAAAAAAGTGGGATAAATTGGGGCAACTGCTCGTAACGTTTCCTACATCGTATCGACAACGTGTGTAGCGAATACGTGTGCGATCGGTTGCGTCTATGTGAATGACGTGTAGCACACGGAGGATAAACCACGTCAAAGGGTCCAACTTTTTTGAGAATACTACCAGGCGATCGCATGAGTCATCATTCTTTGATCAGTACAGTACGAGCAAATATTTTCTAAAAGTATACAGAAAGTCGCGAACTCTAGAAATGCTTTCCTTTGACAGTAACCGTTGATCTTAGAAATATATATCATGTCAAGGTTTCTTCATTTTTAACATTTGAATTCAGAGAATCCATTGAGAATATTAATGTCTGTAAACAGTAGTTTTGCAAAGAGATTTTAAATTTCTGGGATTCACGATGTCTTTAAACAAGAGGAGATTTTAAATAACAGATCAATTTCCCGATCTTCTCGCTAGGCTTTCTCTTTACGTTCTTCATCTTAGACATATTGCAGAGAACTTTGATCTCGCGAGACCTTAAATTTTTTGCAATCCACCTCTCTTCATTCGAGACGTAGAATCTTTGAAGCTTTGTATTGTCAGACCCGACTTTAGGAACCGCGGAGTTTATATTCTCTTGAAATTCATTCCGCCGAAAGTGCTCGCTTCAATTTAAACGTCACCGAGACGGGAAATATCGCGGCAATTTTTGCGTTCGCCAAAAACGTGGACGCGAAGCGGAGGAAAGATTCTCCCCCATTCAGTTCCACGGTCGTTCTCTCTCGGTCCGATATTCGGTATGCATAATCTAAAGATATCCACCTATAACCCGCCGACGAAAAGCGCTTCGTTGGCCGACCACCAGCGAGAAATGAGAATAATTTATATTCAAGTAGATATACGCACACCCTTCCTCCTCCTCCTCTCCCCGTCTCTCTTAAATCGAGCCTGTGTTTTTCCCGCGCGTGATATCGCGGTCAGACATTAACGTTGCCGTGAGATAGAGTCATTCTGCAAAAATTTACATGCAAAGCGTTAAAATCGTCCCTTCGTTCTCCAGTCTCGTTAAGACTCATCGTTAAAACGCTACGACTTCTTGTCCAACAAAACTTTTGCAACCTTTGCTACGCGTTCTAGAAAGTCTACGCATATTATATTGCTAGAAATTATTTCAGAAAAGTGCTCACACATATTTGTAGTTGCCGCGGAAAGTAAATACTTGGGGAATTAAAGTTTCCGCGTAGGTATAACATACGATAAATATATTTGCGCAAACTTTCTTCCGCAAAATATGCGACAGTTTGCAACTTGTAATACATTTTACATTCGCCATCTGAAAGTTACACAAAGTAGCAAACTGATATTCTCAGACACATTTTTGTCATACACCAAATCGTATCTCTAAGCTTGAAATAATCAATAATATCTTGCGCCGGAAAAGAACCTGTGTGAAATAATCAGCGATAGTCGTCGTGAACGTCGCGACGCGTGTTTTCACGATACGCTTTCTTTTTTTTTTTTTAAATGCTGGTGGTATCTTTGTAAAAAAAAAAAGCTGGTATCCGTTAAACCAACATCAACTCGTTCCGCATGAACGCGTTAATAGGAAGCGCGAATCGATCGCGACGCGCATAACGAAATCTACGAGCGCGACGCTTTTAATATGTCAAAGCGCGATGGGACAGTGTAACGGGGCAGAGGGTCATCTTTCAAAGGGTTCAATTCGCCGTAACAAACGCATTATTGCCGTTATAGCTGCATCGAATGATAGAAATAAATTATATTCTGATCGAGTACCTATGTTATTAGCGCTCTCTTCCTTTCTCCTTCTTTCTCATCCTGTTCTTTTACGTCTAACGGTGCGTTGAAAACGATTGCGTTCTGTCTCCCCCGCCCTAACGATTCGCGCGCATTACAAATACATGTGTTAAAAATACATATATTGTGCTCAAGTGCGGAAAACGCGCGATTATCCTCTCTCTTATTATTCGGATCATCGCGTTCGCAATAATATTGTAATTAATGCGACGCGCAAGCCGTTTCACACCAAAACAATCACTCCTCGATGCGGAAAAACACCACCAGATTATTAGTTATTTTCACGTTTCTAAAATGTTGATTTTAAGCACCTTTGAACAAGATTGTACAAAACTAAAAATTCAAACAAACACAAATTAATGAAATTTCTTGACGGTAAGAAAAAAAAAGAGAGATTTGAAATTTGCCCAAAAATTTAAAATCGAGAAAGAAGGGACGAATACATCCGACAGCTTATATACATCAGCGGCGAATCCCGAAAACGGCGTACTTGGGAATAGTAGAATCTTGTTTCCGCTTTTATTCGAGTGGCTAATTAAATCCGAGATATTGTGCCGAGCGTAAAATTACTACTTGCAACGATGTCTGAGAATGAATAAAGAGCAGTCTGAATGGTGGAGAAATTCGTCTCTGAAAAGCCTGCCACGGCGAACGCGCTTGAATTTCACGAGCAAGAGCGAACGCACTCGGCCATTGATTATAGTAACACAATTATGCGCTTGTATAGAAACTGGCTCCAAGAGCACCAAGAGAAGCTCGAAGATTGTGAAATCTTTAGATGGCTTCGCCTTGCGAGGTACATAATTAATTGACTTTTTAGACAAACTTGGCAATTAACTCATTATTGCGTCAACGAAGTATTATAATAAGGGCTACAAGAACCCTTGCACAATTTCATTCGAGGCTCTTGGATCCGTTGAGTGTAAAGATGCAGAAAACAGAGATCAAAGGGCCATTAAATAAAATAAAATAATGTAATGGACATTGAAATATCTGCGGAAAGGAGAAAGAAGAACGATAATAGCAATCTAGGATAATAGAATCTCGTGATGTGTCAAGTTTGAAAGATTACAATATATAACTTTTAAATCTAATTAATGTTGAAAAATTATAGTTCAGATATTTAAACAGAGATCATGGAATTATAAATGACTCGTAGTTTTTATCAATTTTATTATTTTATTCATTTTTATTTATTTCATTTTATTGTAGGATAATTTATTATAAAATAATTTGTTTTTAGTATTTAATAAAATTTTTAGTATTCATTAATGCTGGTATAAAATAATCATTGATACGACAAATTCAAAATTATTAATATCAATTAACACGAAAATTCACCGTTCGCGTCAACCTCTGCTGTCGTTCTCTTGTCGAAACGCGAAGCTTGCGACGAAACGAGACCAAGAACGGTGTCTCATTTGATGTCTGCGCGCGACAATACCTATTTAGTTCCCGTTGGATTGTAGGGTGAAAACAAGAAGGCGTCGGGGAGAGAAGAGGCAAGCGGAAAAGGCCGGAAGAGGATGGGGATTCGTTTCGCGAAATCTCTGGCCTAAAACCAGGACGGCGAATATAACACGAAGGGAGAGATATGCAAAGTGACGAGCGCTTTATGCAAAAGGTCTTCCACCATCAATTCACTTTCTGCCCGACTTATCGTTTTCTCCCCTTCTACAACGTCTCACCATATGAAGTAGCCTTCTTTATTTATCGTACGAAGCCTGCGAATGATAACACGCTGTGAGCAGACATGCAATGGATTTCGGCAATGTTTATGCGAGTTTGATTGAAAAGCTTATTTGTCAAGCGTGACATATGTGTAATAGAGGAAATGAATGTGGGACAAACGGAAGGGTTTTAGAGTAAATTTACATATCAGGGGTGGATTTTAAGTCATTAATTGATTAATTTAATTAAATCATGTCTCTTGATATTTCTATTTGAATATTAAAATTTTGAAGTAATTGTACGAATTTCTATTTAATCCTTTAGAAAAAACTGGGAAACTCCTCTAAACTATAAAGTTTTAGACAATAAACGTAAATATGCAATATTTTTACTGTCGTGGATTTAAAAGAACGTTGATTTGCATGATAAACTGCATGATTAATTTTACAATAAGAAAAAAATAAAATAAAATAGTAATCAGTGCTTTGTGATTTTTTTTAAATGTTGAATACAATTTCTCTAAATGTGTGTATTCGTGCATGTATATACTATGCTATTTTTTAGAATTTTTAAAAATTGTGTGACGTAATAGAAATCGAAAAATTGTATTTCACATAAAAAATAACTACGAGTGATTAGGTTGGAAAAAGTAATTTTTTTTGTTGAATCGTATTGACACGTTATCGTTATTTGTTTAAAATCTCGAAAAGCTAAAAGTATAACATTCAAAAAATCAAAAACTAATTGTGCGTGTTATGCAAAAATAGCCGATAAATCCCGTCACCGAAAAAAAAAAAAAGAAAAATTAATAAGCCACGACGACGAAATATAAAAAAAGGAGAAAATTTGCGTGTACGATCACTCTTATAAAACAACAGCGCAAACACAACTCGACACGCTCGCGTGGAAGTAACACGTAGGAGGAGCGCAGTTGATTAGCGATATTGTTCGAGACGCGCAGTCGGTTTGTATTGTGAATACCATCGCTGCTGTACTCAATCTGATTTAGTCGGACTATCAAAGCAGCGGATTACGTTTATGCGCACACTTGCAGTAGCACGGGAATTCTTGCATATGACGATATAGCGTTTACATACAATGTATAATATTACAATTGTGCAGCATAACGTATAACATTTAAATGGCGCAATATTACAGCTTTGAAAGAAATATTTTAAGATGCAACAAGATTTTTTTTTACAAATACACTTTTGAAAGCTATTTTTTAAATGCTGAGCGAATCATCATTTATTAGGCGCTCTGAGACAGCATTCCGTCAAGTGCTGACCGCAATACGTAAAGTATAATAATTAATTAATATTATAATAAATAATAAGTCGAAAAATATGTATATCACAAGGTACACGTGTGTATAAAGCTCTTACGAGTTTTATAACACACAAAAAAAAGAAAATTATAATTTATAGAATAGAGAGATATACATATACATACGTTCTTTCTCAGGAATCTCATTTTACAATTAGAATATGTTTAAATAATTGTTTGTAAAAATTGTAAAAAATTCTACATGAAAGTGTTTTTCATAAAAATCAAGTACATGTGTTTTTAAAAACCCAAGTATTAAAATTAAAATCTTTTAAAAATTAAATCCGTATAAAGTACATGAAACATGCGGTTTTTTAAATTATAAAATAATACCTAACAAGCAAACGGAGAGAAAGAGAGAGAGAGAGAGAGAGCTCGCGAATATATTATGAATCACTTATTCTACTGTTTAATAATAATTTTTAATTTTTGATAATTACATGTATTGACATCTTGTATCTTACAATTAGAATCCATATTTTGTCTACATTTTTTACTCACTATTTATCTTCAATGGTAAAAGAAATTTGTAGCCAAATAAAATGATCAACTAAAGAGCGGGAAACGCGGAATTAATTCTTTCTGAGCGTAATTATTAATCAGAGCGCAGTGCGCGCTGAAATCATCCTGACAGTTGCGACAAGACTTCGATATAACGCGCACAACGGCCCGACAATTTCCGTGAAACTTTTCCAATTAAATTTTCGCTGTTCTAGAGAAAAGTAATGCGGCCTGGAGTCGCTGCAAACTCGTCCGGATGCGGATGAGACTTGCGACGACGCTTAGTGATTGATGGTTATACCCGTTTACCTCCGGTAAGCCGCTTTTTCCCCGCTAAATTCCTGCATAAGTACGTTGAGCTCTTCGCTTGTAATGCCTTCCACTTCCGGTCGCGCCTCTTGTCAACGATACATTAGCAATACAGGCTTAAGGGGCGAGGATTGCGATGGAGGAAACAGAAAAGATTATACAGATTGTCTGAGAGAAAAATATTCGTGTATCTGGCAATTTTTATAAATACGTCACAATCTAGAATACATTTTTATTAATTTAGTTTTATATCTCAAGTTTCAATATATTTTTTTAAAATACCAAAAATATAATTCATCTTGAGACTATCATTTTCTTATTCTAGCCACATTAAATAGCGACAGAAGCGCGAGGATCTCTCTCTCATGTAAATCTAGCATTTTGAAAATACTAATAATTTTAACGAAGATATATCACAACGTTATTGCGTGATATTACAGTTATATGATTTTATAATAATAATATCAAAAATTTATAAGCAAAAAATAGCCAAGAGAGGCAAGTGGGAAAACAAGAGTGTTACAAAATACAAGAAGTATAGAAAAGGTTTTAGCTCGGCAAAAGACCATCTGCGTTCCTCTCTCAACCGCAATATAGTTACTCGACAAAACATGAGTGATGTAACCGCATCGAAATGCATTTTACAATATTTCTCAATTTCTCGGTCCCTCCGACCAAGTAGCTCTGTTACTACTTTTCATATCGCCGTACGAGGTGTTAACAAGCATTTTAGATGCCATCGTAGATCTTAATCTTAGCTTTATTAATCTCCAACAAGAGAGAAGAACAGTTAGAAATTTATTTCGCTACAAGGTGTGTACCGCAATATATTATCAATACACAAAGGACATTATAAATAAATTGGAATATAAATTTAAAGTCCGGCGCGACACGTGTATATACGTGGGTGTGTGTGTGTGTGTGTGCGTGAGTTTATCGGGCAGCGTCGACGAGCCGGCAAGAAAAATTGCGGCCGTCCTGCAGGCAGCATGTAATTAACTCGAACAAGTCCTTTTATGTTTTTTTCTCTCTCTCTCCCTCTTTCTCACTCTCTCTCTCTTGCAGACTCTTTTTTTTCTTTACGCGTAGCAAGAATTGTCAGAACAGCAGAGCGGGCGCAGGCAGCCGGCTGACACGGACAAAGACCGCAACCGCCGCGGCGCCGCTTTGTTTCGCACAAAAGCCCCGCGACGCGTCCGGGAGCGAGGAAAAATAATGGGAAAATGTAATAAATCGCGTGATTAATTAACCCACATTTGCCTCGGCGAAACACATCCGCCAAAGGACACCCATTCTCGTCCGCGGATCCGCCGGATATACTCGAATGTCATTATTTTATATATAACAAAGTCAAAGATGTTATAACGCGCACAAACGGTTCAATTCATAGTTATAAGTCTCTGCACGTTAATAAAATTAATAATTTTAATATAATATGTTTAATATGGTGACGTATATTTATATAAATTGATAATGTCAGTAAATTATGCATGATGAAATAATGTTGAATTTTGAGTAATTAAAAATATGTCGATATTTGTTTTAATTAAATATTCCAATTACATATTTAAAAATATTTAATACACTCAGGAAACACACAGATAGAAAGAGAAAGAGAGAAAAAAGAGGAAGAGCGAGCAAAACGTTTTTTAGCACGTTTCATACGCGATTGAAAAGAAAATAATATCCGACGGGCTAAAAAAATAAACGAAAGTACACGTCAATGGATAAAATGAAAAAATAAATGGAAAATATAAAATTGGCATCAGAAAGATCGAATAGATCGATATACATGACTCTTGTAATTCATCCGATACACATCTTAAATTTGATGTCAGTAACTACACTATTTTCGCTCTGCGCTATAATAAATAGCGGCTGTCGATGAAACGCGATTCCGATCGCCCGCGCTATTTCGCCGTGACGAAGTATTACGACAATCTCGTAATTATATCGGCCGTTGGAACAGATGATATAATATAGCAGGAGTGTTATTACGGAAAACGCGCGCCCTCGTCTCCCTCCGAATGCGGATTGATTAATAATACACGGGGATACGCCGGCGACGTAATTAAATTTGTCAGGCGTGAAATCTATATCGCGCGTGTTATTCCGATTTTACGCGCGTCGCATAGATCACACGGAACAACGATCCTTACACAGGCCGGGGGGCCGGCAACGACACGTCCCACATCGCGCTGATGCACACCGCAATGACATGCATAATTCTCAGATGTACAGATTTCGCCGTATTTTCCGTTCTCCCGCATTTCGAATAATATTGAAAAATCTTTCGCGAGCGTGTAAAACTTTTTTCCCGCTGCAAAATTTAATTAGAAATGCTAAACAGAATATTATAGCGATTAACTGCGGTTACTGTGTCACTTGAATTATACAGAATGAGTCCGCGCTCTTCTCACTCGGCATCGGAGAAAATTAAAAGATATGAGTTTTGCCTCTACGTCGCTCGTTTAATATTACACATGAATATTATTGTGGTGAAGTAAAATAAATTTCTCGATTTATGTGTACCTTTGGCTTTTCACGCACAAAAGAGTGTTGCGAGGCGCTAAGCGAAACGTGAGGTAATCCTGGCTTATATCGAGGTATCGATCAATAGTCTTCACGAATCGCAACTTCGAGACCGATTGAAGACTGCGGTCCTTTGATAAGACTGCTGTCTTATTTCCATTCGACTTCGGGAGTTCAACTTTTCGTAGTTCACATGCTCTATCAAGTTTCCTCTATCTCCCTTCTTTCCTCGCGTTTCGAGAGGAAAAGACCCAACTCGATCTCGCTGACAAAATAATAAAAGAAATTCGTTTAAAATTCACGAGCCACGCTTTTCGATCAAAGGTTCCATTTGATTCGAGCGTTTAAGCAGCAACTAAGGAGTCAAGATCTCAATGTTAGAATCTAGGAGAATTCGAATCTTGGAAAGTCTAAGATCAGGAATTCAAAAATTTATATTTTATACAATATCAAAGCTAATTTTTTATCACTCCTTGGGGAATAAATTGATCGTAATAAAAATAGAAAACAGAAAAGTCTCGGAGGTGGAGATGGTGCTGACGATCGACGGTATAATTTATTGAGAAAACATTAATATCACTTTTTCTATCCCTTTTTAAGGTGATTTAAAAATGATTAGTCCGCACAGTTCACATTATGCACTAAGACGCTTCTGATAACATTGAGGCGTAACATCGAGACGCGATAAGCGCGGAGTTAATTCGGCCAGGCGCTATCATGCTCCAAAATCCGAATCCAAACTGCTCCGGGATGCGACGGTCCGTTGAATGTTTGACCGCACAATATTTGATACTGACGTCCGTAGATATCCCGCTTCCCGGATCTAATCGTGGCTCGACCCAGATAATGGCTGACAGAAGCAAAGCTGCAGAATTGTTCGTGATTTGAACGCACACGGATTTCAAACGAATTTCTGCATATATCCCGCATAGTGAGTGCATCAAATATACATATGGATTCTTTGAAATTTGATAATTCCTCGCGATTACACGACATTAAATAGTAAATCATGCATTTACACAAATATACTCATATATATACTTTATGTATCGCATGGAATTAATATTATCCTATTGTAATTAATTTTCAACAAATGCTTAAGTATAAAATATTTAATGAATCATGCAGATGTAAATTAATTTATTAAAAATAGCTGCTTTAAATAAATTAAATTAAAAATATGTAAAAATATATATTGTCGACTCAGGTAAGCCATGTCTACAATTCATCTATTTTAACATTTTTTATTAACTCATTTAAATCTTGTCTACATAATTATAAAATTGTCTATATAATTATATTATTTTAGAAAGTAAATTTTAGTAGATTCAAATGTGATGTTTTAATATTAAAATGTAAGAATTTAAAGTTGGATTTTAAATTAATCATTAATCAACAATTGTAATTGTTTAATTATATACATATATATATATATATATATATATATATATATATATATATATAAATTAGAATTCATCACACATCAATTTTAAAGTTATAAACTAATTTGTCTCGAAAGCGTGAGATGCTCACTGTCATTGGTGTGACAAATTGAAAAAAATAGCTCGGGATTGCTCGTCAATTCTATTTGAAAGTTGCATTCACCGACGTAGATGCAAACAAGTGGTAGATTAATATCACGCGACAGTTTAATTGGGACGGCGTGGATTAAACTGGAAGCGCGGAAGGGTCAGCTGGACATTTTTCATGGCCAAGCCAAATAAATAGGACCGTCCAGTCCGGCAGTCCTGACGAGCAGATAAATTCCTGTCACGTCATCGTCCCTACTCCCATCTCCGCGAGGCCCTTCTGTCCCGTCGATTTATTCCAAAAATTGCAATAAAGTTAGCTCTGATAGCGGAGTGATTTTGTTTTTCAATGGAAAAAAAAAGAAGAAAAAAAATAAAACCAAATCAAAATTGGCGCAGCTCGCTTTCAATCGCGTTGCATTTGTACCGTTCGATTCGATCAGCTGGCGCAAAGGTGGCGAACAATTGACCAGAAAGTCGGGGGATCAAGCGGCCTCGCATCCCGGAAGTAACCCCTCCCTTCTTTCCCGAAAGCGAGAATCCTCGTCCTTCACCGCGAAGTAATCTCGTCTCTGACGAGGGCGCGAAAAGAAGCGACCGGAGGATCGGAGGGAAAATTGAAGGAGGATAATATCCTCCGCATCCATTTTGGGTCGCAGTTTCGCGAGGCAGGTACGAGGCAAGCTCGTCTAAATTCGTCCTTATTGTTCCGCGAATTGAATTCGACAGGCTTAGACAGAAGGCTTTCTAGAAAATGTTGCGGCCGTTTTCGCTTAGAAATTCACTCTCTCTCTCTCTCTCTTTCTTTCTTTCGTGTAGAAAGGTACTTATCCTCCTGCAAACTTTTGTAGTAGGTTCTGTGCGCTAACAAACTTACGTGAATCCTTCGGTATTTACGGTAAATCGCCCGGTGTTGTATAGAGCGCATTTGAAGGAAATTTGCGTCTTTAAGTCCTTAAATAGGATTTTCAAACTCGAACTTTGCTGAATCTTAGAATGTTTGAACCGTGTATCTCTACTCTCTACCTCGTCCCTCTTCTTGTTTCCGAAATAGGGAAGGAGAGGATTCAATATTAAATTCTCGAATTGTTACATATAATTGTTGCATATGTCATCTGATTATTGATAACTGTCATACGTCAAATAATCGTATTTTGAATTTTTTAAAGTCCCTGAACATGTACGATTTAAAAAAATTTTTTTCTTACAACTCTCAGATTTTTATCCTCTCAGTTCATAATCCTTCCTTAGTTAATATTTGCACTCGTACTTTTTAATGTCTTTTGCTATCCATTATTACTTCTCGTAATAATGCCAATCTATAACTTTATAACGTCAGCTTTTATCCAACTCTCTCTCCTTCTCTCTCTCTCTCTTTCTTTCTCGAAGGGTCACTCGGGAAGCTGCTGGTGGTCTTCCGACGTTCCGTTTCCGGTAGGAACGACCATGGCGCAACAAACAACCCACGGGTTATTTGTCTTCGTTCAGAATACCGAGGAAAGCGAGTCGGAAGAAAAGTAGGGAAGAGAGGAGGGAAGTTAAGAGGGATGCGGAAACACGGGAAAGCTGAGAGGGTTATGAAGAGAATTCGCGAACGCAGCCGCAGCTGCGTCGCGCTTTCGAAAAAGCTCGTGCCGAGGATTTCGTTTAGTCTGACGAAGAGACGCGGAATTTCGCCTCCGTCCTGAGGGAATTTTTCATTTAGCTCGCATTATTTATACGCACCCTTTGGCGACCTCCCAGAATTCTCCGCGAATGTTTCATGCGGAAATTAACGTGCCGCCTCTGCATCTTTCTGAAAATGAAATCGCTTGTCTTAAGGATTCCGCTGAATGTTGCATCGTGAAACTAGTTCACGCCCGAAAGAGTAACTGCTATTCAGTTTTAGAATTTATTTTAATTCAAAAATTATTTAGATGCAAAGAGAGAGAGAGAGAGAGAGTCTCTCGATCGAACAGTACACCCGAATTTAGATCTTTATTCTGAAGTGAAAAACGTAAGCTAAAATTCCACTTTCAACACAACTATTATTCGAGAAATGCAATTTTATTAATAAAAGCAATCATTAATCTAGATTATATACTAAATTACTTTCAATAATTATAATCTTTTACTCGAATAAATTGGCACGTGTCTATCAAATCTAAATACTTAATATCTTGTTCATTACTTCTAAATTACAGCTTTATATAGTTTATATAATATTTAAACGAGACAAAGGAACTTTTAGAAGAATTAAGACTGTAATTATATATATATATATATATATATATATATATATATATATATATATATATATACAGAGAAGCAACGAGTTTGGTGGCAAGACACAGACGGAATTTCCGATAAATCGCCGGGAGGTAGCCTGCATTTATTAAGGCAGGTGCATCTGTATACACGCTCGCTGGGAGCGTCCTGGCGATTCACCTTCGATCGATCGCGCCCGGGGAGGGAGAGAAAGGGGGGTTAAAGTAAGGTGCTCGACGGTGGCCCCTTGGGTCCTCTCTTTGCCAGCGTCAGCCCCGAGACGCCGCCGCTTTCTGGCTAGTCAATTTCGCGGCATTGTACGAGAAATATGGCGGAAATGGAGTTCTTCCGTTGATGTTCCGCGCGACTCCTCCGCGAGATACACTCCCTCCCCCCCCTCCCCCCGCCTCTCTCTCTCTCTTTTCTTCCCGTCAATCTCGTAAGAAAGCGCCGGCTCTCGTGAATAGCTTTCCGATGCTCGCACACACAGCCGCCGTGTCTTCCTGCGCCTGTCATCCTGTCGCGGTGCATTCTCTTTCAGATGCACCAAGATGCACCTGCTATTCTAGCGACTACAGCTGCCGCTGGACTATTTACGATGAAATGAAGTTGCAAAGAACAGGAATCGTGTCGAGTAAATATCGAAATATAATATATACTAGAGATATGTGCATATATTATAAATAAAGAAAGAATAATACCAAATAAATTATATATTTCGAGAGTATAATATCTTATATTAATAAATAATAATTATATTTTTTGATATATAAAATTTTAGATTCACAACCATAGGTGAATACGTATTTATCTCGATAAAAATGAAGATTCTCGTATTTCTTTTAATTTAATTCTCAAAAAGAAAAACCTTTCAGGAAATTAATTCAGGACAAAAAATACCATTACATTCATTAATCCATCTTAAGAGTAAGAGACTCCTGCTTTCAAATCCTTATAAGCAATTTTACCTTTAAATCTCTGTGTATTCAAGTTAAAATGCAGAATCTTGTTGAATCGCAATTCGAAACGCAATTACCCAAGTTATTAAATTAAATTAACGCGATTTCTGCAATTTTCGCAAACAATAAGATTAAATCACGACTCTTACCGTATCCGCGAATCGTTGAAACCAACGATTTGCATCCTAGCGCGATTTAACCGACGAGCGTGTCGTTAACTGCGGCCGCATATAGTGTCACCGGTTATTCATCGTCTCGAATACAGTTAGCCGGGATACGCAACGAGTTCGCAGGACGACACTGCACGGTCCAGGATTCCGACTTATGCCGGTAGTCGCGTTTATGTACATCCCGAGAAGTTGGCGAGAACGGTATCTCTCGACCAGAGACTATTTGTGTTTGCCAAGTAGCAATAATTGTTCCCAGCACTGTATCCAGACGCTGGCGGCATTCCACTATCGCTGAAATATTCGGCCGCCCTCCCTCCCTACGAAAAGGGTTGACCCTTCCTAGAACTCTCATCCGGTGTAATCGAATTCTAGCTTTGTCTTTCTATTCCCGATCGACGTGACTTAAGCTCGGATATCTATGCATAGCAAATTTGTTCTACATTGGCGTTATCAGAGACGCGACAAGATTAAAAAGATTTGAGATTAACTTCCGTGATTGAAGTGTAAAAAATTTCCATTATGAATTAAATATATATTTTTATGGATATTTTGTCTTCTGCATGTTTATGTTTATTCATTTTTATTTGAACCTTGATGATGACAATTTCTGTTTGTTTGAAAAATTGGCGCAAGATTTTCTCTTTTTCCTTTTTTTCCTTTTCTCTTTTTCCAATTAAATGGTAGGTTTAGCCCATTTAATTTTGAAACATTACAATACACATACAGAAACAAAAAAAATATAAGCAGATAAAAAAAAGTAAGAGCGTAAACATGAATTATACAGATGCGATTGTAAGAGAGAGAGAGAGAGAGAGAGAGAGAGAGAGAGAGAGAGAGAGAGGGTGAGAGGGCAAGGAAAAAGAAAGGTTCGAGAAACTAAATAATGAGAATTGATAATGCAAAGTTACTTTAAAATGCAATGAATTAATGAAAGTGAATTAAGGTTTAATTTGCAATTAAGATGAGTTAAATAAAGTAGAACATAACTAGCTCTGTAGAGTGCTAAATTGAAAGAAAGCAAGCAAGTTTGTGTCTGTAAAGTAAAAGCGCATAAATAAGCTCTTTAGAATCTATACTGTTTTCAATTATTATTTTATTAGTTCTTGTATAAAAATTCTTGCATTTTGTGTACAAGTGTTTATTTATATGAAAGCGAAAAGAAAATCTTTTCTCAGACAAAAATAAAGTAGAAAAAAATTTTTTTTACGAAATTGTTTTGTGAAATTGGATAATTTTTAACATATGTTTACGTTTATATATTCATATATGTGTAAATTTTGATTTTGAATTGTGAACGCTAATTTATGTACGCAATCTATTTGAAAACTAATTAATTAATTATTAATAAATAGCGAGAAATCAAACAATACTATATATACAATATTCTCAACTAATTCGATAATTTAATTAATTAATAATCTCATTCAATAATCTAGTTGATTGCCGTATGATTATCATAATTTGGTAGCAATAATAATCTTTTACGATACATTTTTCTGCTTTTTAAATAATAATATAATTAAGTATAATAGAAAATATAGCTATCTACTTTCTTTTTGTTAATTTTATAATCTTAATTTTTATAATATTGTTTCTCTAATATTTAAGTTTCTATTGTTTAGAATAAAGAGGAAAAAAATACTATACAATCTCATGATATTACATTTTTGCTTGTATAATATTTTCATAAATTTATTATGTTTGTCTTTTTCATGTTTCAGGACACGCGACGAAAAGTGACAAGAATTGATTACAAATTAAACTAATTATCAGAAAAGAAAAGTAATCACGTAATTGGTCGCATAAAACAATCGATGAGAAGAGGAGAATGCAGTACAGAAATTTCGCAAATTATGATTTGCGGATAGCACGTTTGAGACATGTAATGGTTACAAAACTGATCATTCATTACCAGCCATTAATAACTGCTTTTAACAAACAAGCATATTAAAAAAAAAAAAAATGCCAGGAAACATTTTGGATTGAATCCGAGTGCCGCTATTGTTTGACAATCCGAGAAGTCCCACGGAAAGACGAAAGGCCTAATCAAAGTTATGATTCGCACAAATGGTAAGTTTTAATTATTACAAAATACATCATATATTAAAAAATCAATTAATTATTGATTTAATCATTAATTAAAGCTATAATTGTTTAAAAAAAAAACTTAATTTTATTTAAAATTGATGAAGAAATAAATCTGTTTTTTTTTTAATTTAAATTTTTGTTGTCGTTTTTGAGATTTACTTTTTTCGAGGAAAAATTTTGCTTTGCCTTTAAATCGTAAATCGACAAGATGGATTCGCGGCGAGGAGGTCGCATTATTGATAAGGAAGAGAAATTATTGGGGCGAGTGACGGGGCCGAAACAGCTTATCTCCTTTTTCTCCACCACGTGGCTCACGAAGAAAACGTGGCACCGTTACACAAGGTTGAATTTCCTTCTCCTCGCCAGACCGATAAGTACTGATTTCCATAATGGCTCCACGTACGAGTGCACTCACTTATCCCCTACCCTTTCCAGCTCTTCCCTCAACCCCCTTTTTCATACCCCATCTCTTTGTAACCCCGTTCGTATGTCCTTTCTCTATCCGCTCGTGAAAACTTTAGGTCTGCGTAATCTTATCGCGTAATTCGAATTCCAGACTAGTGATAATCACAACGGGACGTGATTAATTTTTTAATTTCAGCTCTTTATGCACGTCAATGTAACGACGATTTTATATGTTTCAGTGCTGATGGTTTCACTGACAAAATGCCAAGTTATTTAAAGTTTTCAACGTCTATTCTTTCTTAATTGTTACTAAAAAATTTGTTATGATATTTTTTCTGACATACAGCTTATTGTATAAACCTTTTTTCTTTTCTTGTTTATTTTCTTCTTAAAAAATATACAATATATTATTATTATAAAATTCTTATTTCTTATTAATTTAAAGTTAAACTTTAGTAAAATGTTAAAGCGTGAATACTTAATTAAAGTATAGCAATAATAGTAGATTAATTAGTTCAAGATAGAGTTGATTCCGTTAAAATACGATCAGTATATGACTTCTAGACGATGTTTCCTCGCGCTTATCAAAGTCTATATAACTTTACCCTACTCATTCGCTCTTATCCCTTGCCTCTTGTCGCTATTTCCCTTCGGCTATTTTACTTTATCCTCCATCAAAGAGACGAAGCTTTCTGTCGCGAGATTAGAATTCGCCAGTAATCGAAGGACCGATAAAGGGCGTCGTTACGATCATGCATTCTCAGGGTAGCCAGAATATCGATTACTCGTCGCATTGAGATGTATATTCGATTACTCGTTCCTTTCCTTTATTGAATATCATCGTCATTTTCCGATTGCTGTAACCGCGGCACATATTAATTAAATATTGATATAGTTAATTGAACGACCAGGTTAAATAAATACTGCCACCAAAGCGGTATATAGCAGAAACCGCTGCGTCGTGGAAATTAAAACTAACAAAAACACAAAATTAATTGATGCGTTCGCGAATAAACGAAATAAAGTGCAGCGCCATTTGTTGCAACTTTGCTGGTTGCAACAATCTCGAGTCGATACTAATTAACAATTATTATCATAAAACTATAACATCGCTGTTTTGTCTTCTTATATCATTATCCGTATTTGTAGTTTTATTTACTGTTGTTCAATTAACTTGAACTTTGCATTAAATTATTATAGAAAGATGTATATGTACATATATGTCATTAATAATATATATTTTAAATAAAATAGAAATTTATTATATTAAGTATATGATATTAAAAAAGAAAAACTATTTTTAAAAACATCAGATTATATGTATAATGGCAAAGTTTAAAATTACTTTTCGATGATTTTGTTGGAAAGATTATCTCTCACAGCAGAAAATTTTATTATTAATGACATCGGCAAACAATTTTGAAAATGACGAAAGATTCCACGGTGTATACAGTATGCATAATCGATAATGAATAATCTATAGAGTCGCGGCGCATGCGATTATTTCCAGATAGATTCACCGGGACGGCGGAAACTCGACGGCATCGCGATTAATCGCACGGGCGTAAATGAGAGACGATCGTCGCGGGACGCGGAGGTGATCCATAGATCGTGTCGGGCGTGATCGGTTGCGGTTACCGCGGGCGAGAGGTGGGTGGCAAAATGGAACTCTTCCCGGTCCTCGTTTGCCTGATCGCCCTGCCGCCCGCCCTCTCGCTCTCCATCAAGAGCAAGCTCAATCCGCGGATCGTCCAGACGCGCTACGGCGAGGTGCAGGGTGTCACGAGATCCTTCGAGTACGCCAAGTACCTCAAGCCCATCGACGTCTTCCTCGGGATACCGTACGCCACACCGCCGGTCGGCAGCAACCGTTTTTCCCCGACGAGAGCGCCGAGTCCTTGGGAAGGAGTCAGGTAAAAGGGTTTTTTTTTTTTTACATATACAACAACATATAATCGTTAATAATTTCAGCGATTTAAAAAAAAAAAAATTTCAGTCTAATAATATTGTATTAAATTAATGTTAATTAAAATAAAAAGCATATTATATTTTATTTGAATCAAAAGTGATTCGATTCAAGATGAAGCTTTGCATGCGAAAGAATTAATCATATTACGTTTGCTTTCCCATTTATTTGATCCGAATAAATAAATCACTATAAAATTTCAAAATTTACTTCCAAAGTCGCGAAACGAATTATGCAGAGAGTTACGTGAAGGAGATTACTAATCAATTTTTAGTTTCGTAGCTGCGAGATTGATCTATAACTTTCTTGCAGTTTAAGAGGGCAGGTACTTTTCAATTTTATAACAAGCACGATCTTCCTGAGATGCTTCAGATGCCGTGCAGTCTTCGTAACTAGAAGTGTCCGGGAGTATCGCGAGATATACAAGATTCTAAAATCATGCCAAGATATTCCTTGACGAATTTTTCGAATGCCAGCGTTATATTGCCACTACATCCGCTCGTGATCACATAGCTGCTGAGAAATTTCGATTTTCTTACATAAAATAGTATATGTGTGTGTGTGTGTGTGTGTGTGTGTGTGTGTGACATATATAATAATAAATCAGTTTATTATTAATAAACATAAGATCCAATAAAAAATAAGATTATTAAGTATTACACAAAATTAGTAAGAGAAGGAAATACTTGTTATAAGATTAAGACACCTCAGTTTGCGCTCTAAAATTTATTCTCGTCGACATTGTTCGTTCTTATTGAACGCCCTGCGTATTCCAAATGCGAAACTTTGACCGGTTCAGTTAGTTGTAACGCACGAACGATTTCCGATTTCCTCTGCAGATTATCGGACTCGGTAGGTCCGGTCTGCCCCCAAAAGCTGCCGGACATCGCAAACGAGCAGGAAGCGCTCGAGCGGATGCCTAAGGGAAGACTAGAGTATTTGAAGAGACTGCTGCCTCATCTGCGCAATCAGAGCGAGGATTGCCTTTCTCTCAACATCTACGCACCCGCCATGGGTGAGTACAAATTTTTTTTCGCCATTATTAAGCGATATCGTAATCATCGCACGTTGATAGGACGCCCGCTATTTCCTTCCGTAAATTTGTTTGTCGATAAAACAGCAATTTTAATTTTTATTCGAAAATAATATCCGCTTAAAAAGACAGATTCGATGTGTATCGAGCTCAAAATGCCAAACATTCTGTTCTTCACATCGTGCCGAGAGGAAGTGCAATAGGATCGATCGATCAAGCAACGAAACTTCTTTATATACGTGCATACATTTTCCGCGTTCTGGAGTCACGACTAGAGAGACGATACACTTCTCGACACTATCTCGAGGGAAGAATTTTGTAACATTCTGTGTGCAAAACTGTGTATTCATCCTTGTAACATATAGGATCCGAAGTCCCTTCAGATTTTTTAGAATATTTGAATAAAAAATTTCTTTGAAATATTTAATTTATTTCTTTAAGAGATATTCAAGTAACAAGATCTGCAAACTTTGAAAAATTATAAAATTTAAAACTTTTATTTAAAATTAAATCTAGGAATGTTTTGAGAATAGAACGTAGCTTTTAATATAAAATTTTAAAATGATATATTTTCTTACGTTTTCTTATTTATTAAAAAAGATTTAAATTATTATATGTATTGGACATTTTTTAACAACATATTTTTTTTTTTGTTACTGAAAAAACCTTATCAAATATCATATTTCTAGCAAAAAAAAAAAAATTATTTCTAAAAATATTTTTTGTTAACTAAATTATTTTCACGCTTGGATATAACGAGCTCGAAATATTCGCTTCAACATTTTTTAGAGAAAAAAAAAATAAAACAGAATTTTAGATGAACATTAGCAGATGAAGTAATCCTTGCTAGTCGTTCGAGTTCGTGTTGAATGAATAACGCGGAAATTTGTAAAAGGGAGAAAAAAGAGTAGATGAAAAAGCTGAAGACAGAAAAAAGCGACGCCAGATGTTTTGTTCGTTATGTAAAGCCTCGATTAAAAAATGATTTTTAAGATGATTCACTGGTTTCCCAAATTAAATCGCTAATCTAAGTTTGAAGGAACTTTTCTACCGAATTATGAAAGGTCCCGGGTGAATTATGACGGTCAGAAATAGATGTCATTGACCTTTGCGCGATGCGTATATATAGCAATCTGAAATCGAACTTCCTCGGAATTATGCGCATTATGGAGCTTTCAACCGGACTAACATCTGGCGAACTAGACGCGCTTCCCAATATTCCCCAGGTAGATCGAGCTACACAATGGGTAGTTACTAGATAATTACGAGATTACTTTTACAACGGTATCGCATGCTCTTTGAAATCGTCATCTATTTTAAGCTGTAGAGTTTCCTGATCCCCCAGTATCATCGCATTAATGTTTGATGCGCATTTAAGTATAATTTCTTTTTTACATTAGCGAGATACAGTTGTTTGTACCTATTTTTGGAGTATAAAGGTAATTTTGGGACGATACGAGCTGGTCACATTTGCCGTCCAATTTCCGGCTACGAAATGTCGAGAGGCGCGAAACAGCGGAAAGAGAAGCGTGATTTTCTATTTCGCCAGAGAAAATTCAATGATATACGATTATTGAAACATCGTTCACTTCGCTCGACATACGCAAAGACATAAAATGATCCCCTCGAAATATTTTGGGGTAGAGCAGAAAGAGAAAGTTCGACGAGAGATATAAGGGCGAAAAAAAGATATTGGGTGACGGCAATAAAAAGAGTTGAAGATGAAGAGGCGCAGCGAGGAAACATATTGCGTGTACCTGCCACGGTCTTCGACATTGCCTCCGTGGCTGGAAACTGAAGAGAGTGACACGGAAAGATTTATCAAATATTTTTCATTTTTCCGACGCGCGCCACTGACGCTCGGGCGTCAAAAATTGCTCGCTCGAAACTTCCACGCTATTACAAACTACGTAAAGTTTCGCGAAATTATAGTGCGGATTCTCAAATAAATCCGTAAATCCTGTCTAGCTTTTATCTGAGATTGTTATAATTGTTTCTTATGTATTTGATTAGTTTAGATACATTGATTTTCTAGAATATAGAAAAGAATAAATTTAAAAAAAAATAATAACAATAATAAATGTGTAAAAAATATTTAATAAAAATTTATATTACGACGAAAATATATAGGCGAAAAATTATTTTTGTCTTTTCATGCTGATCAAATTATAATTTAATATTGAATAAATTTACTATCTTGTGCCTTTTTAGAAAAAATGTTGACGATGATCAACTTCCATAATTTTTTTTCTTTAATATAAAATGTTAAATACCCAAATCTCCTTATCTAAAATTACAAAGCGAATAAAAGTTATATATTATTGCACGATTATTTCAGTCCTCGATTTATCGCAATTACAATAGTCGGCGATTAAGGTAAGGTCTAGTAGACCAACTTCTCACTCGATAACAGCTTGCGAAGTAATAATTCCGAATCTCAAACTGTGCGTTCACTCCCGTGATCGGCTCCCAGAAAGTGTCATCCCCGGGCAACCCCCAAGGGGATAGGTTTCCTTCAGCGAGGGTATTGTCTTTCCCGGATTCTTACGTAATGGAAATTTCTATCGAAAGTTCAGATCCGGTTAATGCACGCCGTCGTCGGCACTTCTGCCCGTCTCCACCGCCGCGGCTGAATTCGGGAGAAAGTTTCCGTTTTCCTTGCAAGACTCGCAATTACACGGCCGCCTGCACTCACAATTCCGACGACGATAGGTAAAGCCCGGTATCGAACGTATGGCGGACGCGGAAAGGGAAGAAGAAGGCGAAGAAAGGAAGAGAAGGGAAAGAAGGCGATGAGTTTTCGAGGCGCCAACTAATAATCGAATCCACCAAGTTCGCGGAATTTGTTTCAACTCTTGGAATACTTTGGAATAAGGCTCTACCCCCGTCTCTCTCTTCTCGTACCTCACAAGTATCATCCAGAAGAGAAATGTGTGTGTGTGTGTATGTCTTCTCGTTCCTTTTAGGCGAAAGTACGGCTCGGAAAATGATTTGTTCATTTCGCGCGAAAGATAAAGAGCCTCTCTTTCTCGAGATACTTCAAGATTCGTTATATTTTCATAAATATCCATAACGGACACGATCCGTCTGATTGTACAAGATCAAATAAATCTCGAACGAGGGGCGCAGATAAAAGATTAAAAGAGAGATTCCGTTGCCAAAAATAATTCTCAAATATATTTTACGGCACATTTTGCAGAAATAACTTTGAGACATTATACTCGCGTGTAGTTCGCGAAAGGAAAACGGGACAGGAAATTTAATGCGGCAAGCTGAGGGAAATCTCACGATCCTTGCACATCCTTCCCCTCCCCCATCAATGAAAGAGAACGTCACGAGTGCGGAGTGCGCATTCGCTCAACTTCCGGCCCGAAAAGGCATTACTAATAGCTCTCGTCGCTGTGATTAATGACGCCCAAGTGCCGCTCCGTTTAGTCGTTTTATTAATTACGCCGGATTACGAAGGTCATCGTCTCCACATGGAGACTGCCATTTATTACGCGCCATGTCGCGATTGAGACTGATATAAACGTGTGCTTATCAGCAAGTGTACAAAGATTTTTAAAGATTTTTGTAAAATTAATAATATCTTAATAGACAAGTATTTATACGACCAAACTGGCAATTTATTGTTTGATTGTTCTATTACGACGTTTCGATCACATGGTTTTGATCCTTATCAAGTGAACTAAAATAACAATATTATAAATAATGATACTCACAAATAAACGGAAATAAACGGAATTATGTACCTGCGTTATAGTTAAAAAGTAGAAAGAGAAAAATCGAAATGTCAAACTGACATTGTGTCAACCACTATGTTTGGGATACTGAGAACGACTAAACGACCTTTCTTAATCTATCGTATATGTTGTTTAAATCTCTCTGTGTCTTTTGGAGAGTTAATAGTGTTGTCAAATTTTTTAATAAAAAACATTCCAGCTATTTCTCTCCTTCTTACATGTTTTTCAGTATGCAGAATATCAGGCGCTGACCAATCGAAGTCATGATCAAATTCTAATTTGTGTTTGCTGATTACGGAAAGATTACTTGCGTGTATTTTTATATTATTAAAATGTTCCTTGACCCGGGTACTTAAGTGTCTTTTTGTTTGGCCAATACACGAAGCGCTACAGTTCTTGCAATTTATTCTATAAACAACTTCCGTTCTATTACTAATAGGCAATCCATCTTTGCCACGTTTAATCAATGAATTTAATTTTTTAATAATATATATAATAAATAATAATAATCTTTTATAAGAAAATAAAATCTATTTTTTTTTTTTAATTAATTTCAATTATATTCAAAAAATTGTTTTTTTTCCTTTTCTATCTGAAAATAATCAAAAATTAATCTAACGTTTTTGTGTTTCGCTCGGATCTAAATAAAAAACGTTACTATTTCGTTGTGCGAGCAAATGTGCCGCAAATTAAAAATTCAACGAGGGCAAACGAAATTTTCCTCTGATATAAGAGAATACTGCTGTATTTAATTTTACATCGGAGAGATTAAAATACCTGAGCGGCTCGAAAGATTTCCTTTGCCGGCTGCTCATCTCGAAAGGACAGTATAATAAGAAAGAATATCTAGGATCATTTCTCCGGAACTCTGGACTGTTTCACGATACAATTTTAAAGTCGACATTCTCGTCTCGCTTCGCTGCATAATTCAGGAAGTTCCGCGAACAGGAGACGGCAGGATAAAGCAGTGGGGATCGATTCGCTGCTGATTTAATTATCTTTTAATGAAAGCCGAGATTCTCTGGGCCGATGTTGTAATTTTACACCGCGTCTACGAACTGCGCAAGCCCGGAATATAAATGGTAATTAAGGCCTGCCAGATGGACTGTTGTGTTGCGTTATTCCAACCGATATAACCGAAATACGCCGCAGCTAAGTGAGGTCTGACAGACTTGTTAACTTCACTAGATTTATTGCTGCTTTCCATCTCCAGATTACTTGTCATAGCTTCTTGCGGATTTGTTAATCTAATTAATTTTGCCAAGAATTTTAAGAAAATACAACGCTTCCAATATAATTCCAATTTAATTGATAATTTTGAAATTGCTGCAAGAATTTATAAAAGTACATTTTAATTCTTTTAAGAAAAACAATAAAATTGAAGAATGAATTTATACAGAATAAATAATGGTTGAGAAAACCATTTATTTGCATTATTAAATGAGATTTTTATTATCGATATTGTTAATAAACAAGCTAAATAAAATAAAAGGCTTTATTTATTTATCTCAGTTGGAATATTTTTCCTCGATTGAAGAATAATCCATGTAAGATTCGCTAATGCTAAAAATTAATAATTCTCTGAAACCGTGAAATGTCCCAAGTGCAAAATTTAATGCGAGAAATCACAAATTGAAACTCTAAAGCACTCTAAACATATGATGTAGTTCGAGGGACGGAAGCAGTAATACATCCACAATGTGACGCACTGAAGTGAAGAACTATTTTAATTGAACGAGTGAAACTACTTTAATTAAGGAGAACTATTCTCCGTTGGCAAGGCGAATTTTCCCTCGACACCGGAAAGCAAAGACAACTACATTTCACCCGGACACTCGGTGATGTTGTCAGACATTCGGGTAAGCGCGGGCGTGAATCTCGTACGAGCAGAGATAGTTTCCGAATGATTTTGCGCAAATTAGCGGCAGCTAATGGGCGTAACGGCATCCTTTCATGCGCAAAGGATCACATTCTCGTGCTAAAGTAATTAATTATCCGTGAAGTTATCAATAGCGCGACCTCCGCGTGAGTCTTCCGATATAGATCAGCTTGTTTCGTATTCTCCTGGCTCGTTATTTTCATCAAATCCACGCTATTACTATATCTGGCTAGGCTATATCTCGACGTTCATACCTTAAAAAATTTAATAATCATCTCCACCTTTTAATTAAATATTATTAAAGTATATTTTAAGAGGATTTTGGGATTCTCCAAATATTCGCAAAATTTTACGAAACACTCTTTGTTTTTTGCATAATTTAAGTTCAAATCTTGAAATATTTCAAGATATTTAGTGTTGAAATCACAGATATTGCATTGTCACAATGGTACAATTAACAGAGATTGTAATCGATTAGAAGCGCGCAAACATATTTCCGGCGCAAACGTGGCGGCGTAATCGGACTTGTCACTAGTGGCAACATCGATTCTGTCCTTCGTTGCTAAGCAATAATTCTCTGCTATCGCTCGCGACCTCTCGAGCAGAACACTAATTCGTCTCCTCCGTCCTGCCGACCCCTCGTCCCTTCTGTACTTCCGGATTTCAATTTCCACCGTGTCTGCCATTATGCGCATGATCCGATCAAACTGAGCGTCAATGCACTGTAAGTTCACGATAAATATAATTTACAGATAATAAACAAAAATAGAAAATAAATTATTTTTTTTTTTTTTGATTGTTTTAAAAAATTTATAAAATAAAACAATTATATTATAGAGAATGGAAAAGGAAAAATGTTATTTAAGAAGACATTGGTCTAAAAAAAAATTGTAAAAAGTCTTTATTAGTCTCTTCATTCTTTATTTTCAAAATTTTTATTTTAATTAGATAGAAGCAAAAATTAATTAGATCGCTCCTCTGTATGTACATGTGTACATTCATGCTACAAGTTTCAGGAAACTGGTGGCCGTGTTTCTTACTACTAGTGATTACTTGCGAGTTTAGGGTGGATCGAGCTTCTTGTCCAGCATGTTCTAATCGCTTTCTTAATGAATCGCCTTCTTAATTATGCCGCCTGCAGTTGAAAGGAGCACAGGTGCAATCATTTATCTCGTAATAGCGGCATAACTCATGCGAGTGAACGTCGCGTGGTCGGTCTACGCGTTCGCGACGTCCTCGTCGTCCTCTCAAAGAGCCCTTCAACTCGATCCTTCGACCCTCTCTTCCTTTACCGAAGTAACCCAAGTAAAACGCATGAGCTTTGCGGATTAATTAAGAATAATTAAATTTCCCCTGCGTCCGATGAAAAATTTAATTTAGAGTTTTTCAAACTCCTCTCCGTAAGAACGTTCCTCCGATCTTGATTTTTTTCGTCCTAAGAAAAATTACAGTAGATCAAAGATCTCTCACCGTCTTCTCGCAAGACTAAAGCCGCGTAGTTATTGTTTCCATCTACCGATAATTAAATTTCTTTCGGCCGGCAAATCACGGAGCTTCTTAAATCTAACTCGTTTAACCGATAATCCCCCCCCCCCGCAATTTCTTCCTCCTAAAGGCTATTATAAAAGGCACCATTATGTTTTTGCTCTTTGCCCTATCAGCCTAAATTAAAGGACCCTCTTTTAATAAGAGAAGAGAAGTAGTTTATGATTTAGAAACGGATTGAATTTTAAAAACAATTTTGGAAAAGGGAACATGATTTAAATAGTATATAAATCTCTGTTACCTTAAAATGAAATAAAAAATTATCATTCACTGTCCAATATGCAGCAGCGGAGTTGATAACAAATATGAAATCCAACAGTACATAACAGTAGTATAAATAATTAATATTTTAAAAAATTGTTATTTTACACTGAATATATTCTATTTCAATGCATACAATAATAAGATATATTTTATATAATGAAATATTTTTATAAATTCTAAAAAGAAATTATTTTTTTTTAAATAAAGAAAATTTACAGAATTTATATAAAAGTATAGAATATAAATATCGAACAGTATAAATATAAAAATTCAATTTTCTGTATTTGTGATAAAATATAATTTAAAAAAAAGATACATGAAATTATTCTAAGCTTTATACAATATCTGCAGTAATTTTGCCATATACGTGAATAATATACGTGAATATGAAGCAAATATGAAGCTGTAATGAACGAGAACTTTTATTTCATTTTTTTTCCCTGTTACCCATTATTTGTCTTTATTAACAAATTTGATATGCTTTATAAAATTTACGATTGATGCATTTCCACGGGACGCCGCATTTTCGTCGATGATTTCATCATATTAATTATGCCGCGTATTTTCCATTGTTTATTAATAATGCATATTGGCGGTGGCGGGAGTGCGCATTTTCGGACGAACTGTTGCTTCGCCCATATATAGTCGTCAATTATGTGAAGTTATTAATTACACCGACGTCGAATATTAAAATTCTGATTAAAATGCCGATGACCTGTCGCACACGCATGTCGCCGTATAAAAGCTGCCGAATAATAGTAAAGTGCGTTACATTAGGGCACATGTAAATGAATAACTGCAACGATAACAGATTATATCGCCCGCATGTATAATTGTATCAATCGTTAAATCTTTTAAGGTCTATTTTCATTAAAAGAGACGCAAGATTGAAGCAAACCAAACTTTTGGTTAGAAATTTTGTTGAACGCGATAACTGTTCATAATAATTAATAGCGTTATAAATTAGCAAAGTGTTTCTCTAGAATTTGACAAATAGTTAGAATTGCAATACTTAAAAAATATTTGTTGTTGGAATAAATATGGCAAAGAATTATGATATTAAACAATAATACTAATGGCAAGCGACTTTTCCAAACAAATACATCGTTATCTATAATCACGAGCATCGTTATATTAAATATAATTTATAAGCTAAAATGTGTGTAATAAAATCTGATCCATATGAATTAATATAATGGATGGTAGAATAAAAAATATGAAAAACAAAATAGCAGAATAAATTTAAAGATAATTTTAATTATTTCTAATTTCTAATAATTAATTTTTGCATCAAGAAAAAAGATAAAATTAAATTATAATTTTAAATATGTGTTTTAACAGAATTAGCTATTTAAGCACAATATTTCAGGTAAGAGAAGTATTTAAGTTGTTTACTGCTCGTTGCTTTATATTTCTATTCCTGATTTAAAATCTTTGTTCTCCAGCAAAGTTGTCATGTCATTATTAAAGAAAATTATTTTCAATAATATTGTCAATAAGTTTCTATTTCTACCCACATATCTTTACATAAATTGATGACATTCTTATGGTGAATTCGCCTCTGTTGGCGCACAAAAAGCTTTCGGACTATTTCGCTTATAGGTCAGTATAAGGATTATCTTTTTATGGTGGACGCTGTGAATTATCAAATATATATTTTCATGATTTTCTCTTCCTTTCTCTGCGAGGCATTTTCGTGAAACTCCAAGCACGTACGTGCTAGTGAAAAGCACGTCATGCTGACTCCTTTCCATTAGCTCTTCAACACATCCGACGGAAAGTGCAATGTCGGTTTCTGTTTCCGGATTTAAACCGCCTATGTATGTATGTGTGTGTATTTGCTTACCAAAAACTTTATTCTTCGAAACCCCCAAATAAATTTTACAATTTTAAGAATTTCTTAAAATAATAAGGAAAACAAAAGAAATTTTTTAGCATTATATGACTGTTAACAAGACTGTTGACAAGAATATCTTTTAGATTAAAATCTAATTAACAAATTTAAAGCGATATTAAAATATAAAACATTTAATAAATTCACGCAAGAATGAAAATTTCTGTTCTTTGACGCGAGTTGATACAAACACGTTCTTGAAGATTAAGTGACTTAAAAAAAAATGCATAAATTTCTCGAAAAACAACGAGGCCCGTTCACGTGGCGTGGTAGATACCCCGGTAATTCCGCGGAAGCATTATATCTCGTCTTAAGCGCTTCCGTTTGATTGATCGACGAGCAAACCACAGTCGGCGTCGGGGCGCCGAAGTGATCGATCGCCCTCGTCTTCGACACAATCGCGAATCCCCGCGGGTCGTTTCTCCATTCCGCGATAAATCGCTTCACCGAGTAATTCGCGTATAAAACTAGCGCACGATTACGATTAGACGTTCGAAATCTCCGGATATCCTAATCCACCGTGTTTTCTGGTACCTCGCATCCCGCGGACGAAACTCAGGCAATTTGAAATGGAATGACTTCAACGGGATTTTCCGTGAGTGAGAGATAAAATGTTATTTTTATAGAGATGACGAGATAGAGAAAATGAATCACGATTCTGAACAAAATGCAGCAGCTCGCAAAACATAAAATATCAAAGAAGTAAGACGACAAGTTTAACGTAAAGAAAGAGCTCTGCTTATAAATTACAATTTAAAAAATCTTAATTAGAATCTTTATTAGAATAAAATAAAAAATAGATTATCTGAACACTCTTAGAACATGACTGTCAAGTTGATGGATATATTTTAATTATAGATTATAGAGATCCTTTGTGTACCAAAACTTTGCCTTCCGTGAAACTGAACTTGGTCATCCCAGACGCGAGTTCTAAGACTCGCTTGTACGCGCTGATCCTGCGTTTGACTGTGAAATATGGCGCCACACCTTCTCTCGCAGATCGGACAAGTATTGTCATTCGGCGGCGTTGTCTCGCGATTTTTCTCGCGCCATTCTAGTTGCGAGGAAGGATACCCCAGCCTCTATTTCCGGGACGACAGCCGACGACAGTATTTACACAAGTGCGCGATTCGTATGATCTACGCCTGGCTGGTTCCCCGCAAATACGGGCACGACGAGACCCCGCGACGTGGGCCAAAACTTTTCCACCGATTCGGTTAAGTGCTCAAAACAGTTGCCAACATCGACCACCCGCTTACCCCTCGAGACCCGGAGTCGGAAGGACGTAAAAAGGCGGGACGGGAGGGCAAAGTCGTCCAGGCAAAGCGGAAATCCTTTATTCTTGCTGAAGGAGCAGCGCGGCCAAGTAAATGGAAGTCCTCGCGTTTGTTCATCATATAATCACGTTTCCATCGGTATACATATCTATATTGCACGTAACAGGGCGCCCTGGTTTCTTGAACAATCGCGAGTTCTTCGATCGCATTTTCTTTTATCGAATAAAGGAATTGTTCACCACATGTAGAAGAATAACTTTGATTTTACGTCAAACACAGACATTTTTCTATCTTTATCGTAGGCGCGTGAAAAAGGGAGGGTGATACTTTTATTTTGAAGCAATTTCCGTTGCCCTTGAACTCGGCTAAAATTCTTGATAAAACTCAGCGATCAGTTATTTCAAATATAAAAAGAAATATTATATTATATTTAATTATTATATTATTTTATAATATATAATATTATATTGTACAGTTCGAGAAAAATTATTGGAAGCAAGATAGAATATTATCTTACTGTAAAAGTTACGAGGGTAGATAGCGTTAGAAAAGACTCTTGCCAAAAGCTAGTGTACAATAGAGAGATTCGCCTCTCGCCCAAATATTGTTATCACATGACGCAAAGACTTGATTCACGCGGATATGGCTAAAGTGTTGGCACTCTGTCGAGAACGGAAGATCGAGATGTAAATAAAGCGATAACTTTCGCGGCAGCCATCGGTTTTCTATAGTATTCCTGGTACCTGGAATGCGCTTCTTTCTGGCAACGGTCCAGAAGACGCGCTAAGATCCGGAATCGCGTGTTGAACTATCAATCGAATATAGGATTCTTTTCTTTTTTTCAATCTGCTAGGCGCTTATGTCAATATCATGCGCGTAATATTTATGTGGGAATCGATCGAAAGTTACTTTCAAACGCGCAATGTCTTAGGGATATATTATTTATTATTATTTACTGCTTAATCCGTACTTAATTTAAAATTTTTACATTTTTGGGTTACCGTCTGCATTGATATAAATGAGCATTGATAAACCAAAATGAGCTTAATTAAACATAAATATAACAAAAATAAAATATTAATATTTTTGGATAAATACATATAAAATTTTTTTCATCTTTAATATCAATTATTTTATTAATTTTATATATATATATATATGAAATTAATAAAATAATTGATATTAAAGGTGAAAAAAATTTTGTACATTTTGAGAAATCTAAATATATTGAAAGGAATATGCGATGAATTTGGTTCTCTCGTAATTTCAAAATTACGAAAGAGCATAATGGTACTATTTTCAAAAATTGACGATTCATACAAAGAGAGAATCTCTGGTTCAATACTTAGAGATACGAGCGTCTAAAGTTTCCATTATTGAAAAATGGAAACAGCATCTTACTTATACGGGAGCAAAATTCTAAAAATATGTATGATTTTCTGAAAATTTATGATTGCCTGATTTTCTTCCTTCATCCCTCTATGCATCTCTCGATCCTGAAATATTTGTTCCCCGGGATCTCTCGATCCCTTTCAAACGAGAGTATAATATTACGAGCAGACGAGGTAGAAGCCGATAAGCAGGGCCGTAACGGCAGGAAACACGCGAAGTTATGATGGCGGCCGTGCAAAAGCGATTTTATTTCGCGAACAAGACTACTACAACATTGCAAACTTTGTGTCTCCGCGTCTTCACGCCTGCTCACGATAACATTCTTTGTATGTACATATATATACTTTACGCATGTACGACATACGCGACGATGGGGGTGTGGGACCATCTTATCGTAACGCTATGTGTGTCTCCCTTCCGTCGACGGTTTACAAACCCTTACAAAGAAAAAAAGGAGAGATTCCAGGCTTACCGTTACCCTGATATGCATCCCGGCTAGGTGGCGAGAGAAGGGGTGAAAAAAAAAGGGCTGAAAATACAAAAGTGGGCAAACACGGCTCGTAGTACGCGGAGGATAAAGTCGCTGTGGAGTAAATCCACATCCTCCACCTACTTGCTTTACCTTCAACCATCCAACCAACCAACACTTAATATTTTCCATCCTCGTCAATTACTCGTGCAAACATTTGAATGTGGTAATGAAATCGTCGCACTTATTGAGCAAAAATATTTTCAACTCTCAGGGAGAGGAAGGAAATTTTTGTCAAGTCGAACAAACATCGCGATAATTGCTTATCGATTTGACGAGAAGTAAAAACTCCGTAAATGTAAACCTAATGAAACGAGAAGTACAAATTTCAACAATTATTGGAATAGTTTCCTAAATTTTTATAATTTCTACAAGATTTTATTTTATATATTATTGTTTAAATTTTTACCTCTCTTGATATTTGACTTTCCAAGTTAGCTTAAAAAGCGATGGCATACATTTTGCGAATATATTTATTTAAAAAATATATTTTATATAGAAAAATAGAAACCTTTGTAATTGTACTAGTTTACCAATAATAACTTGACGTTAACTCTGTGCACGATCAATACGGTACAAATAGAAACGTAAACACTTGCAAGCACATCTTCGTATTGTGTCTCTTGTTATATACACTAACTTGCATTATATGCACAAAACTAAATTAAACAGTCGAGCAGAAGCTTACCGTCTTGCTCGATTCAAAGTAATTTTGCCGAGTCATCGTATCTTTTTTTTTTATTTTGAAAAAATTTTTATCACGAAAAAAACAGGTAAAATTCAAGAATTCTTTCTTCTTGAAGAAACCGCGACTACATTAATATAACGCAACGTCCGCACAATTTCGTTTATAGAACGCGACCGGTGAGGGAAAATTGCGAGATGAAAATTGCGCGGAGAACACTAGGTCTTCATTTCGTATTAATGAATTTTTGTTTTGCAAATTTTCACGCTGGGCGAGGAGGGTGAGACGAGCGCGCGCATGCGCTCGCCGATATTATTGCAAGCCGTGACGTTATATCGCGGAATCGGGCGATATATAAAGCGCAGATGTACGACATTGTAATCGCTTCCCTGGAGGATAACTTCGTTATCCGACGGAGAGGAGTCGCATCCAGGAAACAACCTTCTTCCGAACTCCAATTCTCCGCTACCGGATCTCCAAACGCGCTTCTCAGGACAAGAAAATGGACTTTTAAATTTTCCGTCGACCATGAAAAATATGTGATTCACGGAACGATAAATGATTATGCTATTATATAATACGAGATAATTTTGTTTGAATTAAATAATTCACAAAAAGCTTACGTCACGAAATAGAGAAAAGGACAAGAGATTCTGTCAGAGTAATAGAATTTTTTTCCAAGTTTAATTGTAAATCCAGTTAGCAAGAGTAAAGGACTTCCACTAAGAACTCATTGATTTTTTTAGATCAATTTAAATTTAATCTTTGTCGAGACAGTATTTGATCTGGTGCGAATCTAATTTGCGTAATTTAAATTCGCAAGATACAGAAATATGCTTGAACGATCAATAACCAAGTAGTTTATTCGCTCCTCTCGCTTTAAGCCGATCGAAACGATTAAATGGAATTAACGAAGAATGGTGGATTACTATGAGATTGCTAGTCGCGTGTATTCTGCGGCAGGATCAAGCCGTAATCATCCTGCGAATCGCGCGCCGCGACAGCAATACGTCGCGGGAGATTCTCTCCCGGCATGAATTCGTCGACGATGAAAGTTCGTGGGGATTTACTAAAGCAATTTAATAGATCGGATCGAACGAGTGACGGAGGGCGATGGATTTTAATTGAATTATCGACGAGGTCCCGATGCGCGCGTCAGCGCAAAATATCTGAGAACTGGCGCGAGTTCTTGCTTAAAAGTATCGATGCCCGGCGTGACTCCCCGAATGCAAAGTGAGAGAGAGAATTGTGTCGTCGAGTATTGAAGCATCCAGTTAAGGCGAAATGTTTGCCAACGCTGAATAATACAGCACTGCAGCAAACACGCACTTATTTCCTTTTTTATATGGCATCTTTATCGATGTTTCTTTTCTTTTAATCTAAATTTGTACACTCATTCTTTTTTTCAGAAATTTATTTCAATCTTTTTTTTATCCACTCTAATTGGGAGCCGAAACGTAATGTACGATTTCAAGATTAAAGTAGCTTAGAATGTTAATGGCTTTATAATACGATATCTAATTTATCATATTATGAAAGTATGATACAGTTTAGAAAATCTGAAATTGAGATGAAAAATTCACTTTTTTATAATGTATAAATATAATGTATAAAATTGTAAAGTTTTCGTTGGAGTTGTAAAACCGTCATATGTTTAATTCTTTGAGTTTTTCGGTCTTAATATTTCGTTGGATAATTGATTTTTCAAGAGGATTTGGGAAATAAATTTCTTCTATCGGCAAGAAATCGCGCACTATCTGGAAAAGAAAGCTCCCACGAGGATATAGACTCGAGGATGCGTCCTACAAATTGGCAAAAAATTTATAGTGTTCGCTGATGTCATGCCCGGTGGTTCTGTTAAAATCTCTTGCCATCCTCGACCGATACGGATAAGTGCTTAACTTCAAATTTACTGCCATCTGTCTAAATATATATGTTTGATGTATATAAAATCATCGAATTCTATATTTTCATGTAGTATCGACACTATACGGAGATTTTTTTGTTATTTTTCCAACACTTTTTCCATTCAAATGCAACAAAAAATTTGATATAAAAATTTATTGATATGACGCACATTATATTATAAATAAATGAAAAATTATACATAATATTCAACGTATTCGGCATTTCAAGATAATGATTCTCCTACATAGCTTAAATTGCTACATTTTAGCATTGGTTCGCTTTTACTCGATTTGGGGAACAATGAGGAATGTTTGCATGCCCTGGTTCTCGAATTTAGGAATCACAGGCACTTTTACGACGGATGATAATTCGCTGGCATGCGCCGAGGATGCAAAAAAAGGGCAAATGCGATTCCCTCAAAGCAATTTAAATTCCGCGTCGATTCTGTCTTTTTCTTTCTCTTAGAAAGCCGATCCATTCACTTTGTCCTACCCAACCGGTGTATTCTTTTTTTCTTCTTATACCGATGCACAATGAACCAGCGCCGAAGTCGTCAAAGGGGATAGGGCCTCGGGATAGCGCGTCTGCGCCCTCCCCTTCTTCAGCCCCGATAATGGAGGCGAACGAGTTTTTCGAGAGATCGAATGCCAATACTATTCGCGGGCGTCGGGAATTTTAAGCAACTGCTGGAAAGTTCTCACGTACTGCTACAGTAAGAAACGAAGGAAGGAAGGAAGGAAAGAACTAGCGAGACCGGCAGAGTTTTCTTTAATTTCTTTTAATTCGATGCTTTTAGAGTCTCGAGAATGCAACGAATGTCTAATATTCCCTACGACGATTGTTCTTTTCTTTTTAACGATTGTAACGAAACATGTCTGTTTATAATTGAATTTTGCATCTCATGACTGAAAAATTTTAAGAACAATTTTTCTTTTTTTTGTAAGTAAATTTCTTCAAAACATCGAATCGACCAAAGCTGCAATAATGTTTCATTCTTCAAGTTGAACCCGTAATATTGTAGATATATGAATCTCTCCGGAGATACAAAATAAATTATTTTTATTCCAGCTTGAAACCTCGCTTTTCGCATTCCATTCCGTTTCGGAGCGAAAAATTTCCATAAAAGCGAGTTTTTATACCAAAGCTATATCAAAATTTTGCAAAACTTATTTGTTCCGCTTTGAAATTGAATCAAAGAATTGAATTAGAAATGATCTTGAAGGGCTCTTCCTCCTCTAATTCGCGCAGAATAAAGATATAAACCTTACTTCTATTCTCTCATTTTACTTAACGAAAGATAACCGCGGAGAAGAATTAAGTTAATGTAGGAGAAGATAACGAAAGGCACTGTGTACACGTGTGAGGAAGAGAATGAGAGAGGTTAAAATTATAATTCTCGCTCTTCGGGGAGGTAAATCGTTGACACTTTGAGACGAGGTACGCGCGATAAAGCTATCGTCTCTACTTTAAACTTTCACCCCCCGTCATCGTATCCTTCTTAATTACAAAGTACGAAACCGCGCCGTAAAACACACAGAGAGCGGAAGCCGCTGAGAAATTCACGGTTCATCTGCTACGTAAAGAAGACCAGGGACCGTATAAATGTTCAGTAGCCCTCTGATAGAGTCATAGGCTCTATCTTTGAAGACAGTTACCGCATTTTAACCCTTTCCTCCGTCCAGGACATAATGATTTTCCTTCCGATAATCTGTGACACGCTGGATGATGCGTCGGGAAATTTGGCAGAAAGGTGACTCTACGAGATTCATAAGATAGTCTTCTTTCAATGATAGCTTTTACTATTCTACGAGATTACAATGAAAGATCCGCGGCAAGTTTTTTAATTAATGAAATGTTGCCTCGAGATGAATCGAATCGGTCCTATTCAACCACACGGCCGAGATGGTAATATCAAGCATATTCGATTGTATCGTTTCATAAATACATCCAACGGAGTAACGATTGCTCGCAAATGAATGCGACGCAAAAAAAAAAAATTCCAAAGAGAGAAAACAGCGAGAGAGCTTATATTTATTTGTTTTTAAACCAATGCTGGAAATACGTTGATTAATATCACGCTATTAAATTATTACTTCGACGATAGTCGATATCGCAATATCGCGGGTCAATGAATATAAAATCGCGCTTTGCAAGAATAATTAGCGAATATTGCGTCACCGACGGCGTTTTTACGATTGTGTTGTCATGTGACGATACGCGATGATGACGGGGGTTTGTTGTCGCCTTGTGAAAAAATAATACATTAATTTTAACTCTCGTGCAGCGCATGCATAAGATCACGATGTTATGGTTGAAATTGTCAGCTCTTTAATAATAATATCGTATTTTTTAAAAAGCTCTGTTAAATTGATTTTATATTAACTCAAAATCGAAATAAATTTTCAAGTTCTTTTCTTTAGCGAGGACAATACGATTGTATTTTATGTCGTAGAAATAGTTTGTGGTAATGTAATGTTCAATGTTGAATGAAAATAGACGGAAAAAATTAAATGTATTATCAAAAAAAAAAAAAAAAATGTAATAATGGTGCCACTTGTGAAATTAATTTTTGTTGTCGCAATTTTACATTTTGATTTTTCGTGTCAAGGAAGAGAAGAGTCAAAGATTTTTAATAGACGTTGGACACACTTCGATTTCTCTCATTTCTCCCCCATCTTTCTTCGCGATCAAATACTCCACTGACTCTTAGCGGAGTCTCTCAAGAACATGTCGGTCGCTCTTCTTCGCGTGAAAGTAATTGGATAGATCCAGCGAGTTCGATGTAACAACGTGTCGAGGAACATTCGAATCGCCGCTCTCGAGTGTCGGCGCCGACGATCCATGCGGAAAGTATCGGATTTCAATTATGATAAGTGCGCGGTTTAGGATGTTCACGTATCATGTAATATCCGGCCGTAGCACTTTCAGCCAGTTATATAACCGAACATATGGAGAATACGCGAATCCTTACTCAAACAGAATTAAATGCGATTTTATTTGTCGAAAGATTAATCGTGATTCTTTCTGAATTTTTTCGATAACTTTTCTTCGAGCTACATTTTCATAATAGAAGTCTAATCAGCTGATATAAGTAAATCTTTTAATTAAATTTTGAGAGTAAATTTTTTTAAATTTTATTTTCCAATTAAATTTTAATAATTCTCAACGAGGAAGGGTGAAATTTCGATTAGCAATCTCTACGCAAGTTTCTTAGGAATCGAGACTACTTTGCCGAGAAGAAGAGAAACCAGCCGGGCGAATTCCGCGGTCGCCTGGATGCATTCTTCTTCTCGCTCGAAATGGGGTGCTGTTCGCGCTCTGTTTGGGATTCCATTCCGTGCAATTTGGACGCGGGCGCGGTAGCGTAGAAACTTAATAACGCCCGACAACGACGCCAAAGTGCTGGGAAAGAGACCGGGCGACGCGGGCGAGGATGGTAAATGCGGCGGAGAGAACGACGAGGGTCGACCCGGGCCGCTGAAGCTTAGTATGAAAAATGTCCGGATGATCCTCGCGAACGGAGAAAAATTATATCACAGAGTTGTTCGCGACGCCGTCGGCATCACCATCGTCGTCGTTGTTTCGCGTAGATGAGAACAAGAAAAGAATAGATTGTATTATATTACGAGTCCTTTCTCGCTTCGCGGACGACAGAGAAAATATCAAGATTCTGCTTAAGAAAAATATCCTCGACTTCTCTATTTTTAGTTTCGATGTCGTAAAGCTTTTTCTTGATGCTTCGGTATTTTTAGCTCACAATATTCTTACTTGGTGTCTTTTCTTTTTATTGTTACGTGCAATATCGTTTTCCAATAGTCTATTACTTTTAATTTAAATTCTGTAATACAAATATTCTTCTTGTCATTTTCGTATTCACCCCTCTCGATTACTCTAATAGATTCTCCTTCTAAAAAAAATATTCTAGAAAAATATCAATTTTTGTGCAATATTTATATATTTACTCTCTTTCTAATTACATTACTCTTTTTCTCTTATTTCAAAAATTTATTACAATTTGATTTGATGGCAAACAGGTGGCTAAAGGAAATTCTTCGCTCATCTTCGTCGAATAATTTTCTCGCCTATCGCCTGACGCTAATTACGTCGGACGTCAAGTTTGCAATGTCGATAAAGTTGGCGACCGGCGAAGTGTATCGAATTGCAGGGTAAGTTTCCCCAATCTATCCGTCCGGCCGCGACACTTTATTTCCATAATAAAGAATATTTCAGCCCCGTGGCGCTTTTGCGCAAAAGACCACCCCAGCAGTCGCATTCACGGCGCGGCGCGTCGACACGAAACTTTTTCATCATCGGCATTTACTTCACATCTTCTCTTAAATTTCTCTCGCGTTCATATACGCATATCTTTTATACGTTCGCAGAATATTCGAAAGATATTATTACATTGACTTCTATTTTACGAGGCGATTTCAATCTCATGTTTTCGTCGCTCGTTAAATTGATTAGAATCAAATTCGGTGAAAATCGATACGATAGCCAAATTAACAAGGGGAGGAGAGGGAAGAGGTTCTTCTCCAATCTGCGAATTTAATCGAAAATACGCCGAGATCGAATTATATGCCGAGGATGACGGCATAATATTCGCATTAGCGATAGAGGAGCAGCAAAATGAGGAATATGAGAGGAACATATGCAAATCAAGTTGGCGCGGATAGTTCGTTACGGAAAGGCGTTGCGAAAAATATGCATGGAAATCCGGATAAAAATTTGCGCTCCAATATTATGCGCCGCATTCGGCAGCAATCCGAATCCGCGATGACCGTCTGCCGAGGATCGCTTATTGCGAAATTATACGACGATCTCCGGTGTCGAGAACAAAACTATAATTTTGGCTATCGTACTCGCATAGCAATATCGCTCGGGAATATATGTCTGGGCGCACGTATAGAGTAACTTGAACAGTATGGAAAAGCGAATATAGGAAAAATTTCTTGTCAGATGTCAATTTATTCTGTAATTTAATTGAATTTCTTGTTTGCCTGATTTTCTCATAAAATGCTGTGCAAGATATTAGGAGGCTTGCAATTTAAAAGTCCTTTGACTCTAATATGTTTCTATTTTTTTATTTGTTCTAGCCTTTCGCCTGCGACGTCTTGATTTCCAGAATCTTTGTTAAAAGATTCTGGCCTTTTTCTTACTGCGACAGAGAGCTTTGTGAAGAGAAATCCTTATAGTTGAAAGTCCTAGTTGTGTGCTTCTAGAAGGCGCCGCGCGCGAGTAGAAAGTTTCGGGACGAACAAAAGATACCAAGAATGGCGGGTTTGGTTCTGACAATGCCGGCTGCTGGGCGAAAAGCCGAACCTGCGAAAGAGATATCAAATACGCTCGATTGGCTGTCACGCCCGATAAGACCACGGCGCATTGAATTCGGCATTGGTTGTCGTCAACCTTTCGACCCAGCCGTTTCCACGGGCGTTTTCGGGCTTTTTGAATTTCGTTAACCCGCCATTCTGTTTCCACATGTATCCTCATTCTCTCTACTTAGTGTATGCTGTTGCTAGAGACTTGTAAACTTTAGTATAAAAGAGATATACCAGAAAAAATGCAGCATAATTGAGAAAAATATTACTAAAAAAATGTTCAGTAGTACAAGTCAAGCATAAGAATTCACATAGATGAATTTACTAAAATATGTATGAGAAATATGAAGTGATCATTTGTAAAACTCAAGTATAAAAGAGATATACTAGAAAAAATATAGTATACTTGAGAAATATGCTACTAAGAGAATTTTCAGTAGTACGAGTCAAGCAGAAGAATGCACATAGATGCATTTACTAGAATAAGTATAAAAAATATCAAGTGACCATTCCTAAAACTCCAGTACAAAGGAAATACATCAGGAAAAATGTAACATAATTCGGGAATGTATTATTAGAAGAATTTTAAGTAGTACGAATCAAACATAGGAATCCACATAGATGGATTTATTAGGATATGTATAAGAAAATATAAAGTATCTGACCAATTGTAGGAAAGATTACGTCTGCTACATAAAAAGTACATACAAGTACAATTAAAAGGACGGGAAAAACTTTTAATAATTTCCTTCAATTATTTTTCTAAGCGTCACATTCGCGACTTGTTGACGATGTTGAAAATTTCTGACTGATGACAAGCGGCGTTTCATTAAAAGCGCGGACAAAATCAGCGATCTAATAATGTCCGTTCCAATTTCGTCTGCCGCATTGTTGCCGGCGACATTTCCGCGAGTTGCGACGAGACGGCTCTTTCTCGCGACGATCGATCGACACGTTTCGTCCCGACGATGGGAACAGCAGCGGCGGCGGCGACGCCGGCCGCGCATTGAAACGCGCGTCACCGTAGCCTCGATAACAAACGGTCCAGCTGCGTGTGCGACCGTGGGCGTTAACGGGGCCTTCATTCAAGCGCGAAAGATAATGTTTCAATAATGATAACCGCGCGTTTCACACGAAATAACTGTTCTGCATTAGTGCGTCATGGTAAAAGTTACACGCACCAGCGAGCCCGTTCTTTTTTTCCCGCTTAAAACGCTGACGAGGAGAAGCTCGATAATCCAATTCACAATCTAAGCAAATTTATTTCTCTTAATAAAATAGTTGAATACGAAACACGATAAACTAGCTTACAAATAAGATAAAAAGACAGAAAAAAAAGAAATGAGAAGATAAATTACGAGAAAGAAAAAACCAAGCGCTCAACTTAACTTGATGTAATCTTTATTTTAATTAATTAAAAGTGGTTAAAATTAATTAAAAATAATTATTTATAAACTGTATATTATAAACAGATTTAGGAAACGGAAATAAAAACGGAAAAGAAAAATGCTTGAAAAGAAATTATAATATGCTTAAATCAGAAAATTTAACGAGCTCAATTAAACGGTTTATCTTTTTTTTTTTTAATCCTTCATTATAATTAGATCTTTTGAAATTTAATATACTAAGTTTATAATTATTTTTTACCTCTCTAAATATTTGATCATTTGATCTTACAATTATAAAACTCCTTTGCTCATCTACTTACATCTTACATTTTTCTCTTTTTGTAAAGAATAACAAGCTGAAACACACAGTTTTCTTTTAATAAAGTGTTAAATGTTGTTCTTCAGGATAACAACAATTTCATTTTACCCTTTAACGTGTAAACGAATATTTTCCAAAGAGCTAAGCTCAAAATATTTGGGTACAAAAGTGAGACGGCCACTTGGCAGCGTAATCAACACCGCGCGCGTCGAGAGTGTTATAAAAGTGATGCTGCTACAATTTACGCTGTATCAACGACGTCGACGTTGTTGAGACAGGCGCTCATAAGAAAATACGGCCTGCGCGCAAAAATGTAGCTGAAATAGACGAGACGCTCTTTACCGGGCAACGTAAAGACGTGTTTATTTTACGTCGCAGCTGCAGGCATGATAAACAAATTCTTTCTGAATGCTTGTAATTGGCATTAGTTTTTCGCGAAAATTCACTCGGCGATATTACATTATTGTTAACAATATGTGTTATTTTATTTTCATTAAATTATCATCAAATATTTGTTTATGATAAATGCTTTCCATCGTAATTTTGTTAGTTTATTTCTTTTTTAATGTTTCAAATTCTAAGTTCTAAAATTTATTTGCGGTCTTTTGCATTAAAAGGATTAAACTGAGGAGATAATTTAATTCGTAAAAAGGTATACATATGCGTTTACCAATTTTCTAATATTGAGACTTGGCAACGGAGGAAACTAATAATTTTACGGTACATTCCGATTGCTCGAGGACGTGGTCTCATCTGCGTAAACATCGCGTAATCGCCACGAATCCCTAACTAATGGCTGCCGAAGTTTGTCTTTGATTTGACTTAGCGAGTGTCACGACGCAATTAAATGCCTGACGTTCCGTTTCAACGACGATAAATCGATACTTGACGACTTGCCTGTCCGTTTCCACTTCACCGCCGAATTAGCCAAAGTATTTCCCTCCCTCCCTCAAAGCGAAAGACACGTGTATATATCCTGTACATACGGTTTTCAATTACGGCTTTCACCAAGCTGTCTTCTGCTTAAGTCAATCTGCAAAGCTTCTCAACGATCCTGTTCTCGCGGAATCTTACAAAGAGACCAAGAAACTTGAAACTCGACAATATTCGAGATGAAAGAGCTTCAAAATCTTGTAAAATTTGTGAAATATTAAATATTAAATTTGTGATGAAATATTAAAGCTTTTATTTTTTTTTTTTTTACTGTCATGTATTCTGGCTCAACTAAAGTAGCTACGCAACACTACGCGTTTATGAGAAATATAAAAGGAGAAATATAAAAATTTAATTTTTTTTTCTATTAAAAAATACAAATTATTTAGACAAACAGACTTAAGGATGCAAATTATTAGCTGCGACAATGCATTGTTATCATTATGTAACAAAATTCGATTATAACAAGATATCATCCACATTAAAATTTATCATTGTCATTAACTGACAAATAGCACATTATCTGACAATAATTGCGACTAATCATTGTTCTGTTGAATCGAGTCTTATCAGCGAATACAGGTGCCACATTCAGACACGTGACTGGTGGCAAGCGAGCGAGCGATTACTCACAAATGATCGCCGTCTGTGATCACGGTCAGTAATTAACTGCATAATGGCACGAAGTGACGGTGGCCCGTTGTCAATTAGTGTCCATTGTTCGCAGTCTGATGGCGGTTAATTGGGTGTCTCGAATTTTCACCTGTGTTCTACGTGATATTGTTAATATATTTTTCAAACCCTTTCATCATTCTTCGATCTTTTGAATGCTGTGTGTGAGAATTTAATTTTTCATTAATTTCATTTTTAAATATTTGATTGTAATATACGTGGGAGAGAAAAGATAACGGAGGTGTTCGTGTCTCTTGGAACTTTTGGATTTTGGATGGCGCTCGAGCTTAAAGTTTCTTGGTTTACACAGTTCCTTGGTTCCCATCGGAGATTGCATTATCGTAAGATTCCAGTTCTTTCCAATGTCTTTAAAGCAACTCGCGTTATTAATCGAACACAAATTTATGCGAATAACGCGCAATACACCTGCATTATATTCATCCTCGTGTTCATCGTAGCTAATAATGCATCATGATTGAATAAATGCATGAGAGTTCACCGGAGCTCGTCTCTACAAAGCGACCACGCGAACGAAAGAGTAGAGAAGATAGATGGATAAAGAGAGAGAGAGAGAGAGAGAGAGAGAGAGAGAGGAGAAAAGAGGGAGAGAGAAGAAGTTATCCGACCAAACTGCGGCCGTCGTTCTCCTCTCTAGGGAAAAGCTCCATTCCGGAAATTGGCCAAAAATCAAACCAAGTCGCCGACGTGAACGGAAGAAGATCCTGGGGCGGTGTAGATCTTGCCTGACGCGGAATTCAACAAATCTACAGTTTAACGTCAGAATTGGCATGGTTGAACGGGCCCAAAGAAGGGAAAGAAACTCTCGACGACGCAACGGAATAAAAAAATCCGCCCAACTGTGTGTGATCCAGCCGTATCGTGGAATGGACTCTCCAGAGGTTATTGAAACTTGCTTGGTAAATTAATGAAAGGATCCAAACGATGTTAACAATAATTGGAATAATCTTCATAAATATTAATTGAAATTAAGCGATGCTAATTAAAATTGATAGATGTAATTAATACTTTAATTCCTTTATATAAATGTAGAAGTAAAAAGTGAGTTTTAAAGAAGATATATAAATGAAAAATTCTTTTGCTTTTTTTTATTCTTTTTAATTTATTCCTGCGAAAAATAAATGCCACTATAGATCTCTTTCGGCATTTTATCGATATCTTTTGTATATATTGGCGATTCAGGCAGCATCATACCTTTGATTTTTCATTTATCGGACAGAATTTGACGAGAACTTACTTCGAGTTATAAAAGAGAGGGGGAGGGGGGGGGATAAGTCTAGAGGGTGAGAAAAAGTTTTCCTGTTTCTCGTTGCGCTTCATGTTTTCATCGCAAAAGTTAGGTAATTGAGAAGTTCGGACTTTGTAACTGTCCGTCATAATCTCGCGACGCCGTTATAATATCTTTGATGCAGCTGCACGCAGAGTATGTTAGTTAACGATCTATTTCCAGAAGCGTGATTCTTTAAAAATGTTTTAAGTCTAAGTTGCTTTTGACACTAGGTATTCATTTCAAATGAGATTCTATTACTAGTTTAAGCAATAAAAATGGTTAACAAAGGAGGACATTCTTAGAATCCGCAAAGAATTTATTATTACAAAATTTACATTTAAAGAATCTACTAGAACTGGATGAAAGAATTTAAAAAGTAGGTTACTAGTGTAAAAATCTTTAAAATTAAAGATGCTTGAAACAGGAGAAAAGAAATTAGAATAAAATCGTCAAATTCTTAATTATACAAAAAAATATAATTATTAATAGATTAATAGATATATACCTAATTATTTTAAATTCTTAAGCTTTTGTATGATTTCAAATATATATAATTCCGTATAATTATAATTCGGACAATTGTTATAATTTTTCATACGCGAAAAATGCATTAAACTTTACATCCCGAGAGTCATTAGCTAAATATATCTAATAGTTTCTTTTAGAGTATTTACGAAGAAAATGGGAGAGGAGTAAACTTAATGCGTTTTTTAGAGGCTTTTGAGTATTAAGGATTCTCTTTAATATCGCTCCTCCACGAAATAGTGAACGAACGTCAGAAAGCGGAGAATGGTGGCAGTTAACAGAAACGACTAAAGGATTCGAGTCAGTGGAGGGATGCAAACCTTCCCTGCGCTTTGTTCGGGGTTCTTCTCATACCTAAAATAACGGATAAGCTGCCTCCCCATTCCCTTAATTCCTTTCTTCTTCTTTTTTTTCTCTTTTTAATTCCGCTGGTTTGTCGGAGTCGGCTATCCGGATTATACGAATTTTCTTGTATCTCGATGTGGCTTCCTCCAGTCTCCCTTACCTTCATTTACTGTATCCCAGTTAAACTGAATTTTTGTCCAGGCCACGGAATGCATCTTGATAATCAACAGCTGATATTAGCACCGCTCGCGGGATAACGAGAACTTATTCGCGGCATAGCTCTCTGTTTAAGATGCATCAGGAGGGAAGAATTTATCCGATAAAAGATGAGCCTTTAAAATGGCTATTAAATAAATACTCATGAATCGAGTAAAAGTACAAATTATCTTATAGATGAATCGAGAACAATTCGCCCAGTTTTATTATCTTTAAGATAAAGCATCGGTATAAGAATAACTCTTACTCTAAGAGTTTCCACACATTTTAACCGAAAAAAATTATGACTCAAACTTTTTAGAGTAGTTCTCAGTTTTCTTAATGACTGAGAGGAAGATATAGAAGATCGTTGAAGAAAATTTAATTATTTATTAGATTATGAAAGATTTTTCACGATGCATTATTTCTTCATTTAGTTGTAGTTGTAAGAATCGCAAACAAGTAAAAGATAAAACAGCAGATCTACATTTAATATAAATATATATGTTAAACATTTAAATTGCAAAGTAGTTGATGTATTATGATAATTATTTGTAAAAAATGTTGAATTTTTTTTTAACGTAAAATCTTGAAATAATTACATCGTAAAGTGGAACGTACAAGATAATTATCCGAGATAAATAGCAGTAACGACATTTTATGGGTCGAATCATTTCCGCGTTGGTGTAGTAAACGACCGCGTGAGTGTAAAAATTCGCAAGTAGGCATTTCAGCTGGCACGCATTATCCTTGAAACAAGAGAATGCCCATTACATTTTTCTCGCCGAATCCTTGGCAAGTTAAAACAGCACAGTGTCGCGAGAGTGCCATAAAAGTTAAATACGTTTTATTTCCCTTCTATACTGCTTTTTTTTCTTTTTTTTCTGTTTATTCTTTTTTATAACGCGTTCTCCATAAGATAAAAGAGAAAGAGGCAGAAATGTTCTTTTTGCAGAGAATTTATCGAGAACTCGTGAGTTCGTTGGCGCGCTTCATGAAATCGGCACGAAATCAACGCCTGATGCGAACGCGTCTATGAATTATTAACGTATTCAATTCCCCTGTTTTCGCCGACGAGGCCGGAATGAACGACGACGATCGAAGTCGTGTCTGTGGATTCCATTAACGACACGCGATTTTCGCCTACGAGGATCCTCTCGCTTCCCCTTCCTGTTAGAACACGACGATAAAAACCTTTACGGCGGATGCGTCGTCGCTTCGCTATATTTCGTGAAGCATTGTACCACGCGGAATACCGTACTTTACATATGGTACGGTCGTGAGTCGTATACTCGCGAGCATATATTTTCGAGAATCGGCACAGCACCTTGCTCAATATTCTGCGAGAGGCTTATTCCACTTTTTTTTATCCTTTTTATTCGTGTTGTGCTACTTTATTCGAATTTTCGAGGTATCTTGTAATATAATAGCGCATCTCATCTAAACTTTTCCGTTATATCGATATACATACATTTTTGATTATAATTATTTTTACTATTTAATATTCACTTGTCATTTATAAATTTATTCACAAACTTTGTTTATTATTATTGAAAGGTAAAGACGGTCTATCAAATCTATTGAATCTTCTTTTCTGCATTAAATATAAATATATTTCATGACATAATAATTATCATCATCTTGCAATTTTCTCTTGTATATTTTTTTTTTACTTTATTTATAATTGAATATAATAAATGACAATTAAATTCAATTTAATTGAACTCAAACAGCATTTTGTTTTTACTAGTATGTAAAAATCGTCAAATTCTACTATTGGATAGTACTGTATTTAATAAACCATGACAGTTCTAACAATAAGTTGGACTACATTCACTCGTAGAGACAGTCGAGATCAATTATTCGTCATAGAATAATACAAAACGTTTCATGCTGAAATTCGTGCGCAGCGCATAAACGGACCAACCCCCATTGGGAATGTATATACGATCGTGACGGACATCAATGGACGCAACATGACATGCAAAAATCCACTTTGTGGATTTGTCGGTTCGCGAATCGTTCCAGCGGCAAGTTTCGTCCTGGAAAACTCAATTCGGAAACAGACAACGCGGGAGAACAAATGGTTAAGCCAGTTTGGATCTCGCTTAATAAATCGCTCGCAATTTCCCCTCTTCTGTGTACACTTTACTTGTCTTTTTTCTTGCATGCGAATACACTTGCATACGGTGGTCATGGCAAATGTACGCGACGTATTTTAGCAAACTGAGCATAAAACCGAATGTTTTGTTTTGTTCGCTCTTTTATAGGACGAGACGCGGAAAGCACCAAAGAGTGGAGGTGTACCTATCAATTAGAGTTTTAGTTGAAATATATAAAAAGAAGAGAAATGTATTATATTGGATGTAATAAACTTATTATTAAAGTTGTCGCGTTAATGTCATACTTCCTTTAATTGAAAGATTAGATAATGTCAATCTTTGATGGATCGCATTCTTCGTCGGTGAATTGAAAGATTTATGGCCAGAAAAAAATGAGCCGCATATAAATCATACGAATAGCTTTCTTTCATTCTACCATTTCCGAATGCGAATTCCTAAACAGGTCGCGCCGAAGCCATGGAATACGAAAAAGTCGAATTTACATTTTGACATCCGCGAAAAATTGATGCTGCATATGCGGTCAGTTTTCAAAGTCAGCTTGCAATATTTATCATTAATTAAAGCATTGATGAAAATTATTGTTTTTACAAGAGTGCTCGATAATTTGGATTTGAATCGATAAGAAAAAGTGCGAGAATTTTAAATATATATTGTATTAAAAATATACATAATATTGAATATTTTTCTTCTACAATTTGCTTGCCACAAAATTTGAGTCTTTCGAAGAATCAATATATAAAATTTTCCCTTTTCTTTTGATAAACAATGTTTTCGAAATATTTAAAATATATCATGTGCAAAGGTATTTATATACTGCCCAATTTTTGAAGAGAAACTTTGCACTTTTCTTTATTCGTTCATATCTTTACGCCCATATATTATCCAGTTTTTCCCATATTTTATATAATAGATAGGTTCTGCGTTTCTGTAATTATCTTTTAATTGCATACTAAATTACGAGGAATGTTCGACCATTTTATATTCCACTTATCGTATTCTGATACGCGCGCAATATCGGAAAAACAATAATCTGAAATTTAATTCAGAATCCCATTGTACCTCATGTGCCGTTGATGTTCATCAAAAGAAAATTAGTGATCCTAGTTCGATAAAAGAACTTCTTTGAGAGAATTGTGGTAATTAAATCTTTAAAAAAAATACGATAAAATCGCCGTACACACATTTTGTTCAGATCGATGCGATCTACTTGGCCGAGAAATTAATTACCTCATAAATGGATATAAAAACTATAATGTTCTACGAGGAATATTCTTATTTACTCTATACAATGAAAAGACAAGAAAAATGAAAAGAAAAGAAAGAGAATGAAACAGAGGAGAGAAAACAGAAATCCGCCCGGAAGTATGCGTTCTCTAGTCTTCCTTGCAGGACTATTATACACCATTATCTCGATTCAGTCCTTTCTCTCTCCTATTGAACACACATATACACATATACATATACACATAGAAAAGTACGCAACATAAACACAAACAACTACAATTCAGTGGCAAGAAACAGCACTCCGATATAGCGCATGCATCTTGATCAAGAAAAAGGTGGGTTGGAACGAGAAGAAAGCAAAAAAGAAAAAGCAGCGAGAGAAAGAAGTTATTCTGAAAGCTGCTCTCGGCAACGGATGTGTCAAATTTTGAAATACGCAGGTTCCAAAATATGTTTTTTTAATTTTCGAATTCACCAGTGTTTACGTTTCCGATTTTTATCTGTTAAAATCTATATCGTTTCACGGACTTGTCTTTTTTTCTCTTCCATTCCTTTTCCAAAATGCATTCCAAAAATTTTCAATTTGATTAGTTATAAAGTATTATCCTTTCATTCTTTTAAAAAAACTTTAACTCTCGTCTTTATTCATTTTCTCCCGCCAATTGACAGGATCTTGAGGAGACAGAAAAGTACAATTTGCGCTAACGTAGAAAATTACCTTCGTCAGACTACCGGATCCCGCGTGCCAGTCTCTTCTCGGTGCTTCCTGCCGCGTCCTTTTTTTATATTCTTTTGCCAGGAAGAGCAAGGAGATTCGGGATTTCCACCAAGCCAAACGTGGGTTACCCCTTCGACAAGATCAGAACGTCCAATTCTACGTCCACTTTTTCCTAACGTCGACTTTTTATTATCCTACGAACTAGCGGAGAAAAGTGACGGAGATTCTTCGTTTTCTATCGCGATATTGAACGAAATTTTCCGCATGTCGATTTAACGATGTCATGCAATACGTTTATCATAAATAATTTTTTTTTTTGTTTTCTATATAATTTTAAGTAATATTCTTATCCACTGTTTAAAAAAGATATGTTAAATCGATACAAATTTTGTTGCCTCTTTTCCGCTCAATTTTTTTTAAGATGACATAAAGGATTGCGAAGAAGATTAGATTTTCACAAAAAATACTTGTACAGTTTTCCATTTCCTTTTTTTGCTCAAAATAAATCTAAAGAAATATTGTAGAAAGATTATGATAAAGGCCATTTATTTTGTGTGCAATCATTTATATATATTAACTGTAGTTCTTTATTTTTTTAGATTCTTAAATCTCTGTTATATATATTAACTATAATATTCTATTTCTTTAGATTTATTTTGAGCAAAAAGAAGAACTGTATATGTATTTTCCGTGAAAATCTAATTTTCCTCTTTTATGTCATCTTGAAAAAAATATTGAAAAGAACAATTTATCACGCAGTAATAGCCCCTGTTCGAAATTTGATCGACATGCGAATTTATGCGAGAACTCTACGTGGCACTTCCGAATTTCTCGTTTTTGCCGTAGCGCATGAGAAAAGAAACATCACGGATTGGTTGGTTTGTTGAATGACATCGCATCTGAACGAGGGTAGTCCCGACCCTCCATCATAGTAAGTAGAGTGACGAAAGCACCGCAGGGTTCTTCGCTAATGCCTGTCCGTTCCGACATGTCCTTAAGGAACAACTACGCAAGCTGGATGAAGGAAGAGAGAACTGTCGAGAAAGCTTTTTACCCGTTCGCCATTGTTGCGACTGTAAATTTCTGTTTCGAGGAAAACGCGAGTAGCGAAATGGCAATCCCATTTGTGAATCTATCACGATGATGGAGTAGTTCTTTTGTGAAACTTAGAGATTTATTAATATCGCCGATTATAAAAATTAGATAAATTTCGAAATCCCAGATTATAAGCCTAAATATTTAGAGGTCAAATAAAAATTTCAATTTAAGAATATATTTTTATACATTTTTCCAATTAAAATAAATGTTTTCTCATATTAAATAGCAGAAGTAAAAAGCTATTTCAACAGAGAGATATACATTTATTATTTTATACTAATGGGAGATTATAAAATATCAGAAGAGAAGAGTATCGATGATTAAACATTTCGAGATTCGTGTGAAGGAGTCGGTGAACAATATTGACGAGTTTCTAAGCCTTGACTAATTTGACAGGTTTGACGTATCCGAGAAGGACAAGGGTTGGCGGCACGAAGAACTGCAGTCGCGTATTTTGCTCTTTGGCTCAGCATGTTTGAATTTCACGACACGTAGCCGAAGGAAATTAAGACCAATCAGCGGTGATGTGTGATTTACGGCGGTAGTCAGTATCGGCGAGCAACCAGGAGGGATTACTCCCTTTTTCCCGCCACCGATGCTTTTTTTTTCGAATTCATTCCGTTGGCGTACCTGCGCTATGTCTCTATTACGAATTGGATCCTGTAAATCTGTACCATTCCGGAAATAGCCTGGATTTTCCGCCATCAAGCTATCATTGAAGCTATGCGCTTGTTGGTCACGTGATTGTGCCGGTTGTAGAGGGAACTGTGATATTTAAATACTACGTGACTTTGTATCGTAAAAAGCAGAAACTTTCATCACTTTCTTCGATACATCTCTTACAATCTTGGACGTATCTTTTAAATACATCTCTTTTCAAGCTTTTGTCTCGTGTAAGTATATGCACAAACTGGCAATGTTAAAATCATTGACATAAGAAACGTTAAATAATAGTTTTCCGAATAAAGTATTCGCTTTCCCTTACACAGGATGATGTCACTCCTGAAGATTGCGAGAAAGATATCGATATTCCGAAATAATACAGAAGAAGAGAGGAAACGAAGTCTCGCCTTTTCGTTCTGTATTCCGTGCCGCGAGGCATGCGGAAATGGAATATTAAGAATTCCTTTTAGAATTTCAACTTATGATTTCCCGCTAGCGGATAAAGTTGCGCGAACGATGTAACGATTGTATAACGATATCGGGATATCGCACGAGTTATGTAGTATCTTGAGATTCTCAAAGATACGCGCGGTCAGTGAAGAAAGTTTCTTTTTCAAAGAGATTTTAAAGTATTCCAATCTGGAGATTTCTCAACACGTTCATAAATACTATAAAAATTGTTAAATTAAAAATAAAGCGTAAATAAATGGTATATTGGAATTTGAGAGTCGATGTCAAAGAAGATTTTATACAATAATCCTAATTCTAACGATGAGCGAGAGAACGTTGCTGGTATATTTTAAGGATGGGAAAGCTGTATGATTTAACGATCTTCTTAAGAATAGAAATATGAAGCATCGCTGGGGCACGCCATCGATAAATTGTTAGTATTATAGAAATTCAACGGCCTCCGTAAAACCGGTCGTTAAGGGATGCGCAAGGAGCGGAAATTTTCGCTCGGTATCTTCGTAGGAATTTTCGGTAGCTCGGAATTTCGGCGAGTCTCGAGACGAGAAACTTGAAGATTCGATAATATTAGAGTTTCTGTAAGACGATCTTGAAATCCATGCCATGTCGGACTTTGGCCTACGAAAGTTTCTAGGCTAACGAGGGAAGTCTAGCAATTTTCAGTCTCTAAAAAATTTTGAAACTGCCACAAATTTAACGTATACATTTTATAGAAGCGTTATGGACATCTTATTGATTCCCAGACAACACCACATTCAAAATCGAGATATAAGAACGTGTTAAAAACATTATTAAAATGTCTTTTAGACATCATCTGATAAGACGTCTTTAAGACATCTTTAAGATGTCTTATGTCCTGATTTTAGACGTGTATTGTATGAATTTTGGAAGAAAAATATTACGTTTTTTTTTTCTTAAAAATACAGAATAGAACAATTTTGATAAGCATCAGTAATGTATACGTTATCTATACAGCTTTATTTTATACGTTAAAAATTTCGCGTTAAGAAATGTCTCGAATATCCGGCGCCAGATTGGACGCGCCGAGGATGGCACGAAATCAATGCGGGATGCGCGCGTAGCTACATACAGACATACACGTGTATACGCGTCGCTCGGCGCTTGCACTTGACAGCTGGGAGAAGCTGGAAGCAGCTGCATCGTCATTTCGTGAAATTGACTTGGATCGATGTATCGACCCGAGATGTGCGGTCGTACATCTGACTCATTGGCTATCGAGACGCCGCGGCCAAGATGCACTCGACGCACTCGAAACATCAAGTATAATCGCATACCAAAAAGCAAGTTTTTCTCTTTATGCAAAGAGAAACGACTACCCTATTATCCTCTGTCGCGATTTCTCTTCGCTAGGGATAGCGACGATAGTTCGCAAGATAAGAGATTCGTTTAAAAGAGTAAAATAAACCGGGCGATACTTTTCTAGAGGTACCAAGCGACGAATCACTGTCGGAGGTGACGTTTGTAGCGGAAATAGCCTTTTTCGCTAAGGCGTCGAAATAAAACACAGCCATCATTTACGTTTGCTCACGTTAGCTACCCCGACAGAGTTTCGATTCTGACCCTAATCTAAACTAGAAAAATCCAATTCGAACAACTCGTTCAAAAATTATTATAGTAATAAAAATACGCACTTAAATGTATATATGATTGTTGAACTTTTTGGATAAACGCGCTGTTAATTTCGCGAACAATTTTTTTATTTTTAGAGCCATCATCAGGTATCCTCGATAAAAATTTTTGAAAATTTCTAGCATTGGTTTTTAGGCATTTATAGTGTTTTCCGCGAACATTCCAATAACATTCAAAACGATCTCATCCAGGCGATATGTAATCATGCTAATAAGTAATGTAACGCTTGTGCATATCGAGGATTGCCAATGTTCGAGGTGCTTGATGAAACACAAGCGGGAGAGCAAGCCAATCCTCTTCCCCTTCACGGAAACAGACGTAGAGAGCCCACGGAGAACGCCTCTGACAGGGTGGTAAAGCCCTCGTTACGTAACTCTCTCTCTCTCTCTGTCGTTGCTTATTTGTGTTACGGGAAACTTTGCGCATGTTAATTAGTAGATATGGTTAGCAGTTATGGTTAACTCAACTTACTCAGCTCCACCGTGCTACTCACTCGTCGCGGCCGTTATAACTACGACGACTTATTTGCATCAGCCCTGTCACAGCCTTTCCGCCACCTTTCGAAAATTTCAATATATTGTGTACAAGAAGTAAGCGTCACGATTTAAAAAAAATAAAAAATGGAGGAACACCTCAAAACATATATTTTAAACCGCAGGTTTTATTATAAATAAAAATGAAATGTTAAGTACATTGCATTATTTTTCTCTATGGAATGCATGTGTGTGTGTGTGTGTGTGTGTGTGTGTGGGTCAAGTTTATATTTTCCTAAGTGCGATCTTTTTCCCAACGGGAAATGGAGACAAAATATTGGCGGTCGTGAATTACGACGAGAAAATTTTGTGCAAATATTTGCGCGACGTAGCTGGAGTGCGTACACACGCAAACACTGGCCACATTTATATATATGTATATATTTGTATTTTGCCGACATATATACGTCGATCAAAAAATAATAGTCGAATTGCGTTTGCAGAGTACACGATGCTTTCGCATTTCCTCATTATGTTGCGTGCGATATTGAACTATTTTTGTTGTAAATTTTTTTTATAGAAATTTCTATTATCGATTATTATCGATTATTGTCTTGTAAATTTTGAGCTATCCACGAGACAAATATTATGATGGAACTATGTAATAATGCTGTTGACAAGTATGTACACGTGGCAAAAAAATCGATAAAAAAAAATAGATGAAAAAATAAACTTTAGTATTACTTTCTTAGCATTAAACGTGATACCTTTGAATATAAATTCATATTTTACATATACTAGACAATTTGTGTACATGGAAAATATCCTATTTTGAGGAAATTTTATTCCCTCGATGCTTTAAAACCGAGCGCGCTAGACGCCTATAATCGCGCGCACCGCAAATCGCGGTCTGACACGTTTCACCAGGGGCGACCACCCAGGCTATCCTGTTTCCAATTACTCCGACTGGCCGGAGATAAGTGGTGGTTACAGTTACGGTTACACGGTTACACCTTACGTCACCCCGTATACACCCTCTCGCGTTACTCCCAATGCGCACGTGCGCGAGCGCTAATATCCCTCTTCGCCGGTGCTATAATTACCAAAGATATATTACGCTTAACTGCCTCCCGTTAACCGGGGAGGCAGCATGCGGATACCGAGTATACGCGTTAGATAGTCGTCGCCGGATAGCTCGTTAAATTGGCAACTTATCGGCGCATCGCTCAAACGAGACGGCCGCGCGTTTCGCGGACGCGACGCGATCATGACTCGACTCGGAAGTCGCCTCGAGCTTCGTCGAGAAGGTTTCGCTCGACGAAGAAGATGAATATACGAGAGAGGGAGGGAGAGAGAGAGAGAGAGAGAGAGAGAGAGAGAGAGAAATCTTAAAATATATTTCCGGAATCAAGTGAATTTTTTCGAATATCCGAATACGAATATCGTTGCAGTTCACACGAGAATGTTGAGGATCGAGAGTGTTTCGCGCTACTCGACCCACATTTGCAGGACTCTCCCGATAATAATTAAAAGTTTTCTCACAACCACTTCTTTTCACATTAGTCATAAAATCACTCGACGCCAGTCTCATGACAGTTAAAATTGTTCCATGCCAACAATTACACTTCGCATCACGGTGACGTTTATGAGATTCTGTTTGTCAGTTACAATTGTCGCGGCACCGACAATTTACGCAATATGCGACGCAATAGCGGCGGAATTAAGCTCGGCGAGATCAGATCGAATGAAATCGGGAGCCACCCGAGAGCGGTAAATCTCAAGCAATTAAGTGACCATCGACATAGCGATCGTGTCTTAACCGACAACCTAGATCAATAGTGCATGCGGCAATTGATCTATAATTTCTAGAACCCGCTGCTTTCCGCGATATATCGCAAATAATGTCGAGATAATAGTACTTAAACTGTCTTTTAATAAACTAGTTGGATATTGATCATTTTCGCAATTCATGATTAATTTTCGATTGCATTTCTATTATACGTATAAGCTATAATTGCAGTTTAGTTTTAATTCCCCATCTCTTAAACAATTTATCTTATTTGCTTATATTATAAATAAAATACAATATTTGTAAAAAAATAACTAATGCTTATCGTGTAATTTATATAAATATAAATCTGTTTTGTATTTAATTTATTTATCTTGTTAATTTTTGTCTTTATAATGATGTGATTATAAAATGATAAAATTAGAGAAAAAAAACGAGAAAAAAGATTATTTAATGCATAATTTAGGAAAAAATAACGCCTTATTTATAAAAAAATTAAATCAGTTTACTAATAATCGATCAGACTGATTATGAATAATCATTAGTTTGCCATTTTGACAATCTCTAAGAGAATGCGAAAAAAAACTATTTAACAGCATTTTATTTATGTAACGCAGTGCCAAGAATTTCTTCGTTTATTTGCAACTGTATCCTTGAATTCCTCGAGATACTCTCGGTAGTGATTGGCTAATTTAATTTCGCGAATTCCTGTCCGATGGTTGTAATCAAGAATTGTCGCAAATGCGCGAGCTTGGTCGAGTCCTATCGTCCACCTTTGAACGCTCCGCGGAAGTTGCGCGAGCGATCTATCGGCCGTCTTGTCAATTTTGGAGGGAAAACACACAATGTCGGGCTAGGCTCTGGTACACTAACGAGGAAACTCCTGAGACGAGCCGGACGCCCGATATCGAGGACCGATCGATTGATCGACGCTTCATCTTTGAAGTGGCTCTCTCGGAGTGCATCTACCAAGTTGTGTTTCTGATCGATGACCTTCCGTCAGTCATAATTCAGTTTCACGTTCGAGGTTTCCGAGACGTCCGTATCTAGACAATCGGTATCCTTTATCATTGACAGACGCGTCTCCGAGTTAACACGATAGATATCGCATGATGCATTACCGCCTACGGGAGGATGCATCTAAAACTATACGCCTTTCGCGTCTCTTCTTTCTTGATTTCTTTCAAATAGATTAGCCAAACGATATATTGGTATACATTAATAACTTGAAAAATTGATAAATCAAGAGATTTATATCTCAATTTTTAATTTATATATATATATATATATATATATATATATATATATATATATATATATATGACAAAATTCGTTTATTTCAAATATCGATGCAAATAAAATTGAACGAAATTTGATTTCGAATTTTCAGCAAAGTTTTTTCGCCAATATACTGGAATAAAACTGGATAAAATTTCATTTTATCCAGGCACAGCAAACTTAATTTCAAGATTCAAATGGAGCCTGCGTTGTGCAACGAGATTCACATACGTATATATAGTAGTATACACATATATTTCGCTGACACTTTATTGATTGATGAAATATCAACAGTCGCCGAGCTATCCATCTGTCGACCGACCCCTTTCCGCACGAGCGAGCCGGGACAAATCGTGCACGAGGAGCGTATTTTTGCCCGCGAAAAGAACGCATCTCGGTCGCGAAAGAAGAGATGAGAGGAGCGAATATGCGCTTTGATCGCGCACAGAGAAGACAGCTCCGGACTCGCACGCGTGACGAATAGTTTGCGCGGACTCTCCTACTGTCGCAAGTGACAGGACATAAAGTTATGACCGTTGTCATCTCTCTGGAATTCCATACGCAATTCTATTTTGCTTTTTGCCACCACTTTCTCTCTCTCTCTCTCTCTCTTTCTTTCTCTCCACGCGAGTTTTATATTATTATATTTTATTTCCCTCTACCTTTTCATGTCATCGTTTTCATATGTAATTCCACCTGCAGCTGTTTATCGAAAAATTATTCCGATATTATACGATTTCTTCTATTTCATCAACAGTGCTTTGCTTGCCATGCATCTCGAGAAGATCGCTAGTTAACGTAAAACATCAATCTCTATTTTATGACGATAATAATGTAATTTTATGCTAATAAAGTAGTTTAAATCGAGGCGGGTCGGTAACTTCAAGTTACGTATTTTACTTGTATCACAAATTTAATTCGGTATCCAAGCGGAAAACGTTATGCTTCCACCGCCGGCTATAAACTATTTATATTCGCGGCGACCGCGATATCCACTATTTTTCGTCTAGCGATAGGAAGAATCGATTGCTGCTACGTGCCTCCAGCGGGAAACTTCAGATTTAAAAGTGTACCTAACGGATCCTCCATGGCGTATCGCCCAAATCCTCCCATAAAGATACCCATAAAGATGTAGGGGACTGTAACGATAAGATGGCCCACACGTACGGCGTTGATTTATCAGGTCAATATCGAATTCAGAATAGGTGGAATGTATCTCTCGCTCGTCGGCTCCTACAAACATATATGATTCGATTCTTGCTAGCTGATATCATCAGCCATCAAGGATCATGTTTGTTCCCCGACACCTCCACGGTCGTACTTCAATGTCTCGGCGCAAGTAGACGCTTTGGAGATGTTGCTTCACCAAGGATCTCAAAGACGTTACCATCCCTTTCCCATGTCAGTGGCCTCGACGAGCAAGTGGAATGATAGTTTGCAGGTTGTGGTGACTTTGAAGTATCTATATTTCATGCAATATGTCCTTTAGCTGGTGTACTTACTTATGAAATTCAATTGCCTAATAATTTGAGGAATTAGGGATATAAATACGAGCGTGCGTTTAGCATTATAGCTATCTTGAAAGTAACTTAAGCTTGCAAAACCGCTTCTCTTGACCGCGTGATTTTGCAGAAAATTATTGACTTTCAGTATATATTACTCTTTCAAATTCTCCGGAATTGTGAATAATATTTATAAAAAAGGAAATATATAATAACTTACATATACATATATTATATGAATATTCTAAAAATAGCATGTAATTTATAAAATACCCAATATTGATTGAATCGAACGTTATTATATATAATATTATATTATATATGTTATTCTCAATGGATTAAAAAATAATATAGTTTCTAGATCACAAAAATTCAAAACGTATTTTAAAACTCTTTATCTAGAATACGTGAATTTTTAGAGAAAACATCTACCTGGAAGCATTTTCCCATGGCACAGCCATTTCATCGCGCAAAGTACGGCGTGAAAGTTTCCAATCGACGCGGCCACCATAATCTCGCGGAACCCCGAAAATCATCTCGAGATTTAAGCAAGTTTCCGCCGGTCGGAAATCACTTTCGACGTTCTCCGAATTTCACCCAACTTACCCGTAAGCGGTTGTCGAGTTCGCGAACTATTTACGATCGGCCGACTCTTAAACCTCCGCTTAAACTTTCAAAACGACCAATTGCCGGAGAATCTTTTTGTCTCTCATAAAAAATTTCCGAGAAACATTTAAAGACATATAATATATGTCTAGTTAACAGTTGCCGATAATGACGTGTTTGGAAAGCAGACAAGGAAGTTTATTAACGATCTAAAACGACACAGCGTTACATCATAGTAAGTTGTAATCATTGGCTTTTATCGTGGAAGAAATTTAATTAATAGCATGCTAAGCTTCGAGAAATTCTTGACTCTGCCTATTGTTTAAATATTTAAAAATGATTTTGAAAACATAACACATTAAAAAAGTACATATAATGATAAACTATTCAAATATGTAAAAGTTTAATTATTTTTATTTCTATAATAAAAACTATTAAATTATTAAATTTTTATTTATATAAATATAGATTTTTTTCTTATTTTTTCCTCATACACATATTAAAATAATAGAACGTATACACTGAATCCAATATTTGTATTATACTTGGCAAATATTTCTGCGCGCTTCACTAGAATTACATTTCGCGAGTTATCATTTCTTAACCACAATCATTTCAGTCCGTTTGTCTTATGGAACGTAAGTTATATTCTTCGGGGAACACTTGTTGCTAGGAGAAGAAAGGAGAGGAAAGGAGAGGAAGATCGCACTTTCTCCGTTCTGTATAGCGCTTCGAAATCATAACTTCATAAAAAATGCGAGACAAGTAACCAGACTTTATTCATATTTCGCGAATCGTCCGGAAAAGACTGATGGAAGCGACTTAGAGAAATTATCGAGAAATTCGATCGAACCCCCCAAAGACTGACGCGGGAGAAAGAAGAAACATTGCCGGTATGGGATAAAACAATAACTTTTTTATTTTTTTTTTTTCGTTCAGACAAATAAACGCCGCACAACAGTACTTTGGGGAGCAGTTTGTCTCGATGCCGTTTGGAATTTATCGGACCGGCTTGCAGATACTCTTCAAGAAAATTTCCCTCCAGTTTAGTTGGTTACCTTTGACCCGTAATCGTGATAAACATAACACTAATATCAAATCTGAATTTGTTACGATTGTCTGCTTTTATTCTGCATTTTTCTTCAAAAATTTTATAATATTTTAATGAGTTATTAATATTACATGATATTGTAATGCAAAATTTTAAGTTTATTTATTTGTTTCCATTTTGAGATTATTAATAATTTTTTTAATATTTTTTTTATTGGGGATTGAATTTTTATCATTCAAGTTTCACATAAATCTGCGAAAAGAGTCTCATAATTTGAGCAATTTCTAAAGAATTACGCAGCTCAAGCGGCAATCTCTTCGCTCTTATTTTGTACTCATCGGTAAAAAAAAAACTCGGGATACCGGAAAGGCTAATCCTTAGCTTTGCCCAAGTAGCGGAAAGGGTTTTGCCATTGAAAGCTCGTAGTGTTGACCCTATGCACTAGCACGAAGCTTGCGGTGGATTTACTTTTGAAGCGACTGCTTGAACTATACATCGCGGCGCGCGCAGACTGGTTACTGCTTTACATACTTTACTAAGCGGCGGTATCGGTAAATCCTAGCCCGCGGCGGATATAGCTTTAAATATGAATGGCCCTTAAGTGGAAATAAAAGGCACTGGGGCGGACGAGCACGGATAGCGAAGGTGTGTTAGTATGAGTAGGGCCGTAAACGGTCGGCCGAGTGGCTGACCAAATGGTGCACGTTACTACTGATTTCTGCCTCTCTTTTTCTCTTTCCCTTTCTAATGAGTTTTGCTCTTCAAAAAAATATTTTTTTTAAATTTTAGTATTTTATGCATTTACATCTATTTTTTATTCATTTTTTAACATTTAAATAATACCAATTTGTTTATTGAATAAAGTAATTGAATATTTTGCAAAGATTAAGCACAGCTAAATATTGATTAATAATTCAATTGATTAAATTATTATATAATTATATAATAATTATATAATAAATTTATTATATAATTATATAAAATATATAAATATATTAATCTATTTTTCGAAAACAATAGCTTCATAAAGGATGAAATATTTTTCATGTAGTCGATTACGATAGCTCTCCTAGATCGCCGGACGTGCGTTGAACAGTGAAATAAAATCCATTTGCCGACGTTGCGGCGGCTACATTATTCAGTCGCACTTTTGTTAAGTCTGGAATTTGCATATGAAAGGGAAGCGCATCTCCCTGCGTCACTTCGTTCACGACCCTTTTTTCGAGCCCGTTCTCACTTCTCTCGCCATTCTGACGTTCTCGCGGGCATGTCGCTCAAGACTTTAACCCTTTCACCAGCATTCATTATAATAGATGAGATTTTAAAAACAAGATGAAGTTGGCGATGTACTCTTGTATTACATTTTCTATGCAAATTGTTCTTTTTTTTTTTGTCATTCGCATTTAATTTTTTATGAAAAATAAAAATCCCATATTTCTATATTTCTCAAAGTTTCTCTCATTTTTTCTTTATTTTATCCTTTTTCTTTTATTTTTTATTTCAAAAAATCACTCTTCGCGGATATTTAATGTAATTTAAGGGGACGGTGGAAAAGAGAGCTTTTTAAAGAAAATATGCACAATCGGACATTACAAGATTAATAATGCGAGGAGGCTGAAAGCAGCTGCCAATCGCCGGTGCGATTATACAAAGTTCGCGCACGGCAGTTCATCAATATCTGCGGCCGAAATCATTAATCATCGTGCGCGGAGAAACTCGAAAATTACTTTTGCTGGTCGCGTAGCTCTCACGCTTATTATTTATTGAAGAAAGCGCGGTCAGAGCGCGTAATGGAAATTCTTTGATTAATATTTCGCGCAGCGGCGTGGAAATCTGGGAATGAACATTGATTTTCCTGGGAAAACGTAAAATAGCTTCCACTTGTTTCCACCTAATTAAAGGGCTTATTACAGAATTAACTCCATATATGTGTGTGTGTGTGTGTGTGTGTGTGTGTGTACGCGTATAACATTTTGCGTGCAGAGTGAAACAGAATATTTTGAAAACGTTCATGTTTTAGAAATAATTGAACATAACAAAAATTTTGTTTATAAATTTTTTAAAACCGGATCAAATTTTTATTCACGAGACAGAAAAATATTTTCTCATTTTCATTATTTCGTTAAAATCAAAGTCCGATCGCATGCACATTTGTTTGTTGTACATAATGACGGTCATTATTGTTATGAAAAGTTACGATGGTATAAGCAGCTGTAAATTAAAAATAAAAGTTAGTAATTTTAAGTCAATAGAATAAATATTTTTGCAGAAATAAAAAACTGACTAGAATTTATAGGATTATTACATTTTTATTTCAAATATTTAAAGAGCTGGAAATTTTATAATAAAAAATCGAAACTTAGATGTACGTGCGTTAGAAGTGAATACATTATTTGAATAATGAAAGATTAAATATTCAAATATAATAAATAATAAAATGTTCAGACCTGTACAGATCCAAATAATGGAAAATTCTCATATAAAGCGCGCTTATTACACGCAAAGAATTATAACATGAAAATTAATTATACACGGATTTATAACAGCGACGTATTCATGTCAGAATATTACGTGCCAAACATCTCGGGCTAACGCAACATTATATTAAAATTCCGTGTTTTATATTAAAACTTCGTATGTGAAAGACAAAAGGCGTACGGTAATGTGTTGACATTAATATTTTGAGGTAACTTTGCTGACGCTTTTCTTGTTGTTATAAAAAAAAAAAAATCAGATTCATCGTCATAAATATCCTTAATGAAAGCTTAATCAAGGATGCGTTATTTTACACATATTAAAGAACAAACTACTAAAGTATAAAGATTAATAAAAAAAATACATTTAGTAAAATACATTTTGTTCTTTAATATGTGAAAAATAACGCATCCTTGATTTCTGATATTTTTATATACCGTTTATAATCGATTTTTCGTAATACGTGATCTCCTTTTATATTTTGAGAAGGGTAGACTTCCAAGTTTTTATTGCACATACACACATACACATACGTAAGACGATCGATTTTTCTGCTGAATTAATAATAAAAATCTTTATGTAAGGTGCCTTGGAAAACCCCTCGCGCAATAAATGCATTTATTTTAAAAACGTCGATAAACCCAACAACGAAGACGTTGTAAAAAGGTTTTCTTACAATGCTGAAGCCGTGCTATCGAGAATTCGGAACTCGGTTATGAAGTTGTAATCCTTGCAAATGATACCATACTAGCTGAGCGATATTGCGTGCAGCAATGCATTATCTACCGATAACGGCACACTTGCTACGGCGCGCGGATAGCTTTGCACTTAATAAGAATTTTTAAGGCTCTCTCTATAAATGGCGTGTTTAAATTTTTACATCGATTCTGATAGTAGTCCTTTATACTCGCTTGATAAAGGAAATAATAAAACGTAAAAATATAATTGCAAAAGTTAATATAATTAATTTACTATATAAACACATTAAGTGTATATAAAATAAATAATAAATATTTACAACAAAAATTAATCTCTATAATAACAGGAAAAAGAAATTGTATAAAAATTTTCAGATATTAATCTTTAAGATAGAAACATAGTAAAATAATATCATTGTCAAAAATTAAAATTAAGATTAAAACAATTAAATAATCCATTTTCAATAAAAATATTGAAATATCTCACAAAAAAATGTCCTAGTTCTAGACAAATAATATAATCCAATGCAAAAGTTTTTAATAATTAACAAATACATGTATATATAAATATATAAACAGTTTCTGTAAAAATTTACAAAACTTTTTTAAGTATTGGAGAAATTTCTAAAATTCAAGGAGAAGCACCATTCGCGCGAGAAACGATCTTAAAAATTTTATGATCATACGAAGAGACGTTGTATAAGACGGGAAAAATAAAGAGAAGCATAAAGAAAGAGATAAAATAGAAGCGCGTCTATTTGCTCGCATAGTGGCCCCCCATCAGCAGTTTATAGACATGCAATAATCGCATCTATCGCGCTTATTGTGAACCTAATATGGGAGGTCATCAATAGGCTAATTGTTCCTATAGTCTTCCTCGCGTCGTCAGTATATGCAGCAATATATTCAGGGAACAAGGTAATTTCTATTATCGAATGTCTCGATCTGCGAAGAGCGATTAAATGTTTGGAATATTACATTAATAAGAAAGAAAGTAAAATAAATATGAGACAATTGTAAGATACAAATTATTATTAGAATTAAATTATGAATTTCTAAAATATGTACATACTTTTAATTAATTATAAAATTAATAATTTAAAATATAATAATTATACACACGTTGTTAATATTGTTGATTGCAAAATTAACTTGTAAACTTGAGAGAAAGAAAATGCAAGTTGTTTTACTAATAAATTTTTTAATTATTTTAATACAACAAATAAATAATTATTTAAGAAAATAAACATAAAAGCGCGTGATGATGATTATATTTATTGCTCGAAACAGATTTATATCGAAAAGATTATAAAAAGATTAAATTAGCGTTAATAATTAATTCATACACAACACTAATATTTATCGCGTATTTTTCCTTTATTCCCTAAACTTCGGACAAAAATTCTCATGAGCTTTCCACAGCTTTGCTCATCGACTCCTTTTCTCTGTCTTTTTCTTTTATTTTTCCTCTGACCCTTACTCTTAATCATCTTCTACATATGTGCATTTATACAGATACATATTTATATATGTATATAGATATGTATGGGAATTTTCATTGTAACATAAAATATAATATATATCTCACAAAAAGTATTCGTAATTGTATTAAGTAATTTGTAATTTTGACTTTTTCAAGCTATCGGAAGTAGTAAAATTATGACGATGGTTAACATTCTGTATACATACACCTCCGAAACAATCGGAACGCATTATTCATCGGACGCTTCAGCCGACGCGAGCTTTTACAGATATCACCATTTCAATTAACAAGAACAATCGTTTATTGTACATCGCGAGTAATTGTTTTGAACGCCTCGATAATATATTTCCACGTATGCATCGCTCTCTCCACCATTTCCCCAAACTAATGTTTTTTTTTCTCTCTCGTAAAATCAGCCTTTCGATATTCCTCGATATTCTCTCGTCCTCTCGCCGGCATCTTTTATTATCGGGGTCTATTTTACGGATACTATCGCGTTGCGGTTGCGTCGAAAAACACAACAAGGTCCTAAGTTTGCCTGTAATATGCAGCCGTACGTGGTGCATGCTTTCATTTAAGATCATGAACGTGATGAAACTTTATAATACGCAAATAGGAAAATTCAGAAGAATCTTTATAGCTCCTTTAAATGCAAAAGCCTTTCAAGAAAGTTAAAAAGAAAACTAAAAAAATTAATATTATATATTTTTATATTATTATTATTATATTCTAACTTTAATAAATTTAATTAATCTACATTAATTAATATTAAGTTTATACTGCAATATTAAATAATATTTTTTTATTAACAATCCAAAAATTTAAATTTTTTTATAGAATTTAACAGATCCTCTCTGTCTAAGAGCCAAACAACAAAGTTCTCAAATCTTGATAAATTTTAAAAGAATTTTTCAAAGAATCAGGAGATAAATACACCAAGATTTCTCTTTCTTTATTCAAGTAAGAGACATCACGTCACGAGAACAGTATAAAGACATTATTTAGAAAGTTCAAAAAGGTTCGGATAGAGAGAGAGAGAGAGATCTGACATAAAGAATAGTAAAAGTCGAGTAAGCAGCGGTGAGAGAATGTAGCCTCGAGGGCGGCTGATTTAAAAGCACTAAACACTGATTTCGACTTAAGGTTGAGATACAGCCTCGGCCAGTTCGCGGTCGAAAGCACATCCGGTGATTTAGAGAGGTCCGAGAGCGGAAATCCGACGTTTTTCACGGCGGGGAACTTTCGGTAATGGCGGCAGTGGCGGGATTCTTCGTTTGTCAGGCTGGCGTCGCGTCCACCCACGCGTATATCTCTTCGTTACGGCGCGACTATTATTGTAAGATACAGTCCCGTCGCCTCTCTCTCTTTCTCTCTCCCCAGCTCACTGTTGCGCGAGAATGAATCCTGCTCACAGGACATGTCCCCGTGTCTACGCCATCAGCAAAGAAATTGGATTTGTTTCGCCTCGAAATTGCAGCCGCGCTAAGGGAGGATTAGTTATTTGACCGTCTGCGAACTTTGCAGCGAGTTAGGTCGCCGGATGGTGCGGAGCCGGGATTTAAAGGATCATAGATTTTTGGATTGAAACATTTTTATTGAAAGAATCTAAGAGAGAAGCCGTGTAGAAACGAGGTGAAGAGATGTACAAACATATTAATGAATCTAATTTTGCTCCGATCGCAAGATTTAGGACGCAGTCAAAGAATGGTCCTTTGGCAAGGAACTATATAGTTAATGAGTTCTTATGAATCTTTAAGTATCTTTTCAACGCTTACAGAATCCTACTGGAATTAAAAAGTTTAAAAATGTAAATGTCCTCTAATAAATCCAATCATTCCAAGAATCTCTCCTATCAAGGATTTAAATATTTAAGAGAAGTGAAATATTCATGAACTTAATAGTTCGGAGATTACAGAATCAAAATTCGACGCTTCAACAATTTTCGATATAAAGATCTCAAGGACAGACAATGTTTCATGACGCGTTAAACAAAATTTAATGGATTTATTTTTTTTTAAGGCGCGTAAAACTATAAATTCTCATCTATATTTAATTAGTTGACATAATATTATATGCTTAAAAAACATTTAAATAAATGATTAAATGCATAAAGTTAAGGCACATTTACAGATCTACAAAACATAAACTTTATGTAAAGAAGTTTTACCAATTATTCAAAAGAATTTATATTCTAATGGGAATGTTGCGCTATTTCTGGGACTGTAAGTGGATAGGGAAACCCCCTGGGTCGTCCGCAAACGCAGTCCGAGAGATTTGTCACGTCGTAAATCGGATCACTGTGGAGAACTAACGATTTTGCCGATACCCAAAGAGCGTTTCCGCGTTCGCGGTCGGACGTAACTGACTCGGTATCGAGATTTAGGTTTATGCTATGGTTAGGCCGACGAGTCTATCGACTGAATGATCCACTTCATCTTCTCACCTTGCGAGATAACAAGCCCTCCAACTTGACAAAAGTCGGCTCTGTCGGCTATCGCATTGACGAAAGTTCTTTTGGAGATAAAATGTAAAGAGAAAGTTTAAGAAAGAACAAGCTAGTATCAAATAGCAGGATATTTACGTGTCGGAGGATGGTGGATATATCTCTAATTTTACAATTTTATTTAAATATATCTATTTATTTACATATTTTGGAATCTTTTAATACAGAAATTTTCAAAAGCCTAGGTTCTCGAGAACTTAATTCTTCTAAGATTTCTTACGTTTTTCTTTAAATAATTTATTTTTATTCTTTCAAATATTAAATTATAATATGAAAAATCTTTCGCAAAAATAAATCCAAAGAATTTTGAGTAATAAAATATCAATATGTGTATGTACATTTAATTTTCTTTCTCTCACTTTCTCTTTTTCTGGAAAAAATATTTTGTTTTTTAAATAATTTTATTTTAATCCGATAGAGAATATATATATAGCTTTAATAAATCTTTAAATGTATGTATCTTAGAAAAATTTTAGAATCTTTACGTTAATCAATGAAAACTTATATTTCTCTTTAATTTTTTTATCAAACTCTCTCTCTCTCTCTCTCTCTCTCTCTCTCTTCATCTTATAATTTGGTAGATGCGATAGCTGCAAAACGCAGACAACGCTGAAAAGAATGGAGGAACTTCTCAGAAGAACGGAGAAAGAGGTTGAGGGGAGTGTCATTAAGCCAACTTCTTAAGAGACTGTCCGTTTAGCTTTTTATCTTCGTGGGTTAAGTTAATTTTTTAATATGCCCAAGTGAAACTCTTACTTCGGTATCCTTTCAGCGTTTTCCTCGTTTCTCGCGCTTGTCTTTCGTCTCTTTCTTTTTTTCTACCTCATTTTCTTGTCGGCAGCGGTAAAGTCCTTTGAAGGACCATCAGCGGGTTCGCTAACCACCATGAGGATTTCCAAGGACACCTTTTACGACGTTGCCGGATCAGCTTTTAATTAATGTTAGACGCGCACGATCCCCAAAAGATTCTGTATCCCCTCCGAGTTATTAAACCTTTGTCTACCGAACCTTAAACCTTTAATTATATACCTATACCGCACTAATATAGCATTCTTATGAAAGCCACTAAGAGTTTTTTTGTTGCAATTTTATATAAAAGATTTCAATTTTTCTATTTATTTTTTAATTTGTTTCTAAATTAATTCCTAAATATTTCAATTTTTTACGTTGTGTCCCAATGATTCAATTTAAAAAAAAAAATATTAAATATCCATAGATGCTAATTTTAGGAATTGCAATATTAATAAGCAGGCGGTAAGATAAAACGCAACGCGCCGACAACGTGATAGAAGGGAGAAGTTTTATGCGCGGGCGAGAAATGATTTTATGGAAATTAAAAGTTGTTCTAGGACATCCACTGAGTTATACATTGGAGGAGGGTATAATTTAACGTTTCTGAGTGTTCTTTATAAATATGCCAACGGTGGTAGAGAATAAGGTGCTCGCGGAACAAGCTTTACCAAGAGAGAATCGTCGAGTAAATTTAAACTACTCGTAAATATCTTTAGGACATGAGTAACTAAAGTGACATCTGCACTCTCGAGATACCGTTCTTCTTTCCGCAATTTTTGAGTTAAAATTAAAAATCCGCTCAAGCAAAAGAGAACTAATGGATTTTTGTAAAATACCGAGATCCTTCTCGTCTACGTCAAAACTAATGACATTTCAAAACTTTTTTTAAAAATCTAAATTAAAATTGCAAATATACAATGTAAAATTGTACGACGATGTTATTGTATATTTATATAAAAAAAAAAAAAGAATTTCTTGAAACTCGTATGTTACGTCCACTCTAACATGTCTTTACATATAAGGGCAATGGACGAAACTATGGGAGTAGGCAGAAATTACGATTGCGAATACCACATTCGAGAAGGAGTGCGACCCGATAAATAATTCAGCAATCAATTTACACAACTTCCCGCCGCAGCGTCCGAACTGTTTGCATTAGCATTCGACAAGTCACTCGACAAGACTTTGATTTTGTTTCTGGCGCGCACGTGGTCTGCCTCGATTATTTCCAGGATGCGCCATTCAATTTTTACCCTCTCTGAAACTTGCTACTACGGTATAATGTGAGGAATCACGATTAAATTAGTTTAATAAGAGAGAAAAGATATCGATAAATATTTAGATAAAATAAATCTTTATAATATAGATTTATTAATCTTTTCTTTCTCAAAATACATATCTTATTAGATATAATACATATCTTATAAATAAGGAAATGTACATTATTGAATAGTTGGGCTATAAAAAAAACTTTTCTTTTTTAAAAATAAACTAATTTTGCGTTTTCTCCTACATCAAAATCAATAAAGAGATCTCTGCTGTTTGCATTACTCAGTTAATTAAGAATCTTATTCGAGTTAGAGCCGGAAAAAGTGCAGAGCGTGGAGATTTCGTAAAAATTAGGCGAGGTTCCGAAAAGGCCACCCAAAACTATTATTTCCTCTTTCCAGATAGAAAGTTTTCCGTGGACTCATTATCTCGAATAATGAGTACGTTGCTGTTTTAAGGATTTATTTCGAAATGGTTCGTTGAACTCAACATCTTCTTAATGTAACACGCGTCGGTTACTACAAAACCCTTTTCTGGAAATATAAATCTCCTCGTTTTACAATTGTCAAATGTGCGATCATGTCGATGTGTTCGAGACATACAACTAAATATTTACGACTGATGTATAACATAATGTGCAATGTTGCGTATTTCATAATGTCGCGTAGTTAATAATGTATTGCTAAGTATGTCACGAGAGCGAATTGATAATTAATCGTTGTCCAACGGGCTACTAACATGCTTTGTGCATTCGAATAAACATTAATCTAATACAAATGCATTATATTATACGTAATTGTGTTATATCTAAACTGTATTACAATTAATATATTAGCTTCTCCATAAATGTTAATTATCCAGAGAGAATTAGTACATAAGTCCACAAGAATTGCTCAAACTATGACAACGTCAATTTAATGCTCTATCAAATACGTAACATTTATACTAAATTTTTTATAAATTATCTGCATTGTATAGTTTTTTCTATAAAATAATTATTTGAGCCAAGACAATTTTTAATAAAACTATGGCACGTTGATCAATCGAGATTTCGTAAAAATATATCTGTCCATGATTTGTTGACTAAATTTAAATATCTTGAAAGAATATATTGTTCTGATCTAGTCGCGTGTTAATTATTAATATCGATCCAATTGTTTCTTCGAATCGATATTAATAATTAACATGGACAAAAATAATAAATTTTGTGTAACTTCTCTCGATTGATTCTTTATTTATACATATCCACTGACTTACAAATTAACTCTCGAAGAATTGAAGAATGTTGAGGAGCTGCCGAGAATAGAATTACTAAAGTAGCGCGTGGCAGAGCTGAGGGAAAGGAAAGGGAGAGAGTCTAGGAAAAGGGCTAGCGAGGATAGGCTAATGGATTTATCAGAATTCTAAGGACTTTAGTCGGAGCGACATTCGCCCCGTGAACAACTGAACTTTACGCTTGGACCCCGCAAATTGCGTTAGTTTCGTTGCCTTTGTTGCCAACGCCAGCGCTAGCGGAATTAACCGTGTTAACCTTTATTATCCGTCGGTGACGACACAATATTCGGTGTTTATCGACTTTTCCGCCGACGCAAACCAGGTGAGACCCGGTGTTGTCGTAACGCGATCCGGGCAAAATATCGACGCCCAGATCCTCCCGAAAGTATCGCGCGCCGCAACGGTAATAGAATTTTCCGTGGAACGGCGTCGTAAAAGACCACCGACCCGCAGATCCTTTGGGACCCTAGTTGGGGCGAGAGGTACGGGAACCCGCCGCCGAAAAAGTATCGTATGCGTAGGGATAATTTGATATTCGAGTGAAAAGCCCTTGCTTTAACGAGGACCCTAAATACGATGTACTTATCTCTCCCGAGAAAGATTTACGGAGGGAGACGCGTTTTATCTGAGTAATTTAAAAATCTAAGTTTTGTATAAATTCTTTTTTTTTTTTCTACAAATTTATTATTATCTCTCCTTCGAGAATTTAATGTTTAATGAGTGCAAGCATGTAAAAAGCTTTAAAATTCTGTTTTTATATTGTCAGCGCCGTTTTAGACAGCAAATATAAAAATCATATAAAAATTTATATTATCTTTATTTAGAAATTATATGTAAGTAAAAAACTTCTTGCAGATAAGTGTAAGATACTTATTGTTAGTATTGCTATTCCATTTGTACGGGCTTTTTTGGAACAAGAGAGAAAAAAAGAATTTCTTAGAATATTTACAATTTTTTTGACACTCAGTGTCATTTCGAGACTCAAAAAAATTACTCAGAAATGTGTCTAGCATTATAGGCACATCTCGAATAATGGAAACGCTACGCTATAAATTATTCTCTCTTTATCTCGGAGCAATGTTGCGTTTGCAAGAGGCGAACGACGAGGGTATTGTCTATACGCGTCGCATTACGAACTTGAAACCCTTCTCCTGTTTCCCCGAGAGGTTACGCGAGGTCCATAAAAATTTTCATGCCTATCCGCGAGACAAGGAGAAGCCGATCTTCTCGGCATACACGCCGGAGAGAATAAAGCCTCTCACCCGACCTCTCGTATCTGCGTGCGCGACTTTGTTTCGCCCACAAAAGCCGACGTACAAAGAGCAATGCGCGGACTCGTTCGCGGACTTTATGAGGATTTCTAGAAACTCGGAAGAGCGGGTGGAGTTGGCGAAGAACTCTCTGAAGAACGGTCAGCTTATACGGAAGTTTATCGCCGCGAATACACCAAGCCCTAAGTTAGGATCTCATCGCGTCGCGATGAATCGCCGTAAAGTTTCAAGCGGCGCGAGACGCTACGCGATCGCAAGGCACGTGTGAAATACGAAGATTATACAAGGCGCCATTTTATCGGCCATACGTATGATTCCATTGTACTCTGTTTTTTACGATACGCATTTCGCGCGCGTATTAAAAATTAGACACGCTCGATGAATCTCTCGGCAATAACGTGCCAATTCGATCTTTGGCGCGGTTCTCGAGATAAATGGCGAGGGCGGGACTTTCTCGGTTTCTTCTCTCGCGACAGAAAAAGAGCCCTCTTTTTCCTGAATCACTCGGGCCGTAAAGTAAATCTTTCCATCTGCGGGATTGCGCGCACAAGTCCGACAATACTGCTGCCCTATATTTCCGTTCTATCGCCGTCCGACAAGACGTAAGACGATACTTTTAGTCTTCGTGTCGCCCCAGAATGGACAAGTAAATCTTCCCCACGCTCAAGGTCGTCGAAGAATACACTTGGCACTTCGCGTGTCTTCTTTCCCCGCAGAATCGGCTGTTTAACATAAGAAACAGACGCCGCCGATGCTTGTCTCGATTAAACGCGTTCCATCTGCGCGGATGATCGTTTCACAAACCTAAGAGGATGAATCTAAACGATATTTTATCCCATTTCAAATACTATAAATGTATCTTTTATATGTATTTTTACATAAATGCGAAGATACTTTATGCGTCCGATCTCTTTCGCTAAACATATGATACTTCTGATAGCTTATCCTTCGCTTGAAATAAAGATTGTCCAGTCCCGCTGACAGATTACAAGAATGCATCGAATAATATCGCGGGATTTTCGTAAATCCTCCTGAAGGGCGTACTCTCGTCTTGGGCTATACGAGAGATATATCGTTGTCTACTGTCTTTTCTTTGCCATCAACGGAAACGACATAAGACCAAGAAACATCGGATTTCCGCGTATCATTGCGGATGGATAAATTTACTCAGCACTGTCAGCATGGAAAGAAGAATGAGACTGCTTCGGATGACGGATCAGAAACGCGATAAGATCCCGACGGGCAAATCGACAGGGAATCTCGTCACGTACTTGTTCCAATATTTCCGGCATACAAAGCACGATGAGATATCACAATATTTTCATCACTTGAAAGATGTATCGCACATCGATAGTTTTTATCGGCTATTATATTAATATATATCTAATATTATTTTACATTTTTAAGTCGCCTCTTTCTCTCTCTCTTTACCTTTTATCCTCTCAGTTTATTAATTTTTAAAATTTTTACAATTTACAATTCTTGAAGAGGTGTCTTGCGTATTTAATACATTTGCGAAATGTTAAGTAATTTATAATAAAAGAAAAATTTATATATAATTTTTGACACTTTATAATTTTTTAGATCTCGGATTTTAAGATCCCTAATCCGGATTTTCTTAGATCCGGAATCTTTGCTCGATGGATACTCAAATTGCTACTCTGATACTTTAGATACAAGCTGTTCATCGGAGAGGAAAAGTATTCGCTGAAATACATCGTTCTTTTTTCGCAAAAAGGTATTTCGAGATTGGCTCAGAAAGAATCTTAACCTTCTCAAGATCTAAAAGGATCACGTGCCGGTAGACTCGGGGGGAGAAACGACGTGTGTGTCTTTTTTTGCTGTCATCTTCCCGAAAAATAGACCGAGAATATGCTTAAATATTGTTCTGATATTTTTCGCGTAATTTTATAAACGAAGAGATCTAATGCTATTTGTGATCCGCTGATTTTTTTTTTTTTTAGAAAATTGTTACATTTATATTAATTTAAACTATATCGTTTCCGGCTGGCTTTTTATTCGCAGAAAAGGTGCAAGAAATATGTCATTGTACATTTAATTATACGAAGGCAACAAAACGCATTCAAAATATTCAGAAATCTGCATTTATATAGTTCACTTTGCAACTCCGCAGTAATCCTGGTAAATTAGCCCGACCAGTTAGCATTCTCGGTTTGATTTGATCCGGGAGGAACAGTAGGTAACTGTCAGCTGTTATTATACGCCGAGAAGGCTGTACAACTTGTTTCGAACAATATCGGTACAATGATACTTGTGTATAATCCACAAGTATCGCTACTAACTAGTTGAGCTAAATATTAACATATGGCAGAGAGATGCGTTAGAAACAGAAACCAACACCGTATCACTACATGAATAAACTAACCGAAACAACGATAGGAATAAATCAAATAAAGTAACAATGAGGAAAATTATATATGTATAGAAACGTATATAGTTTAATTATATACATTTTGTGTGTGTATATATGTGCGTCTCAAAAGATTTATACAAAGGCTCTGGCTGAAATCAGCATCATCAAATAGATACATGAATGTAGTCTTTGCAATCGCGATGCAATCCGATTCGATCGATGCAGTTCTCGAATGCATTTCAATGCTGGGAATTGCGCGAGCAATCTTCCGTAAATGCAATGACTGGACTCTTCAGCGTTCGGGGCGATAATCCGTGATACCGCTCGGAAGTTTATAACCGAGCGCTATTGCCCCGTGGACAAGAATTCAAAATGCGCATCGCGACTAATCCCGGATTACACGGAGTGCGAAAAGATGTTCGTATACGCGCGATATCCATATACGCGTCTCTGTATGTGCCATGTGCGTGTGTGCATTGCCGTTTAAATACAATTTATCGATACTCGCTTGGAGTACTATTAAATGTGATTCACTGCATCGCGTTTAATAGTAATTTTTATATTCATCTTTTGAACAAAACGAGTCCACAAAGCTTTATGCACAGACAGTTAACGTCATAAGCGAGGGAATTTCAGAGACAGCAATGAGAGCATATAGAATGGATTAATGAATAATTTTCATAGCTCTTCCTAGTCCCTAATGATCCTAACAGCTCGTCATTTGTTATTCTTTTTTTATCGAGATATATGTACATGAAAGATATCCAGACAAGGGGAGAAAATAAATATTCTACTAATATTCTAATCTCTAAAAAATATTCACTTAATATTCTATTCTCTAAAAAAAGATATGTTATGTCGATACTCGAAAGTCTCGAAATATATTATTCCTCTTTTCCGCGATGTTTATTGGTTATCTCGCTTATGCTTTTGTATTCAATTTTTAGCTATTTTCTTAATGCCCTAATAGTCCCTCTATAGCCCTAACAATCCTACTTGCTGGCTGAACCAGCGGAAAATTGAGATTTGGAGAACATATCCCTACTCGTGCATCCTATCTGCGTGCCTTATTCGCGTGCCCTAATCGCGTATCCTAATCACGTTCACTAATCGTACCTTATATACCATTCGCCACACATATTGGCCGCCTATTTTGCGTAATCTATAATCATTCTTCAGGCCATTTGGACCTACCTTTTGTTGCTCATGGCCACATTCTGGATCGATCTCTAATCAGAGATCGAAAAAGGAGATATTCCTTTTATCGCCGGCGAATAAGCGCAAATTTTTTTTGCGCTTATAAGAAAATAAATTTCTTCTTTTGCCGTAATGTCACCGGCAGATGAGCGTATTTTACTCGCTCGTTCACAATCGTTGATGATTTTACGATCGTTCGTTAGACGTGTATAACTTTATTTTAACTGAGATAAAACCAAGTTATTAATCAAAATTTTGATTAAAAATTATGATAAATTATGATAAATATATAAATTTAATTGAAATTGATATATTAATAGATAATTTATATAATAATATAATAATATATATATATATAATAATAATATATAATATTAATTTATATGATAATATATAATTTATAATAAAATAAAAATTAATTTATACAACATTTATTATCATATTAGACGTTTAATTGATTGATTGTATACTTGGTCTTATATCAGTTAAAACAAAATTTAAAAACAGTATCTACAAACAAATTCTACGATATGAATGAGCTAAGAAATTAGGATAAGATCAGCGCGCATTATAAGAATAAGATACTATTATACATATGTAATTGATAAAATTACTAGATTTCTTTATACAATAAATAAAATAAAATCTCCAAATTAGAAAAATATTTTTTTTAATCTACCTTTTTTAATTTAAATTTAAATTTACTTTGCAATAAATGCAATATATATTGAAAAAACTTATTAAAAGTTATTCAACTTAATATATTTTAGCTCATCCATTTAAAAGTAACGGATTAATCTACAATCTGCCATCTACAATCTATATCTACAGCCTCTACAAATCCGTTACTTTAAAATTAAATAAAAGTTTATTACTCACAAGCACTGATGCGCAACAGCGGAGTTGTTGGTCTTGAGGCTACGTTGTCTGTAACATACAAATATAAAATTCAAATTATAGCAGCAATTAAAATATAATAAATATTTCAAAAAATTATTATTTTACATGCCGAATTTTATATCCGATACGTGCGATAATAAACAGAGACATAAATATGAAATAATTTTATAAATTCTAAAAAAATTATTTTTTTTATAATAAAAACGGATTTATATGTAAAAGTTTTTTTTCTAATTTTCTCTTGTTTCATTTATTTAAATGATAAGATTAAATTAATGCGCGTACGTAATTTTTAACAGCTAATATATAAATAATAAATACTCACCCTTGGGTTGCTCCGCTGGTGCAGGATGCCTCTTCTAGGCCTCCTCCTCCTCCTCTCAGGATGTCAGAGTCGTTACGTTGATCTGTAACATGCAAATAAAAAATCTAAATTGTAACAGCGCTCAAAATAATTTAATATTGAATTTTATATTTGATGCATATAATAAGCAAGCATTAATAAAATAATTTTATAAATTAAAAAAAAAATCACTATTAATAACTAATAATTTCATATGAAAAGTTGTAATCTAAAAGTAGAAACTTTTGTAATATAATATAATTTAATTTGCAATATATTTATTTTATAACAGGGAGATTATCTACATCTCTCTTTTCTCTCGATAAAAGAGATGTAGATATGATTTTGAAAATTAAATAATATTTATATTATATTATACAATAATTTACATAAAGTCTTATATTAAAGAAACAAAAAAGGAACGAACAATGTATATTTTGAAAATAATATATGATAAATAAAAATAAATTATTTACCGCTCATTCGTTACTCCGTCCATAATCGGACGTTTTTCAAGATTTCCTTTTTTTCTCTTATTCTACTCTTGCCGTTTCCTCGTAACATTCACACTCACTCGCGAAAACACAGTTAATTACGATTAGTCGAATATGTGACAATCGCATACTTTGCACTGACACTCCCAATCGCGGAACAATCACACGAGAAACTATTATATCGGAAAAAAGAAACAGGAAAAATACAATTTTCTCGACATACATGCCAAAATCACGCATCTTGTTACAGCAGGCTATCTATATTGTTGAATTATTTTTTTATTCTCATTTTTAAATGTTATTTAATTATTAATTATAATAATAATAGCTAATTATATTTTGATATTTTTCGCAATCGCGTTTAGAAAAGAAATTTGTCTCGCACTACTTTACTGTTCAAGCGTCACTGTACGAATGATAACAAGATCGTAAGTCATAACACGTTAACACGTTAATAGCGCACTAATGTTTATATCGCCAAAGCAAAATACAATGTTATTGATAATTCGCAACTGAAAATATTTTACATACTATGATGTATGTACAAGTGGAATATTAAATAAAAGTATTTTAAATTATAGATTAATTATTTAATAAATTAATATGTGGCGCTTATTATTATGTTAATCATTATTCGAACTTGCGATTTGACTATTTTATTACGCATCCTTAATCCGAACCGTGTTTAAATTGTCGAAAAGTTGAACGATAAATTATCGGAAGAAATATAATTAAACATCAAGTACTTTTAAAAAAAGAATTATTGCTTATAAAGAGAGAGAGAGAGAGAGAGAGAGAGAGATCGCGATAAAATAATTTTGATTCTAATCATTTCGATTCTTAAAAAGTCACGCAAAATACGCGCTTGGAAATTTATCCATTATGATATAATTACGTATTATTTAAAATTTAAAATGTGAAAGATAATTAATTATTTATCATATGAAATTATTTCCCGATCCTTGTCGCGATCGCGTTTAAAAAAGGAATTTGACGGAGCGTCTCGAACTACTACTTCACTGTTCGAGTGTCGCCGTGCGAATGTTAGCAAAGCCGTAAAACGTAAACAATGGCGAATGTTTACGTCGCCAAGGCCGAATATCATGTTACTGTTAATTCGCGGCCGAAATATTTTCTACACTGTGACGTATATACAAACGAAATATTAAATTACAGAAATTTTAAATTATAGATTAATTATTAAAACAACAATTAATATATCACGTAATGCATGAATGAAATATTGCGTTACTAATATAATTCCTTTCCTATTAGAGAATCGCGCGAACCAGAAAATTCTGATTACCGAGTTTCACGGTTCGTAGTTTGCGATTAAACTATTAGCACGTCAAAAAAAAAAAATATTTATAATATATTCAGATTTTTTTTATCTAAAAGTTGATTTGATTTTTGTTAAAGATATTTTATAATTTTTTTTCTCATGGCAACTTTACGAGTAAATAACCAGAATGGGACAAAAATTATTTAAGAAAAGCATTTTTTATTAAATTAAAACTATTCTGATATGTCAAACAGCGACAGCGTTTTATAACTTTTTAGTAATATATATTATACACACGTATATGTTATCTCTTAAAGATATGGTAATTTTATTTATTTTTTTTTTTTTGTCGCTTAAAGGATACAAACGTACGACTGATTTTCTATCCCGAGTTTTTTTAACTTGATTGCCGCTGTACAGGCACGCCGTCAGACATTGATCATGATCAGCTCGAATTTGCCTTTTGCAGTACCAATTACACCTATTATTAAAAAATCGAAAGCGCAACGGGCGATTTGCAATCTCAATTTGCTTAACGACTTTACAATTTACGCTTTCCAAACATACATATTTCGTGCAAGTTACAATAGTTACAGACTCTGATTGCCTCTTTATCACGTTTAAAAGTTTTTAAGTCTTTTTTTATAATTTTAGAATTTTTAGACAATTGTAAAAAATTTATTCGTTACTGAAAATTGATAAAAGATGTCTTTATTCTCCTGCGTCTAGGCAAATTTTTAGCTGTATGTAAAAAGATTGAGATAATTAAATAATTACTCACAGCCAAATATATTTTAGATGAGCAGCGATAATTTCTCCTGATTAGTTTGTTACAGCTCCCATGAAAATTCTCGATGATTTTCAATGATCCTCGATGATCTTTGATGTTCCTCGATGATTCTCGATATATCGATAATACGCACCGGCGTATTTACACTCGATAATAAAACGCGCGAAATATTATGTTGCGGATTCTAACATAATTTGACGCGATCGATATCGATATAATATCAATCGATAATTTAAATTATTCAATTATTACATTATCGACCGTAGATTTACTAGGCACTCCCGACATTTATCGTGCGCGATACTGCTCAAAAATTCAAATGACGCGCCATCATGGCGGACGCACGCCGATATTCGACGCGCAAATATTAGACAACAATATTAGACAAGCGCGATCGCTTATATCAGTAAAATCCGCCGCGGCGACGGAATCTCTCGATGCTCTTCGATGCTTTTCGATAACTCGAACGACACGGCTCATCGGACTGACACACACGCGAAATGACTGTGTATTAGAAACCCGTTGCTTCGACGGAGCGTGGAATACATCGATCACGCATATCGAGATATAGGCGATTAATTGCGGTTAATCGCACAAGTCGATTAATGTTGATATGATTACCTGTCACTAAAATCGATAGCTTCGACGTTCGTCCGGATACGAAATTCGTCCGGGACGGATTAAAAAGACGCGAAAAGACGGAGCGATCGCGATTCGACTGCACGCCGGCGACGCACGACTGCAAGTAATGGTTCGGTTCGAGATTCAGTCACGTGACCGCGGCTAATTTCATGCGACTACGAGACATAACTCCCTAGCGGTTAGATAACTGTACGTATATATGTATAAATAATATTTCAAATGCAATATTAATTGGATGCTATATACAATCTATATATATTATAATTTTTCTCAATAATGTATGTATGCACACTGTGGCCATGTTTTTTCTCCTGCATGTTTTGTCACACAATATTGAAAATATTTGAAACGTACTCGCGCATCTACATATTTGTGTACCATGACTGTTGATTAGGAATTTTAAATTATAAATCAATTATTAAATTACCGATTAATATATCACGGAGCTTATCGTCCATTATTCGAATTTGCGTTTCGACTATTTTATTGCGCGTTCTCAATTCGAATCATGTTTAAACAATTGAAAAGTCAAACGATAAAGCATCGAACAAAATATATTTAATTTTAAATATTTTTAAAAAATAATTGTTATTTAGAGAGAAAGAGATAAAGAGGGAGAGAGAGTTAGGGAGAGGAGAGAAAGAGAGAGCATTAATTATTAAATATATCAAATTATTTTATGATCCTTGTCGCGATCGCGTTTAGAAAAAGAATTTGACTATACGTCTCGAGCTACAGAATCACTATTCAAGTGTCGCCGTGCAAATTATAAGCCATAAGTAACACGTTAACAATAGTAATAAATAATTATATACACATACACATAAAATAAATGATGCGCGCGTAGCGCGCGTTTATAGTTTTCTAGTAAAGATTAAATAAGATTATTTTTATTACAGCTACTTTATATGATTAAATAATTGTATGATACGTGTGAAAGAGGGAGAAACTATAAAAGAGGGAGAAACTATAACTATTGTTTTCCGTATTATATATGATGACTTGCCCCCATCATATTTCATTAACTCAGTCGTTTAGTGAATATTATAGAAGTTTGTGAGTTGGCAGAGTGTGAGAGAGAAAAGAGAGAATTTGCTAATCTCTATTTAACTAGTCTCTAAATATAATCTGCTTTCCTACATCATTCTACACTTGCAATATGTAATATAATTGATAATTAAAAGTAGTTTTATTGTAACATTCAGAAATTACACTTGTATAAATTTCAATTAAAGTAAATTTAAATACACGATATTTTACGGCTATTATTGTTAGTTATAATTATCTTGAACATTGTGATCAATCACGCGAGTAATTACCGATCAGCGTACGAGAATTCTCTCCCTCATTCGCTCTCAAATTTTCATTTCAGCTTCATTTGCGCACTCGCTCATATCGTGGAAAATATGACAACTAATTGTCATGGCAATTCAAGTGCCAACGAATATATGTACGATAATTACATCGGCGCACATTCTGCTGATACTGAACGATAAAAATTACTTTTAATTAATCGAAACTATGAATTTTCGTGTGCTGGGATCATTTAATATGATAGTAGTTTTAGGTATATTCTCGGATCCTGAATATGCGATTCTTCCTCGCAACGCGTGGATTCAAAAATTTTTATAATTTTAAACATTCAGGTTTGCTGATCGGTCTTGAAACCTTCAAGCTTTAAATCCTCTCGCCTGTCACAGCACAGCCACATCCTTAAGTTAAATTTTATTCGCGCCGACAGAGCTGTAGGAACCGTCATTGCGGCGAAACTGCTAAGAGATATCACGTATGATCCCCCGAGCGCTAAATTAAGCTGTCGGTTTTTACGGGACGGTTTTAATCGCCAAGTTTCGTTAATGCCATCACGTCGCTGGCATTAAACCCACTTTTGCCGCACTAATGAGTAATATTTAATTAAACTCTTTGGAGAGAAAGAAAAATGTATTTTTTGAGGAATCTCTGTGTACGTGGATTTTTTCTCGATCTCTCAACTCATAATTTCTATGACTGTTTGAATGTTTAATGTTATTTTTTTTTTTTTTTTCAAATTCAAATCCACAAATTCAATTTAACAATTTTCTACAAACAAAAATGACAATAAATCACGATCGATCATCGATTTCGTTCTCGAGACGATAGCTCGGTTAGAAGATTGAACCGAATTGGCAAATATTGGAGCGAGGCCGTGCTCGCGAATTTCTGTGTAACATTGGATTAACAAAAGTACATGCGGAATTGAAATTCACCAAGGAGCGAAACTTTCAACGTGTCCTGAGGATTATTACTAGAACGCGAAATAGTTTCGTAACGCGAGTACTTGCAGAAAACCTCAAACTTGCAACCGATTTTTATATTAAAAACTCGCGAAAAACAGACGAAAATGATCTAACAGAGATTGAGATTTAAAAAATATATTTGAAACATAGCGTACCGAATCTCATCAATCTGTCTTGAAATTATCACATGCAATTTCGTTAACGAGATATTTTCATACGTGTATATTCCTCTCGATAGAATGCAATTAATCTTCGTTAATCTGATAGTCCACCATAAAATATTAAATTAAACGCTAAGTATATTGCTAATTTATTGTTTTAATCTCAAATTTATTACTCTTATCAATTAGCAGGAAAGTGATATTAATAATAAAAGATGCTGATTTAACATTATGTTATCTCCATTTTTTGAGCGAATCGTAAATAAAAAAGAAATATGTCCAAATTAACTGTTCAAAAATATTGCGAACAGATTTCAAAGGTATTGTACTAAAAAAATAATTAATGTTTTAAAAATTATTCATTGCATACAATTAAATGTTGTTTGCTCAAACTTTTAAACAAATATTTCATAAAGAAAGCTACAAACAATTTCTATCAATTTTTATATACATCATATTTCATTATTTTATATATATAATAATATTATAATATTTTATAATATTTTATATAT